>NC_056725.1:520403422-520725922 GCF_019279795.1 Protopterus annectens | reverse complement strand
AATAGAAGGAGGAAGCTACTAAATGATAGAGCAAAATCCCAAAAAGGGAAGGCATCACTGATCAGAATTAGCAAAAAACTACGGGCACACATAAAACTGTCTAAGGCCAGCTTCGAGAGAAAAATTGCACAGGACACTAAGGATAATCACAAGGCTTTCTTTAGTTATGTTAGGAACCTGGGTGGTAATTCCCAGATATGCTCAGAATTAGTCCAAAATGACAAAAAATACACCGAACCCACAGACATTGCCAACATCCTAGCTGACAGGTTCAGCGCAAACTTCTCCCCCCCTCCCCACCAAAAGGGCAAATATCTATCCCAGCAGCGTGCTGCCCCCCTGACATCTCAGATGCTTAGGTAAGAGCCGCCTCTCCAAAGCAAAAACTACAGCATCAATGGGACCAAATGGTGTCCCGGGCTCGTCCTACATGAACTCCAAGAAGAGCTAAACCCAAACATAAAACTACTGTTCAATCTCAGCCTTACTACAGGATATGTGCCCAAAGAGTGGCGTACAGCAACAGTGGTCCCTCTCCATAAAGGTGGTGCCTCAACGGATCCTGGAAACTATCGCCCCATAAGCCTGACTAGCTTGGTCTGCAAAGCTATGGAAAGGATCATCATGGACCTCATAAATAAAGATATTGGGGACCTACAAACACTGGATCCTACCCAGTTCGGCTTTGTTAAGGGCAGATCCTGCCTCTTAAACCTGGTTGATTTCTTTGAAACAGTCATCAAGGCCATTGACGAGGGAAGGTGGTCCACACAGCCTACCTGGACCTCGCAAAGCCTTCGATACAATACCCCACTCGGGCATTACAGATAAGCTCACCAGCTTAAATATAAACCCCTATGTCACTAGATGGATTGCAAACTGGCTCAAGGACAGAACCCACATGGTTAGAATTGCTGGAGCCATGTCAGACTCAAACCAGTTACAAGTGGTGTCCCACAAGGCTCAGTCCTGGGACCTCTCTTGTTCGGTATATATTTCTCGGAGGTACAGGCCAACACGGAAGGACTGTGGCTGACCAAGCTCGCAGATGACTGCAAACTGGGCGCCATAATCGACTCTCCAGCCGACACAAGCATCCTCCAAAAGGGCCTCATAGAAACAGACAACTGGTGCCAGAGCCATGGCCTCAAGCTAAATGCCAAAAAGTGTATAGTCATCCCCTTTGGCAAAAACAAAGAGCCCACAAATTACCACATAGGTGGTAATCCATTAAGTACAGAAGAAGTAATTAGGGACCTGGGGACCCAAGTTGATAGCAATCTCTCATTTGACAACCACGTGGCCAAAGTGGTTAGAAAAACATTTTATATAGCCCACCTAATCATGAAGGGATTCACATCTAGATCAGGGGAGGTCATCGTGCCTCTTTACTCATCCCTCATCAGGCCCATAATTGAGTACAATGCCCCATTTGGGATGTACCTTACCAGACACCTGCAGCAGCTGGAAAGACCCCAAAAGTACCTCACCAAGAGGATCAAAGGGCTCAAACAGATGCCATATGCTGCCCGGCTAAAGAAACTCCAGCTCTACTCAGTGGCATACCGCCTGTTCAGAGGCGATCTGTGCCTGACGTATAAAGCCATGTCCAACCCGGAATTAACGGACATGCTGCACCTCAGAAAATCCAAATCCCATCGAGCTACGCTCGAGAGACTTGAACCTCAGCACTGAAATAAATAGGACATGCTGGAGGGACAGATTCATAACCCAGAGGCTCCCTTCACTCTGGAATAAAATCCCAGTCCAGGTTAGGCAGAGTCCCTCATTGACTCTCTTCAAGAGGAATCTTGATGAGTGGATGGGAGATCGTAGGTTTACCCCGGGTATCACTTCTGTGTCACTGTTAGACAGAGGCACAGTATACTAACCTCGAAAAAGGGCATAGCAAAATAAATTTAAAATGGGTGGCAAAAGCCAAACACATTCTGGCTAGGCTTATAAATGCCCTAGGGCAGATAGCCTAGTATGAACATATGAACCTATGACTTTCATATTCAACTACCTACAGTTACAGTGAGAATTGTTCATGCAACAGTACTTTCATCAACTTTCAGAGTAAATAACTTTTCTTTCGACGAGACATTACTAAAAAAAACGCTACTAAACAAAACATGGCAAAGATAAAAGTTTCACTAATGGCATTGAAAACATCAGCATCAACACTTACTTCTGTTTCTCTGCTTTGTATTGCTGTGTGCAGTCATCAAACAGTTTTTGGTTCATTTCCATAAACAATTTTAAAGCATTGTAGATCAATCCGTGGATTGTCCTGGGAGGGGTAGAAGATGAAGAAAGAGCACAAAGAATCACTAGTAACTTCTCGCAACAGACAATTGCAACCAGCATTTACTTAGAAGAAATGTTATGGCCTCCTCCTTTTGTTCTGCATATGGTAATGCTATGCTAAAAGTGTTCCTTGTCAGATCAATATAAACAAGTTCATCCTACAACATTCATTAATGAATCTCAACAAACTGCAGGAAGAAGAGCTATCTAGGTACCTATGTAACAGATATTCAAGAGCTGTCCCATTAGACTAACATATGTAGAACAATCAATCACAATATGCCTCCTTCTCGAGTATCCTTCGTCTCTAGTTTTTTTTTTTTTTTAAGGCAAACATGAAGAGCTAAAGAGAACAGTACAATTATGTACAGTAATTACCATAGGAATAGATCTTCAAGAAAGAGTAGTGTAAAACTACATCATAACAAGTGGATTTTCCTATCTTCTGAATTCCATATTCCAGGCTAAATTTTTTCAGTGGTCTCTCTCTCTCAAAGGAACCAAAGCAGGTCTCACACCTCCTTGGACATTGACACAAGTGTCATAATTCTCATTTGTACATAGGTTCATAGATTAGTATTAGGCTTACAGCCTTTGTGGGCCACTTTAAGCCTATCCAATTATCCCATGTGAAAATCAAACTCTGCACCTTGTGTATGTAAGGTAAACACCTGCTAACCTCCCACACCTGCAATGTTTTACACACATTTTTGGTGCTCTGAACCTATGTTCACACACAGAACTGCACTCTGTGATAGGCAGACTTCAGTGCTAACCAGCATGTGTAAGACTGTAAAAGAGTCAGGAAATGTCGACCTTGTAAGAATAAATGAAGACAAGCCTGATAACAATATGCAGGCATTTTCTCTATGATAAACATGTAGGAACTCCTAACAGGAAATTCAGCCACTAACAGAATATAGTAAGCAAAATATACAGGTACTAACAAAAAGCATACACACAGAGTAGTCAACATACTATCGATAAAAACATTAGGTAAAACTACATCTAAGGAAAAATAAGCATAATGAAAAAAAATGAGCAAGCTATGCTGGCACGTGTAACAGGTCACAAATAAACATTAGCAATTCTCTTTACGAGAACAAAATGCAAGGCACCTTGCTGCTCTCTCTTCAGAATATCAATACATACATTATATAAAAACACACGTGTGTGTGTGTGTGTGTGTGTGTGTGTGTGTGTGTGTGTGTGTGTGTGCGCGTGTGTGTATTTTTACATACAGTCGCAAACAATTTACCAGAGGGTGGGATGCTTTGTTCTTATAGTGAAGTTTCCTTGAAGATTTACTGTTGTGAAAAGTGCCTTACACAACTGCACTGTCTTCTGCTGAGTAACTACCAGCAAATCAATACTTTGTAGATCCCCAAACAGAATCAGGTTGAATCTGGGAAATTAAGCTTTGTCCATGAATTTAACATCAGTAGTCTCATGTCTTTTTTTGAGACATGGTACTGGAAATCATATTTTTTTTAATCTTTATTAAATTATTACTTAAGACATAGGCAAAGTACAGTAACAGAAAAGAGAAACTATATTAAACTTTTTTCATTTTCAAACATTATACATCACATATGTTTTCTTCCATTATAACTGTCACTCAGTCCAACTTTACATAAATTAAATTCCTGCCTTCCCCAAAATTCAATCTTCCCTCCTAAACATTATTCTGCATGTTTTGTTCCCACAAATTCCATTTATTTCTAAGTAATTTGCTCCTTTCCTTTTCTAAAGATCCCTCTTCCAGTTATTTTATTTCTTTTACAATATTCAATACTTCCAATACAGTAGGTTTAGATTGTGATTTCCATTTTCTAGCAATTGTTTTTTTTTGGTAGCCAACAGAATTAAACGTAAAAATGCCTACTATGTCAAGGCAATTCAGATCCTCTATGCCAGCTCAAAGAATCGTTTCCTTAGGTTACAGCCATTGGCTCCCTCAATTTGTGACAAGAGTACTCTGAAGGGAAATTTTAAAATCTGCTAACTTACTGAACTCAAAAAATAAATAAATATATAAAACTGTTCCCAGTTAGCTCTTTCTTCCCCATCACCCTCCAACATCTGCTATCTATCAGAGGAAAAATTATACAAAGTCTACTTGGGGGTTATAAAAATACCTGTGTTAACACTTTCAAACAAAAATCGTAAACCTTCTGGACTTTGCTGCATACTTAGGAGCCTTACACATGGCCTTCCATTGTTCCCTTGTAAATTGCTTTCCAATCTTTTCTAGCCTCCTCTGATTGATTCTTATATTATCATGCAATATTTTATATGCCTTACTACTTATCCTTTTCAGCAGTTTCTGTTCTAGAAAGTCTGCCAAAGCAAGCATTTCACTTAGGATTCCCTATCCATTTCTCTTTACCTATACTTTGATATCAAGTCCTGTTAGGGAAACAAACCTGCAATCCAAACTTCTTTTTGGCCTTATCCCACTCTATTTTATGTTCCCTTCTCTAGCTATTTGCTCCCAATACCTTGGGGCTCCTTTGGCTATTTTTCCCGGTAAACTCCTGGCTATTTTTCGTACTCCTATTTGTAGTTACTCCTATTGGCAAAATCTACTTTCCCCATTCTTATGTTGTCTTAGTTCTTAGAATACTTTATGCAACTTTATAAATATAATATTCTGTATGGTTATTATTCTCCTTAAGAGACTATATCTGAAATCCCACTTCTCCTTATTTCTTGAAATCCTCCTAATTTGTCATTCCTTTTCCACTTTGAATTATAATCTTCTACTTGTGTCATACATATCAGTCTTGACTGTATAGCTCTAAAATATCCCACCACTCAAATAATCCTTGATCACCTTGTTTTATTAGGAAGATCAACTTATCCCACATAATTTTGCTCACAACTTCTTCTATGGCTGACAAAAAAGCTTGAAAAGTATATAAAACTAAACAGTCTAAAAGCATTTCACAGCTTACATCTTACTATCCATAAACAACAGCTTATGTATTATCTTTTATTTAACCTCTTCCCACATACCCTTAGCTGCACTAAGTCTTTTTAATCCATACTCAAACACTTCATCTTAACAAGCCCCATAAATATAGGTATTGTTGAACCAACTCGTGTGGGTATATAATTTACGGCTACAGCCTTTGTTTTATCTTCATTAATTTTATAACCAGAAAAAGACCTGATATGGTCTCAAATAGTTCCACATCAAGATGTCCTTTTCTGGATTTATCAAGTGCAAAATAATATCTACAAATAAAGTCTGCTTTTCCTGATTATTACACTAATTATATCCTTGAATTTCTGAATCCCTTAACTTTTTTGCCAATGGCTCTAAAAATAAAGAAAATAAAGGGAAAAGAGAATGCTTCAGTATGGTTCCTCTGTTCAAACAATTTATCGGACAGGAAATCTCCCACTTTAAAGCTTACCTCTGATCCTTCATATATCCTAATTAACTTTATTATTGTATCTGGGAATTCAAAAGCTTCTAATGGCCTACTCATAAAATCCCACCCTACTCTGTCAAAAGCTTTCTCTGCATCAAGATCCACCAACAATGGTATTTTCTTACATTCTGCTTCCCTCTGGATCATCATTGTTCTGCTGTTTTTTTTTTACATCTTTATTAAAATATCATTTAAGACACGGGCAAACATATTTTAATATAAGAGGAAACAAACCATATCAACATGTTTCTAGTTACATACATTATACAAGACATGTTCTTTTTTATAACTATGATCAGCTCAATGTTACATACACTGCTCAATTCCTGCCTGCTCTTAAACCTTACACCTCCTCCAGAAGATTATACTGCATGTGTTGTTCCCATAATTTCCATTTTTTCTATGTCATTTGCTCCACCCTTTTTCTAAAGATCCCACTTCCAGTTCTTAAATCTCTTGTTACAATATTCAATACTTCAAATACAGTTGGCTTAGACTGCTTTCCACTTTATAAGTAAATGCTTTTCTGGCAGGTACCATAGTAAAACATATCAAGGCCTTACTATGTCTAGGAAACTCAGATCCAGTGTCCCAGCTCAAAATAATCATTTCCTTAGTTACACCCATTTTCTTACCCAAGACTTCTGAGCATTCTGTAGGGAATTTTTAAAATCTGCCAACTTATGACTCTCCCAGATATATATTTCCCATTGCCTCTTTCTTCTCCATCACAACTCCCAACATTTGGCATCTGAGGAAAAATTTTTTGGAGTCTGCTTGGCGTACAAAAACACCTATGCAAACACTTTCAAGCAAAAATCCTAAACCTTCTAGACTTTGTTGCATACTTGGGAGCTGTATATATGTCATACCATTGTTCCCCTGTAAATTGCTTATTCAGCCCCTCTTTCCATATTTTCTAACCTCTTCTGATTGATTCTTACAGTTATTGTGCAATATTTTATATGCCCTACTAATGACCCCTTTTTAACAGCAGCTTCCACTATAGATTCAACTACTCTAAAAGAGCAGTTCTTTCACTGAGGATTACCTTATCCCTTTCTCTTTGCCTATACTCTGATATCAGCCCCTAGTAGTGAAGGCAGTCTCTAGCCTACAGTCCAAATGTGTTCTTGGCCTCCTCCCATTCTATCACCTTTCCGTCTCTAGTTATTTGCTCCCAATACCTTGGTTTCTTTGTCAGTTTTCTTCAGTAAATTCCAACCTGCTCAACCTATTCTTTGTAAAGCTATTGCAGTCATCCCTATTAGCAAACTCTTCTCTCTCCATTCTCATGTTGGCTTAGTTCTTAGAATATTTTCTTATACTTTATGAACACAATAATGTTGTATGGCTGCTCCTGTTCTCCTTAAGGATCTGCATCCACAATCCCACTCTCCCCTTATTTCTTAAACTTCCATGCTGATTCATCATCATGCCTTTCCACTTTGAATTACAACTTTCTACATTTTTATGTATACGAGCCTTAAAGTACAGTTGTGTACACTTACCACAAATGTAGATGTTCGAGTGTATTCACTGTTACAGTCATAACATTTGGGTTATCTGCTTGCAGGTAGCCCTCAGTGGGCCTGATTAACAAAGTCTTGGGTCCTGCGTCGTTTGCTGTCCCTTCTTCCATGACGTCAGGTCGTCAGGGGTATAAAACATGCAGCCGACGCCATTACATCAGTTTTTCTTGCCCCAGATGTCAGGTGCCCCCCCAATAGGAAGCAATTAAATAAAAAGTACAAAGATATACCTCCAACAAAAAAGCAAATACACCAAAAAGGCTTTTAAGCACAGTAAAGGAAAGTAGAGGTATAGCCAAAAGAAGTTATGGGGCTGGAGGGAGGGTAACCAGAACTGCAACAGTGAATACACTCGAACAACTACATTTATGGTAAGTGTACACAACTGTACTATGTTTTTCGTGTTTCACTGTTGCTGTCAGCACTTTTGGGTAGATTCCCAAAGCTAAGGATGGGAGGAGGAATTTAAACAGAATTAGGACCAGCTAAAAGGCCCTGCAAGACTGCAGTGGCAAAGGCAGCTCTGGATTTAGAGAAAATTGGCAAATGAAAATGTTTGGTGAAAATATATACAGAACTCCAGGTAGCAGCTTCTAGGATGTCCCTGGTAGGGATACCTCTGAGAAAGGCTGTAGAGGAAAATGCAGCCCTGGAGGGTGAGGTCTGATCCCCTGGGGGATAGGTTTTCCATGGTGCTTATAGCAGAAATGAATGCAATGGCTTATCGATTTAGAAATGATTTGCTTTGAAATAGCCTTCCCCTCTGCCCCTATAGCAAATACCACCAGCAGTTGTTCAGATTTCCTTTGAGGTTTAGTCCTGTTCAAGTAGAATATAAGTTGTCTGTGCACATCTAAAGAATGCAGTATCTGTTCCCCTTTATTCTGTGGATTGGGAAAGAAGGTTGGCAAATGAATGGACTGATTAAGAGCCACACTGGATACCACCTTGGGCATGAAGGATGGAGTGGATCTGAGGGATACACTGTCCACATGAAAAATGATGAAAGGCTCCACTGCCATAAGGGCCTGTAATTCAGATACCCTTTCTAGCTGAAGTGATTGCTAAAAGGAAAGCGGTTATCCAAGAAAGAAATTTTAAGTCTGCAGTAGCAGCTGGCTCGAAAGGAGGTAGAATGAGTTTCTCCAAGACAAAGTTAAGGTCCCAGGCTGGGGTTGGAGCTCTCCTGGGTGGTCTCAAATTTCTGGCCCCTCTGAGGAACTGCTTGAGCAGTGGATGAGAGAAGAGGGGAGGTTCTGTGTTGTAATGAGCTGAAATGCCTGAGACGTGGATTTTAATGGAGGAAAAAGACAGGCCCTTGTGAAGCATCTCAGTTACGTATTGTAAAATCTGAGGTAAATGGGCGCTGCTGTGCTCATCCCTTGAGAATGGTTCCAGGCACAGAATATTTTCCATTTGTCAGCATAAGATTTTCTAGTACTAGGCCTCCTTGCCTCTAAAATGATATCCATCACAGGTTTGCTGAGGGATGGTAAAGGAGAGATTAAGTAATTAGCCAGGCTGCAAGGTTCAGTGTTAGAAGCTGAGGGTGCAGAATCTGGTTCACCTGCTGAGACAGCAGGGAAGGAGTCCGAGGCAGGTGCCATGGACATAACCATGACACACTGCACAGGAGGGGGTACCACTGTTGGCTTGGCCAGTCTGGAGCAAACAATATAATTCTTGGTTTGTCCTGTTTGATTTTTAGTAGTCCTTTGGAGAGCAGAGGCAGAGGGGGGAAGGCATAAACTGAAGGACAGAGCATCCACTTTCCAGGCTTGTTTGTGGGGAGTCCTTGTGCAAAATATGTCCAATTGGTAGTTCTGGGGAGAGGCAAACGGATCTATATCTGGGCTCCCCTATTTGCTTGTCAACATGTTGAAAATCCTTGGTTCCAGTTTCCACTCGTGTGGGCCCATGACGTTTCTGCTTAGTCCGTCTGCCAGTGTATTTAATTTTCCAGGCAGGAATTGAGCTTGTAGGTGCACTTGGTAGCTCAAGGCTTTGTTCCACAATGCCATGGCTAGTCTGCAGAGGGGGTAAGAATGTGTACCCCCCTGCTTGTTTATGTACCACATAACAGTGGTTTTGTCCGTCTTTACCATTAGTTGTCCTGGAAGAATGTGGTCCTTGAAGGCTGTCAGAGCATTCTGTACAGCTAACATTTCTTTTTGATTGATATGCAGGTGCATTTGACTTGGGTTCCATTTGCCCTGAATGCACTTCCCTGCCAGGTTTGAGCCCCCCATGCATAGTCTGATGCATCTGTTGTTAGGGTTTGGGCCGTAGGGGGTGGTGTGAAAGGTAGTCCCTTGTTTTGGTGGCAGGCCTCTGCCCACCAAAGGAACTCTAGGCGTAGGCAAGGTAGGATAGGAATCATTCTAGGTCTTGAGAATGCTGACACCATAGACTTTTTAGATACCACTGTAGTTTCCTCATATGCAGTCTTGCATATGGAATTAGAAGAATGCAGGAGGCCATGAACCCCAAGGCTTGCAGTATTTGCCTTGCAGACAGCAAGGTTTTTGCGGCCACTTGTTTGAAGTAGGTTGTCAAATTAATTTGTTTCTCTGGCGTGAGGTAAGTCATCTGGGAAGTTGTATTCAAGCTTGCTCCCAGGAATATAATTTGTTGACAGGGTACCAGGTGTGATTTCTTTTCTTTTATGGTGAACCCCAGACAAGTTGGAACCCTTTGTACAAAGGACAGATGATCTATGTCCTGGCTTTCTGCCTGAATTAGACAATCTTCCAGGTATGGGTATATATGAATATTTCTTTGCCTGCAAAATGCAATAACTGGAGCTAGGCACTTTGTGAATACCCTGGGCGCAGTAGATAAGCCAAAGGGTAGTGCAGAGAACTGATAGTGCGTGTAGCCTGCTTTGAAGCGTAGGTATCTTCTGCAAGATTCCCTGATTGGGATGTGCAGGTATGCTTCTTTTAAATCTAGTGCTGCCAACCAGGCATCTTTGCCTAGCATAGGAAGTAAATGAAAAGTCAGCATCTTGAATTTTGGAATCTCCAAAAAGGTGTTTAGAGTAGACAGGTCCAGGATAGGACGCCATGAATTGTCTTTTCTGGGTACCAGGAAAAGTCTTGAGTAGAAACCTTGTCCTTTTTCCTCTTCTGGTACCAGTTGAATAGCCCCCATGCTTAAGAGAGAAAGTACTTGTTTTTGGGCCTCTGCTCACTAACTTGGGGGTAGGGCCGGCCACCTGCTTTGTATTGGCAACGTGTGGAAGTGAAATCTGTATCCCTGGGACACTATATTTAAAACCCATTTGTCCTGGGTAATGAGTTCCCAATTCTTTGCATGAAGAGCAATCCTTCCCCCCAAAGGGGCAGTCAGTTGATAAGGGCTTGGAAATTTTAAAAGGAAGTCATTGAGACAGGTTACCACAGGGGGGAGTCTTATTATTCCCAGATTTGGAAGTGGAGGCCTCTCACTGCTTAGTTCTGCGTGTCCCCTGGGACTGGAACCTGAGTTTATTGCTGTGTCTGGGTTTGGCTTGAGAAGTCCTGGAAGGGGCTGGAAAGGACCAGTTTTTAGAGGGCCAGTGCCTACTAAATCTTGGAGGCTGAACTTGTAAAAAACTCTTTAACAGTTTGAATAGATTTAGCTTTATCTTCCATATTTTTAAGAACTTCCTCAGCCTTGTTGTCAAACAGGCAGTCCTGATTTAAAGGAGCATCCAACAATTTAGCTTTAACATGATCAGGCTAAAGATTGATAATTAAGCCAAGCATGCCTTCTGAGGACAGGCCCGGTAACAGCAGCCCTGCAAGAGGCCTCTAATCAATCAAAACCACACTGCAAAGTATGTTTTCCAACTTGTTCAGTAGAATGCATTAAATCCTGTAATTCTTTACTTTCCACACAGTCAGGAATCAACATCATTTTCTGTTTAAGCAGTCCAATAACATGCTGCTGATACTTTAACATATGAAACTAGCAGTTTAAAGCCATAATGGCCAAGGTTGCAGAAGTGTAAACCTTCTTACCCCATCTATCCAGCACCCTGGAGTCTCTATCAGAAGGGGTAGGATTTTTAGCAGTAGAAGCCTTAATGCCCTTGGGCCCCTGTGAAAGTCTCTGGATCTGAAATAGGATTTTTAAAAAGGAACTTGTGGGACTCGGAAACCCTGTAGTATCGGTCAGGTTTTCTGGGAGCAGGAGGCAGGGAATCAGGGGCCAAACTAGATTCCGAAAAGCATCTCCGAAAAGCAACAACAATGTCTAGTACAGGAGGAATAGCTAAAGGCTATGCTGAGGAAGGAGAGGGAAATCCCTAAGCCTCTTTTTCGAATCAGAAAAATCCTGGCTTTCCCAGTGGAAATGCTCCCTTAGAGTATGTATGGTTTCCCCAAAAGAAAGGGGAAGCACAGGGAATGGAGCTCCTCTGCATCAGAATCTTCAAAAATAGATAAGGTCAAAACCAGATCATCAGAAGAATCAGAAAAACAGAATCCTGATCAGATGATTCATAATCAACTTCAGTCCTAGGCCTCTTAGAAAGGGGGGCTACCCCTGATTAGAGTTATTAGATCTTCAGCCATTCTCATCATTTGTTTTTTAGGCATAGAGGCCTGAGCATGTAGCCTGGGCGTCGTTTTTTAGGCATGGATTGAGATTTAGGCCTAAGTAAAGAAGGAGGCGTCGGTTTAATATGCAAGTCCCTAGGCCTGAATACACCCTCAGAAACCGGTGCCTGCACAGCGGCTCTGGACCCATCCAAGGCAGAGACATCTGCGGGTTCCATAGTTGAAGCATCTCACGGCATACCGGACTCCGAATGGGTCTCAGTAGAGGCCTGCGAATCAGAAGTAGCGGGCATCCGGGGCTGCGAAAGCACCTCACTGAGTACCGGCGAACTGGTGACTGGCTTAGGAGAAGCATCGTCGGCAGTTTTGGACCACGGCGGCCTGTCTCTGTCTTTATCTTTGCTTTTTTTCGGAATCCTGGTAGTCGGATGGCTAATAGACGACATTTCTGGATAATTAAACCGAGAACCAAAACATTTAGAGGTGAAAATATACCGACAACGGATAGTGCACTGATTAAATAAAGCACAAAACCGACAGCAAGATATGTCGTGGTCAGGGCCTAGACAAAGAATACAATACGAATGAAAATCTTTATGAGGTATTTGCTTTCCACAAGTAATGCAATTATTAACATTTACTGACATCGGTAAGGAGCAAGAAAATGTTTCTCCAACAGGGTACTTGGCTTTAGTTGAAGACTTCGGTTCTGAAACTTGAAAACGAAAATTTCAGGAGTCGGCCAACTGGCACTTATGAACTGCTTCTGTTTCGAGCACCGCACTGCAAGAAAGACTGAGGTAATGGCATCAGCTGCATTTTTTATACCCCTGACAACCTGACGTCATGGAAGAAGGGACAGCAACCGACGCAGGACCCAAGGCTTTGTTAATCAGGCAGACTGAGGGCTACCTGCAAGCAGATAACCCATATGTAATGACTGCAACAGTGAAACAAGAAGAACATCGGTTTAGCTCTAAAGTATCCCTCATCAGACATTAAACCACTTTGTTCTACTGGAAGGATCAGCTTATCCCACTTAACTGTTGCCCTCTTCCCCTCCCAGATAAATTCCTTCAACTCTGTATCAATTTTCTACAACTTCTCCGGTTGATAAAAAATATGCCTGACCCATACAAAAAACTGAAGGCACTAAAAATATTTTCACTGCTTGCAGCTTAACTATTCATAAACAAGAGCTTCCAGTTTCTTAGTGTTTGTATTACCTTTTTAGTTTCTTCCCGCATATTCTTAGCTACCAAAACACAAGGCTTTTTAATCCATACTCATAAATACTTCATCATATCATGTCCCCAAAAGTATGGGTACTGCTGAACTAATCCATGTTTAGGTACACAATTTATGGTTATAATCTTTGTTTTATCTTTATTAATTTTATATCCTGAAAAGACATGAAACTGTCTTGGTGTTCCAAAACACTGAGATATCATTTTCTGGATTTATTAGGTACAAAATAATATCTGCAAATAATCAACTTTTCTTGATTACCATACCAGTTAAATACTTGAATTTGAGCTCCTTACTTTCTTTGCAAATAGCCCTAAATATAAAGCAAATAAAGGGTAAACAGGACACCCATGCTCGGTTTCTCTGTTCGGACACAAATTATCAGAAATGAACCCTCCATTGTTCTACTAATGATATCAAATGTTTTCCCTTCCTCAACAAATCTACTCTAATCCATATCCATCAATTTTAGCAACACTGTTGCCATTCTTTTAGCTAGTATAGATACGCACATTTTATAATCATTGTCTAACATTGATACAAGTCTAAATGAAACTGTGTCCAAATGACTGGAAACTATACCTCTGAGAACAGCATGCACCAGAGGTTTATAGTAAAATTAAATCCCTGGTACAAGAAAGCACAACAGTAAACAGAGTCATTATCATATGGAATATCTGACGAAACTGGATATTCTGAAGGAATGCATTAAAGGTAGAAAGCAGGCAGCAAACAGGTGTAAAACATCTTTTAATATAAGTATGCAAAAATGATTTTATTACAGTTTTGCATATCTGCACATTTAGTAAGCATTATATAATATGGAAAAGGCTGAGCTCTCAAACTAGTAAGAAAAAGCTCTAAATTAGATAGGAATGTTTTTGTCTTTACATAACAAAATAAATTTTTTTACCCATAGCCTATTAAACAAGAAAAATAGGACAGAATGTAACTGAGATCTAAAATCTATTATACAACGACCCCCCATTAATATTCCAAAACGTGCACGCTGATTGGTCAGCGTGCACATTGTAAATCAGAGTTATAGTAATGGAAAAAGGTCCGGTCGCCCGGACTTTTGCCATTAGTATAACTTTTTTTCTTTTTTTTAGAGCAACGGAGAACGCAAGATCTCCGTTGCTTTTTACAACTTGCCTCGCTATGTTAAATGAGTTACACAGAGAGACAGCCTTCAAAAAAGCAACGGAGCACCTCCGTTGCTTTTTTTAAAGCTGTCTCGCTATGTTAAACCCATTTAACATAGCGAGACACTTTAAAAAGCAACGGAGATCTTGCTTTCCTTTCTCCATTGCTTTTTTCAAAACTATCTCGCTATGTTAAATGGGTTTAACGCGAAACAGTTTGTAAAAAGCAACGGAGATCTTGCTTTCTCCGTTGCTTTTGCCCACAGCTCTGATGTACTGCGTAAGTATACACATGCGCAGTACATCTGAACTGCCGCAGAATACCAGACAGCTGTGGAAGGGCAACAAAAATGCCATTATTTAAGAAAAATAATTATTTTTTTCTTAAATAATGTCATTGTATAATAGCAATAACCCACTTCTGGGTGTGGGTAATGCTGGATTTACCCATGGTTGTCTTTGTTTGGCCACTTGGGCTTCACCCTCGTGACCAAACCACACCAACCATGTGTAAATCCAGCATTATACAAACCCAGGCGTGGGTTATTGCTATATTAAACCACACGGCCACAAGGACTGGCAAAACAGCAACCTACATCAGTTTCCTGTTGGCATAAACTCATATTCATCAGAATAGAAAAGTGACAACTTTTGCAAGTGGGATAAAAAATAAACCCAATGAAATTTAATCTGTATCTAGTAAAATGCACAGTTAGCCATAGTTCTTAAAGTCCATCTCAGCCAACAGCACTGTTTGTGTCTTTCGGCTTTTCCCACTTAGGGGTCGCCACAGCGGAACTCCGGTCCGCTAATGACTGGTAGTTGATTTTTACGTGCCGAGTTACCAGCCCTGACGCACAACCTTCAACGAAGGTACGCCCATTCACGCATGTCTCCACGCCGAAGACGCTCTAGCTGAGAATCGAACCGGACAGCGTCTTACTGTGAGGCGACAACGCTACCGCAGCACCACCACTGCGGGTACCTCAGCCAACAGCACTAGCATGCTCAAAATCTATAAACTTTTGAAGTGCACAAGCACTGGCTCGCAAAAAAAACAAAACAAAACAAAAAAAAAAAAAACAATGCCAGATTAAAGAAAGATCTGATAAATTTTCTCATCAAAAAGTAGTCCTGATAGTTTCAGCAATTATTCTACAGAATAGTGAATGTTCATAGTTTAGGTAATTGATATACATTCCGAATGCCGTGAATAAAACGGGGAATTAAGACTCGCCTGTTTAAGAGATGGATTATAAAATAAACAGTTGAGATGTATGGGCTTAAATCAATTATATCAAAGTACAAGATTAATGTACGTGTTTCAGTGCCAGAAACATTATGAATATAAAGCCACCACCATAAACTGCAAAAAATGTGCTCATTACTGGTAAGCAAGCATGTTCCGCTGCAGAAAATTTTCCATGACAATGGAAATGAATTTAGTAATGAAACAATTAAAAAATTCTAACACAAACTATGACCACAGTGGCATTTGATTTTTGGAGTAAAGGATTCCTACACAGACAAAGACACTAACATATAATTTAAAGCTAGTATTGGATGTATCTGGAAAACAGCATTAGACTGGTATCTGATGGCAAAAAACACTACAGAATGACTCTGGCTACAGTTCATACTAACCTGTGTTTGGTTAGAATCAGAATCTCTCTTCTGTTTTGACTGATAAGTTACCTGCTCTGGTAGGGACCACAAGGAACATGGTAGTTAAAGAACCTATTTCAGCACTGTGTATGTCAAAGAGAGCATTTGCAAAGGCTGAATGTTTAGACAAAATTGAGAGAGTACACAATACTAAGGAAACAACTTCAGATCACAATTGAAGTACCTGAAATGGGAGACAGGATATATTACAAAGGGGCTAATTGTGCTGAGTGGAAATGACTTTGGAGTTGTCAGCGACTAAGATGAAGTTCTGGAATTTGTGAAACTTGTGTAAGGGTATATCATATGTCATACTGTGCAAAATCAAGATTGAAGCAGAGGATCAATACATCAAAAACAACAATGAGGTGCAGGACTTAGCAGAAAATAATTCAAATAAAGGAAATGAAGATGAAACAGGGGAACTGTGAGGTGCAATTTGGTACTGGTGGAGTGACACAACCATAAATTCTGCAACAGAGCTGGTAGTTTCAATCTCAAAAAAAGGTTAAACCATGACACCTTTAAGGCAGAGATGAAATTTTGTAGTAGTCCACTAAATTTACACAAAGCACCACCAACTTGTATGCTGGAAATTTTTACACCCAGATTATACTGTTCCTACAGAAGGGTCTACTGACAGGTCATGTGTACAACACATTCACACTGACCAGGAACTAATCAGATACAGCCCTCTGACTTATGAGAGAAAGTACAGTTGCGTAAGTAAACTTACCATAACACTAGATGTTCCAATGATAACTGCTGTGTAGTTTTAGCTATATGGTTATATCCTACCAAGGATATAACAGATGGACAGCTTCCAAAACTTCAGCGCACCTTCCATGTGCCCAAACTGCCAGGGAGCTAGCTGAACTGATTAAAAGATATGTTTGGGCACAAAGCCTTTCAGAGCTTCCTTGCCAAGAGAGAAATGGAGGCTTAGTCCCGGAAAGAACAATGTTAGGAGCAACAAAAAATAAATGTCCACACCCTGGCTTAAAAACCACATTATAAAACAGTGGGATAGATGGACGGAGCAGCTAGTGCAGCAGTGATCATTTGTACAGCTACTGTTATGGTAAATTTACTTAAGCCAGCTGTACTATGTATATCATATTGATAACTGCTGCAAGTAGCCTTAGCTATATGGGTAGATTACCCTAGTTAAACACATTTGGGAGGTGGAATGAGAAGAGTCCATATGTCTTTGGAGAATAGTCCTAGCAAAGTATATTCTGGACCAAGAGAAAGAATCAAGCTTACAGTACTTTGTAAATGTACAGAAGGACCAACCAGTAGTTTCTAGAATATTTTTAGAATCTAACCCTTTCCAAAAAGCCATAGATGAAGTCAAGGCCCTGGTAGACTGGGCCTTGACCCTAACTGAAATAGTTTTGTAAGTTACTGTGTGTATATCAAAACACAACAGCCTTAGACAACCATTTGAAAATAGTTTTGACACAGATTATTCCTTCTTACCTTCAGAAGAAATGAACAACTGATATGAAGACCTGAACGATTTAGTACCATCACGATAGTATCAGAGTTGTTTGTCAAAATCCATGGTATATCTTTTCTCCCTCATTTTTAGGTTCAGGAAAGAAAATGGGGAGATGGACAGTTTGGCTTAAAGTAAACTCAGACACCACTTTATGCATAAAAGATTAGTTCTCAAAGAAACCTTGTCCTTATGGCAAATGAGATCGGGTCGACTCACTATAACAGCTTGCAACTCAGATACCCTTCTTGCAGAGGTCAGAGCGATCAGTAAAACTATTTTCTGTGTTAAGAACCTCAAGTCAGCTAGGTTAGCTGGTTCAAATGGAGCAACTGTCAGCTTTTCTAACACAAAATTAATATCCCAAAAAGGGACCACAGGTTTTCTCAGAGCCTTCTTATGCAAAATCCCTTTCAAAAACATTTTTGACATGAGAATGAATTGATAGTGGAGGATCCATGTGTAGACATGCTGAAATGGCTAATAAATGAACCTTACTGGAGGAATAAAAAGGCCATAGGATAGATAATGTAAAATCAGAGAACAACTAGCCTTGAATGGGTGCTGGTTATGCTGCTGGCACTGGGTCTATATTACAACATCGAAGTTTCAAAACTTCGAATGTTCTAATATCGACCCCTATTCAGCGAAAGCTGAAAACATCGAACATACAGAACAACAAATTTTTTCCTAGGGAAAAATTCGCTGTTCCCAAACACACACACAACACAAGCACACCAAACAAACAACAATCCACACACATACACCTAAAATCTTACACCTAACCCTACACTAAACTATACATACACTGCTAAGTATCCACTTACCTTAACCGAAACCCTAACCCTAAGGTCCGTCACTATCAAACACTCACCTCACCCGTGCCCTAACCCTAACTCACCTACCCTGCCCTAACCCTCACCCGTGCCCTAACCCTAACTCACCTACCCTGCCCTAACCCTCATGTCCACACAATCGCACACTTACCTGACCCACGCCCTAACCCTAACTCACCTAACCCGCCCTAACCCTCACGTCCACACAATCACACACATACCTAACCCGTGCACTAACCCTAACCAACCTAACCCGAGCTCAATCGCACACTTACCTGAACCCGACCCGTAACTTTTCATCACAGCGCTGAAAATACTGAAGCAACAGAAACGGACAACTGAATTCTTTCCCTAGGAAAACATTCGGTTTTCTGTAGCGTCGATATTTACAGCTTTCGCTGAATAGGGGTCGATATTAGAACATTCAAAGTTTTGAAACTTCTATGTTCCTATACAGACCCGTTGGCACCAACTAGAAAACCTCTATTTGCTAATAAATGATCATGATCTAATAGCAGGCTTTCTTGGCTCCATTAGTACCTGCTGCATGTCCTCAGTAAACAAATGCCTAAAAAGAATTAAGGCCCTATCATCCAAGGCAGTCAACTGAAGTTGACTGATACAGGGGTGCATCAACAGCCCTGTTTTTGTGTAAGATCATCCAGTCTGCAAGGAAGCTTGTGCCAACTGCCCTTCGATGTCTCCAAAAGAAGGGAGAAGCACAGTTACCTGGGCTTAAAGGAGTCAACACAATGATCTTTGGGGGCATTCCTTCTGAATCTTCAAATGTACCCTGGATATTAGTGGAAATATTGGAAAAGCATACAGGAACATTCTTGTCCAAAGAAAAGAAAAGGCATATCTCTTCCAGGACATCCTGCATGGAGTCCTGAAACCAAATCTTGCCAGCTGACTGTTCGGACAGGAGGCAAAGAGGTCTCCTTGAGGAACTCCCCACAGATGGATCAAATCTTGGAAGACCCCCCCCCCCAAATCTAGTTTCTATTCATGAGAGTCTGCCTTGGGCCTGGTGAACCTGGCTGGCACACTGTTTTGCTCTGACAGAATGTAGAATGCTTGTAAGGTGAGATTGTGCTGTGAAGCTATACCATAAGCTAATGTGGATAGCCTGCAAAGGGGGTATGACCTGGTTTCCCCTTGCTTGTTGATGTACCATATGACTTTGGTATGTCTGTAACCTCTTGAAGAGGTCTCGGAGACCAAAGATGGTTATAAAAAAAGAGTTGAGTGCCTTGATCAGGGCAAGCATCTCCTTGATAGTCATGTGACTGCATCTGTCCTTGGCTTTCCACACTCCCACACGCCCTGCACTTTTCTCTCTCCTTAAATTGCTTCCCAAGCAAAGCCCAAGGCATCTGTGGTGACTGGTTGCTTTGAAGCAGGGAGGGAGAAGGAGAGGCTTGGATTTAAAAATATCTGTGGTCTCCACCAAATGAGCTCTCTCCTGATAAACCCCAGCACTGTGTTTGAAAAGAGAAAGGATGTTGGTGCTGGGCCCAAAGAGACTTCAGACAGTGCTGTATCTTTTTCATGTGCAGTCTTGACAGGGGTATCATAAGAATTGCAGATGCCATGAGACCCAAAATCTGGAGATATTCCCTAGCAGTGACCAAAGTCTGAGAAAATCTTAGAAATGAATCGAAATATAGATCATTTTTTTTCCTGTGGAAGAAAAGCTTTTTGCACTGAGGTGTCTAGCTGACATTCCAGGAACACAATTCTTTGTGAAGGAGTCAAAAAAAGACTCGAAAGTTCTCTTGGAATCCCAGCTTGTGTAAGAGATCTCTTACCCAAGAGAAAGAGACTCCTGTCTCTTTGAAAAAGACTCTGCAAAGATAAGTCTTCTAAATATGGAAAAACGTCAATAACCTGTAGACTGTAGTGAGCTACAACTAGAGACAGACACTTTCTGAACACTCTTGATGCAGTGGATAGTCCAAAGGGTAAGGCACAGAACTGATAATGTGATCCAGACACACAAAACCTTAAACATTTAAAATCTGGATAAACAGGGATGTGATAAACATCTTTTAAGTCTAGTGTTACCATGAAATGTGAAAGAGGAAAAAGAATTAACAGGTTGTGAAATTACATCATTTTGAATTTGGGTACTATCACAAACAGGTTTAGGAAAGGAAGATCCAGTACTGGTCTGAAAGCATTTTCTTTCTTTGTCACTAGGAACATCTTTGAATAAAGGCCCTTCCCCACCTGAGGAGGAGAAACTGGTTCTGTTACTCCCTCAGACAGCATGTGATGAAGAACCACTAGAAACAAAGAGCGTCTGACCTGGAGGATGAGGAATGACCTCCCTTGGAAAGAAGGAATTTTCTTTCACTGCCATCTGTAACCTTGTTGAAAGATTTGTTGAAAAATTTTTAGAACTTATCTGTCAAACTATCTGCTTCCAAAGAAAGGAATGGAGATTCAGACCAGGGCCAGGGTGGAAGGGGGTCACAAATTCTCTTGAAGAGTCATTCAGACATGTTGGGACTGTCGTTGGTTTTGGAAGGTTTGGGGGATTCTTTTTGGACTCCCTTTTCCATTTCTTCTTAAAAGTCTGTTTATACCAAAGTTATGTACTCACCACAATGATGATGCATCTGCCTTCCTCAATCTTTGGGGTTTCGGATCCGAAGGCGCATCTGACTTTGGACGCTTCTTACACTTCAGACTGGTAGCTCAAGCTCCTTCCCTTACCATAATCCTTTCCCAACCACTAGATTACCTCAGATTGAATTTGCCCCCTTAATACCATTATACAGAAAAAAAATAAAGCTGTATAAATTTTATTTATTTTATTTAACATTTCTTGACTGGGAATGTCAGTGAAGGCCTGGGTAGAAATGCTCCAGACACATGTCTTTGTAATGTGGAAAGAGGAAACGGTAGTACCCGGAGGAAACCCACGCGGATGCAGAGTGTACATGCAGACTATGCACAGAAGGCACCCCGGCTGAGAATCGAACCTGAGAACCTCTTGCTGCACAACTGAGCTGCCCTAAAAACAAAACCCGAAAGGTACCTGGAGGTAAGAGAGGATACGACCAAAGAGGGGAATAACTCCAGGTCATACCAGAAGACCATATGAATATTTTCTTTCAGTGAAACGGGGAAAAGAGGGTGGGTAGGTTGAGGAAAAACAAACACAGATGCACTGTTACGGTGAGTATGAAACGTTTGCATCTGATTTTTTTCGTCCTTTCCTCAACCTTTGGGATCAACCCAGTGTGGTCTAATGGAAGAATATTCTGGGGTATGGCAAAGCCAAATGCCGCCCTGTTTTTAGAAAGTATATCCAACTTGTAATGAGCTATAGAGAGCATTGGACCAAGTGGCAGCAGAACAAATGCAATGTACAGAAGTTCTGTTTAAGAAACTGGAAGAAAAGTCTGACTTTGTGGAATGAGCTCGTGGTGATCTTGGTAAAGACAAAATGGTCTTTTTATAAACAGAAGAAATACATTCAGTACGCCATTGAACTAATATAAGTTTAGACACAGACTGTCCTAACTCATCTTTAGAAAATAAAATAACTGGTCAGATTTCCTGAAAGCTTTTTGTTCTGCGGAGATAAAACTGAAGCTGTCTATGTACATCCAATAAATGAAGCATATACTCCCCTTTACTGGAGAATTCTGGGAAGAATACAGATAAATTAACTGATTGGTTAAGGGTGAATTCAGAACTACTTTTGGATGAAAGGATGGATTGTTGCAAAGAGAAACCCTGTATTTATGAAAAATTATATAAGGTGGCTGGAAAGATAAAGGCTTAAGTTCTGAAACTCTTCTAGCAGATGTAATGGTAACTAGAAAAATGGTTTTCCAAGACAAAATTTTAAATCAGCCTTTGCTGCGGGTTCAAAGGGAAATTAAGTCAAGACTTGAAGAATTGTCAAATCCCAAGGAGGGGTAGGGTCCTTGATAGGAAGCCTGAGGAAAAACTGTACCTTTACGGAAGGTCTTGCATAATCTAAGGGAGGCTAATAACAAATGATCTTTGCTTACATGAAAACTGGAGTCTGCAGCCACTGTTCTTTTGACTGTAGAGTAACTAGCTTCATTACGAAAAATGGAAGCCAGAAATTCTACAACTGCTGGAATAGGTGCTGAAAAAGATCTAAATTTCTCTCAATAGCCCATATAGAGAACCATTTCCATTTGCTCTTGTATATCTTCCTAGTGGAGACTTTTTGAAAAGAAGTAAGGATGTGTAACACCTGTGAAGAAAGCCTGGACTGTCTAGCCATCAGTGGAAGTGAAGAAACCATGCAGTCAGCCTGTGGGCTTGTATGTCCGGGTGAGGTAGCCCAGAGGGGTGGGACAAAAGATCTGGAAAGAGGATCCAGAACTCAAGGAGGGGTATTATTAGAGGAGACCAATGGAATGAAAACAAGAAGTTATGTACCTACCATAACATTCCATGTTAGTTGTCTTCATCTCGCCTTCCTTTTTGCTATTTGGGTTTGGAGCCGATCCTCGGCTCCGACTTGGCCATCTTCTATAGCTCAAGAGCTGTTTACTGGCTCGAGGCTACCCCTTATCCCAGCATGCCCAGCGTCAGTGACCCAGATCTCGTTTGTGATAGCGCACACTAGACATAAGTAGAGTAACCAGTTCCTAAAAACTGGTTGTCCAATACACCTAAACAAGGAAAGAGTTATAAATTACCTGGCATGTGAAGTAATAAAAGATGCTCAGCCAGTGAAAGGGAACTCCTCACAATCCTCTAGGAAGGGGGAAGGAGGGAGGGACGCAAGAAGGAAGGCGAGATGAAGATAACTAACATGGAATGTTATGGTAGGTACATAACTTCTTTATGTTAAGTTGTCCATCTCGCCTTCGTTCTTGCTGTTTGGGACAGCATCCCTAGCACCTAAAATCCTGGGTGGCTCACTGGAACAGACTCTTCAGAACAGGAGAACCAAAGGAAGCTCTGCTCCGGGAGACCACATCTACCTTGTAATGAGAGATAAAAGTGTGAGGGTTTGCCCAAGTGGCAGCTGTACAGATCGAGTCTATGGGCAACCTAGACTGAAAAGCTAGAGAGGTGGCTAATGCTCTAGTGGAATGACCTTTTGGTTTAGCTGGTAGCTCTTTATTTCGTAACTGATAAATAAAGGCAATAGTATCAGATAACCGTCTGGATAAGGTCACTTTAGAAACTGGAAGGCCTTGTTTGTTGAAAGCATAAGAAAGAAATAACTGGTCTGACTTTCTTAGTTCCTTAGTTTTATGGAGGTAAAAACGCAATTGTCTGTGTACATCCAATTGGTGGAGCTTGTATTCTGCCTTGTTGCTGTGATTAGGAAAGAAAACTGGGAGATCTATGGATTGATTTAAATTGTTCTCTGAGCAGACTTTAGGAATAAAGGATGGATTGGTCCTCAGAGAAACTCTGTCCTTGTGAAACACCAGGTAAGAAGGACGAACACACAGTGCTTGAAGTTCTGAGACATGTCTAGCTGAAGTGATAGCAACCAGAAAAAGTGTCTTCCAAGAAAGAAATTTTAAAGAACATGATGCTGCCGGTTCAAAGGGAGGCAAAATTAAGGAAGCTAAAACTAAATTGAGATCCCAAGGAGGAGGAGGATCTCTAACTGGGGGGGGTCTAAGAAGAGATGTTCCTTTCATAAAGGCCTTGCAGAGCTTATGAGACATTATGCTAGAATTAAACATACAGATATGAAAATTAGAAATGGCAGCTAGTTGTACTCTAATGGCAGCAGAACCTGCACCAGACTGAAAAAGCTGTGCTAGAAATTCAAGAATTTCATGGAATGGGGCTGAGAAAGGATCCAAATTTCTAGATTCAGCACAGTAAGAAAAACATTTCCATTTACTAGCATACGTTTTCCTCGTAGTAGACTTATGTGAGGAAACAATATCATCACGGACTGCTGGGGAGATATTGGAAAGCCTGGCTAAGGTTGGAAGTGGAGTAACCAAGCTGTGAGCTGGAGAGTTTGAAGGGATTGGTGCAACCCACCTGAATGGTGAATCAGATCATCTGGAACTGGGTCCAGAATCCACGGTTCATCCAGAAGGTGTAGGTGTAGGAATGGAAACCATATCTGTCGAGGCCAATATGGGGCAATGAGGATCATTTTGCAACCCAATGATTTTGCTTTCTGTACGAGTCTTGGAATTAGGGGAAAAGGGGGAAAAGCGTAAAGGAGTCCCTGAGGCCAATCGTGGACTAGAGCATCTCTGGGTATATGACCTGGAAGACGAAGTAGGGAGAAGTAGCTGCTGCATTTGTTGTTGAGAGGAGTGGCAAATAGGTCTCAGCAAGGCTGTCCCCATTTGCGGAAGATAAGATATGCAACATCCTGATTCAGTGACCACTCATGAGGCATAAGGATAGCTCTGCTCAGCCTGTCCACTATGATGTTGGATTTCCCAGGGATGTGCTTTGCTATCAGAAAACATTGGGAAGAAATCGCCCATTGCCACAGTCTGAGTGCTTCTCGACACAAGGGGTAAGACCTGGTCCCGCCCTGTTTGTTGTGACACCACTGACATGTTGTCCATTTGGACTGCAATGGTCCCGGAAGGGAGCGAGTCTCGAAGGGCTTGCAATGCTAGGAGAACCGCTCTCATTTCTAGGACACTGTTATGCAGATGGTACTCGTGAGGTTGCCAAGTGCCTTGGACTGTCCTGCCTAGATAATGCCCCCCCCCAATAAGGGAGGCGCCCGTGGTCACTGTGGCTACCGGAGGGGGCTGTATGAAAGGTCTGCCCTGAATTGCTAGTGGGGAGACCATCCACAAAGAAAGGTGCCTTTTGCATGTTTCTGTGATCAGGATCATGTGAGACATGGGTAGTTCCTGGAAAGACCACTGCGTGAAAAGAAGCCAGTGAAGGATTCTCATGTGGAAACACGCTAATGGGACAAGAAGAATACTAGATGCCATGCAGCCTAGAGATTGGAGGACATGTCTGACTTGAACCCTTTTGCTCTGCATTAGAATTAACACTTGTTGACGAATAGTGGAAACTCTTTCCTGTGGTAATCTTGCAAACATTTCTTTTGTGTTTAATTCTGCTCCTATGTATGTGATAGACTGACAGGGCAACATGGCACATTTTTCGAAATTTACTGTAATGCCTAGTTGAGTGCATGATGTAATTGTATAATCCCATGCCTCTAAGAGTTGACGCATGGTGGTAGCAGTCAGGAGCCAGTCGTCTAGATAGTGAAACACCTGGAATCCTTGACTCCTCAGGTGAGCCGTGACTACTGCCATACACTTGGTGAATACCCTGGGGGCTGAGGTGAGACCAAAGGGCAGAACTCTGAAATGGTAATGACTGGCCCCTACCCGGAAGCGAAGAAATCTCCTGGAGTGTCTGTCCATCTTGATATGTTAGTACGCATCCTGAAGATCTATTGAGCACATCCAATTGTCCTGACCCAGAAAAGGGAAAATGGACTGCAGTGTCACCATCCGGAACTTTTCTTTTTGTACAGATTTGTTCAATCTGCTGAGATCCAGTACTGGTCTCCAGTCCCCTGTCTTTTTTGGTACTAAAAGTAAGCTCTGGATCCTAGTTGGTCTGCTGGGACTTCTTGAATGGCTCTTTTTTCTAGCAGTCTTGAAACTTCTGTGACTGCTTGATCCCTTAGATTGGGTGGGACATCTGGGATGGGCTTTTTTGATTCTATGGGGGATTGATGGAAGGGAATTTTGTAACCTCCAGATATGATGGATAGTACCCATCTGTCTCGTTATATTTTGCCAGGATTTTGGGTACAGCGAAAGTCTTCCCCCGACTGCCTCCAGAGGTGAGCAGTTGGGCAAACCCTTCAGGGATGCTGGAAGGGTTTGGCAGACAAGGTTTCTTTGTCACCCTGGTTTTGCGATCCCCCTCTGCCATGAGGGCGGCGTCTGTTATTGTTTCCCCCTCTGCCCCTGGGGGAAAAAAATCACCACGTGTGTCAGGCAAGGGTCCCTGGGATTTTCGGAACCACATCTTTCCACTCTTCTGACCCTTGTGATAAGGTCTGGAAGGAGTGGAAAAACGGACTCCCACGGCAAAAAGAGTCTTGCCTTCCTGCTCACACCTGGTCAACGTGTCTTTCACCTGAGGCCCATAGAGAAAGGAGCCATCAAAGGGAGTATTGGTGAAGGACGCTCGAAAGGGTTCCGCAAACTGACACAGCCGGATCCAAGCATGTCTCCTGAGAGCCACACCTGTCCCTGCGGCTCTGCTCGCTCCATCTGCTGCATAGGAAATCAGCCTCATGGAGGAGTTGACTATGGAATTAAGAGTCGCAAGCTGAGAAGCTACTTTGGCTGGTGCTCCCTCAGCTGTAGGATCTTGAAGGGCATCTCCAAGCTCTTTCAGAAGATCCCTTTGAAGACGTGTAAAATGGCACAGATAGTTCAGGGACCTCATTGAAAAGGTCGCTGAAGCAAACATTCGCTTTACATATCTGTCCATCGTCTGAGACACACTGTTCGGAGGATGAACATATGAAGAGGTTTCTGCTAACTCTTTCTTGGTGGCTGCTGCTACCACCATGGCATCAACGGGCACACCTTTGGAGTGGAATTGCTTGTCCTGGGGGGGGGGGGCTGTAATAAATTTGTTTGGTCTCCTCGGAGTAGGTTCCACAGAATCTGAAGCTGACCAAGCCTTTCGAGCCACTACAGGCATGAGTGGATTGAAAGGAGGAGATACCCAGGAGGTGGAAGGTCAGGAACCAAATGCGTCCAGGTATACAGACTCGTCCTCGGTAGGGGCTAGGGAAGTTGAGTCCCTCCTCTGTCTGTCTGTCTAAGGACCTTGGGGACCCTTCCGATTCATCAATGTCTGTATCTGAAGTGACAGACTCAGGGGAGTCTATGTGCTTCCTCTTGCACTACTTCCGGGGAGGCTTTGGAAGAAGAGGGATCACCCAATGGGGTGTCCTGGGGCATAGGTTCCCTACGCTTGGGGTCTGGAGGAGGAGTAGAGGTTGGAACAGACACCACGGGGGGAGGAGCCGATGGAGCTGGCAGTAGAGCTGTTTCGGAGGACAGCACACTCTGCATGACCTCGAAGGCGTCCCGATTCTCTAGGCAGAGAAAGCTCTGGCTCCGAAGAAACAGGAATGTTTCTCTGCGTCGAGGGTGACAGCTCTGAGGCCAATTTTGCAGCTGAGCTCACCTGCGCCGGAGCTCCGAGGGGAAGAACGGGGTCGGACAAGGGTCCAATACCACTCCCCCCCCCCCCCCCTGGAGCCAACAAGAGAGCCTTGGCGCCCAGATTCCTCGATAGAAGGTATAATTGAGGTAATTGGAGCAGACATCAGAACCTAAGGAGAGATGATGATTGGCGCCGACAGTTCTACTACCTGCGGATCCATGGTCTCCGGCTCAGAGCTAAATGTAGTTGGAGGAGGAACAGAAATAGAGGTGGTTGGAGCCGATACCTGCTGAGGTGGGCAGGACAGAATTTCTGCCAGTACCTGTGACTTGAGCAACCTACTTACTACTCTCTCCACATCATGATCCGATAATCTAGAGGATCGAGAGGAGAGGGAAGAATGATGGCTACGTTCACTCTGTAACAAAGGTGACTGAGGTGCCGAGTGGATGAACTCCAAGGACGTTGACCTCAGTCTCCTATGGCTCAGAGACGGCTCCGAAATAGCAGATGGAGCTGACAGAGTTGTTGTCTTCTTGGTGCCAGCCGGCACCGACATACTTGGTTGGTCAAGTAAAGGAGTCGGCTCCGAAGGTGGAGCCGACGGCTTGACAGACTTAGGGGATTTCGCTGGCTGAGTACTTTTAGCCGGAGAATCCTGAGGCTTCAATAATCCTCGAAGGATTAATTTGTTTTTGCGCTCTTGCAGGACCCTTGGACTAAAAGCGTGACATATAGAACAGGGGTCCTGCAGGTGAACAGCACCCAAACAATATACACAACTAGTGTGCCTATCTGTCAGAGACATTTTCTGACAGCATGAGTCACACTTTTTGAAGCCAGATACCTTGGTATCTTTAGACATTATAGTAACAACAACCACAACAACAATAATAAAAGGCTATACTACAAAAAACAAGAAACAGACAGACCCTTTTTTTTTTTTTTTTACAGTTAAGGAACAGAAAGGAAAGCCTCTAATTTAAACGGCTATCCTGGGGGGGGGGGCTCTCTAATTTAAACGAATTCAAGGGAAACAAAAGGCCTGTGAGTTATGGAGCGACGGCCAACAAAGCTATAATACACAAGAAAGCGATAATGGATAAAGGAGTATTATCTAGACAAAAAAATTGACAAATACTTGACAAAATTTCAAGAATAAAATACAATATATTAACAGAAAAAACTATACTAAGCCTGAGGCAGTAAGGAAGCAACCTCGCAGCTGAAGCGGCAAACAAGATCTGGGTAGCTGATGCTGGGATAAGGGGTAGCCTTGAGCCAGTAAACAGCTCTCGAGCTATAGAAGATGGCCGAGTCAGAGCTGAGGATCAGCTCCGAACCCAGACAGCAAGAACGAAGGCAAGATGGACAACTTAACATCAACCTTTGTGGAGGCTAGAATGGGGCAATGTGGACAATCTTGCTCTTTCATTGATGAGCTTTCTGTGAAAACTTTGATATGAGAGGTGTAGCACGGTAAGCATGAAGGAGTCTGGGGGCCAACTGTGGATCACAGTATCCCCTCAGTTACTTTCCCTCTGGGGGGATTAGGGCAAAACACATGCTGCATTTGGAATTGTGGACACAGGCGAACAGGTCGCAGCATGGCTGGCTCCACTGTTGAAAAATCTGCTCCACCACTGAAGGATGGAGACCACTCGTGAGGCTTAAGAACAGATCTGTTCAGAATGTCCACTAAAATGTTGCGCATTGCTAAAGAAAGCAGTTGGAAGAGATCACCATTGTCACTCTCTCATTGGCTCATGACACAAGGGGTAAAAGCGGGTTCCTCCCTATTTGTTGATGTACCAGACCACTGACATGTTGTCCTATTGTATAGCAATAGTCCCCTGAGGTAAGATGTCTTGAAATACCTGCAACACTAGTAAAACTGCCCTGTTCTCTAGGACACTGACGCGAGGCCTGGCCTCCAAGGGGGACCACATGCCTTGGACTGTCTATCCCAGGTAAAGCCCCCCACCAACTGGGAATTTTTCATGGTCACCAGGGCCTTGGGCACTGGTAGAAAAAAGTGGTGGCCCTGCAAAACATCCGGTGCATAAATCCACCAGGACACAAACCAATGGCACAGCTTTCTGATTTAAATGGGAGATATCATAGTATGTCGATTCATGGACAACTGGACTGCTAGAGTCCACTGTAGTACTTTCAAGTAGTACTTTGCTAAAAGTAGAATTACGCAGTCTGCCATTGACCCAAGAAGGTGAAGGACCAGGGCTGGTGGTGACTGAAGAGATGGCAAACCTTTCACTTCAGCTGCAATTTGGACAATCTGGAGTGAGGATATTAAGCTACTTGAGAACTGTATCCAGATTTGCCCTTAAGCACTCTATAGTGTTTGGGTGAGACTTGTCATAGTTGACTGTGATGCCCAGGTGAAGACACAAATGCAGCAGGTAGTCCCCTAGCCCATGTCAGTAGATGTCTGATGGCAGCTGTGAGGAGCCAGTCTTTGAGGTATGGAAACACCAGGAATCTCAGCAATCTTAGGGGAACTGAAACCATTGCCATGCATTTGGTGAACACCCAGAGGAACTGTGGTGACACCAAAGGGCAGGGCTCTGAATTAAATTTGGTTGGCTGGCTCCCAGATGGAAGTGAAGGTATTTCCTGGATCATCTGTCTATTTTTGTGTGATAACTCCCCATTGTGGAGCTCTATCTAGCACATCCAATCATCCTTCCTCAGAAGAGGGAGGATGGACTGAACCGTGACCATTCATAATTTGGAGTGTTTGACAAATTGGTTTAAGTGGCTTAAGTCCAATCCTGGCCTTAGTCCCCCCAGCTTCTTTGGCACCAAAAAGAATCTAAGTTCTGAATCCTTGCTGGTCTGGTGGACCACTTACGGAAAAGGGAATGTAATAGCTTCTGGTAAATACTCTCTGCACCCAGACATCTTTGGTGATGGAGGTTCAGGCTTCTAGGTGTAGAGAGAAGTACCCCCCACTGCCTCCAGAATGCAGCAGTCAGGCAACTATTCAGGGGTGATGAAAAGGGCCTCTGACGCCTTAGCCTTCCCTGTTGCATGGGTGATGTCTATCATTACAGTTCCCTCCTCTGCCACGAGAGGCTCTATCTCCATAGGAGTTCTGAGAGCCCACTGACTGCTAAGATTTTAGGTACGAGAGGGAGCTTGAGCTTTGAGAAGTGGACAAAGTTGGATCAGAGGTCAGATCCGAAACCCCAAAGGTTGAGAAAAAGGACAAAAAAGGCAACATCAGTTTTGTATTTTGTTGAGACTGTTTATTCTTTTTGCCAAAACTGGATGAGAAGTAAGAGGATCCCTTATGAAATCTGGAAAAAGAGGACTGAACAAATCAGTTTACCCCTTTAATCATTTTTGATCACCACTGTAGCAGTTATGTATTCACTATAAAGTACAGTTGTGTACACTTACCATAAATGTAGATGCTCAAGTGTATTCACTGTTGCAGTCATCACACTTGGGTTATCTGCCTGCAGGTAGCCCTCAGTTGGCCCAAATACCAGAGACTTAGTATTTCTGCGTCAGATGCTATCGCTCCAGCAGGACTGACGTCAGGTGTATAAAAACAGGCAGCCAACGCCATTACGTCAGTTTTTTTTGCCCAAAATGTCAGGAGCCCCCCAATAGGGAGATAAGTTATGGTGGGGGAAAACACCATCAGTAAAAAGTAAATACCAATACCCTTGAAAAGGGAGGGAGGGGGTAGTAAAAGGCATAGAGAGTTTAGAGAGAGAGAAAACCAGGGGGCTGTAGGGAGGAAACCAGGACTGCAACAGTGAATACACTCAAACATCTACATTTATGGTAAGTTTACACAACTGTGCTATGTTCTTCGTGTTTCACTGTTGCAGTCATCACACTTGGGTAGATTCCCAAAGCTGAAGAAGGGTGGAGGCAGTCAAGAAGAGTTAGGGCTGGCTAGAATGCCTTGCAGGACTGCGGTTGCAAATTCTGCCCTGGATTTGGAAAAGATAGGCAGGTGGTAATGCTTCGTGAAGGTGTGTACAGAACTCCGGGTAGCAGCTTCCAGGATGTCCCTGGTAGGGACTCCCCTGAGGGCTGCTGTAGAGCTAGAAGTTGCCCTAGTGGAATGTGTTCTGACCCCCTGAGGGGTTGGTTTCCCATGGTGCTTGTAGCAGAAATGGATGCAATGTGCTATCCATTTGGAAACGGTTTGCTTTGAAATGGCCTTGCCCTCTGCCCCTGTTGCAAAGCTGACTATTAACTGGTCAGATTACCTGAGGGGCTTAGTCCTATCGAGGTAGAATCTGAGCTTTATTTTGAGGCTTAGGGAAGAAAGTAGGCAAATGGATAGATTGGTTGAGAGCCACACTGGACACCACTTCAGGCATTAAGGAAGGGTTACTCCGGAGGGAAAGCCTGTCAGCATGGAAAATAATGAAGGGTTCCACAGCCATAAGTGCTTGTAAGCTCAGACGCTCTTCTAGCTGAAGTAATGGCCAGAAGCAAGGCTGTTTTTCCAAGAGAGGAATTTTAACTCTGCTGACACTGCAGGCTCAAAGGGGGGGGGGGGGTAGCATGAGCTTTTCCAGTACAAAGTTAAGGTCCCAAGCAGGGGTGGGGGGCTCTCCTTGGCGGCCTTAAGTTGTTTGCCCCTCTCAGGAACTGTTAATAAGAGGGTGAGAGAAGAGAGGAGGCTCAGTGTTGTAATAAGCCAAAATGGCAGAAGCATGGATCTTAATGGAGGAGAAGGATAGGCCTCTGTGGAGTAGATCTGCTAAGTAATCCAGGATTAGAGGCAGGGAGGGCAGGGTTGTCTCCTCTCTTTTAGACTGAATCCAGGGGCAGTACCTTTTCCACTTATCAGCATAGGATCTCCTTGTACTGGGTCTTCTGGCTTCAAGTATGACATCCAGCACCTGCTTGCTTAGGCTGGTTACTGGGGGAGAATTCAAGGAATAAGCCAGGCTGCAAGATTTAGGGTTTGCAGTTGTGGATGCAAGATCTGTCCCCCCTGCTGAGAGAGCAGCGTTGGGTTCTGGTGTAGATGCCAGGGTGGCACCAGTGACAGGCTTTGCAGAAGTGGGCACCAGTGTTGGCATGGCCAGTCTGGGGCAATCAGAATTGTCCTCGGTCTGTCCTGTCTTATCTTGAGCAATACTCTTGAGAGGAGGGGCAGAGGGGGAAAGGCATAGATTGAGAGATTTACCCACTAGAAGGATAAGGCATTCACTTTCCAGGCCCTGCTGTAAGGTGTCCTGGTGCAGAATCTTCTGAGTTGGTGATTGCAGGGGAAGGAAAAGTGATCCACCTCTGGGGTCCTTCATTTCTGAATCAGAAGGTTGAAGGTGCGTGGCTCTAGTTGCTACTCGTGTGGGTCTAGGAGATTTCTGCTTAAATTGTCGTGCAAGTGAGTTTTGTTTGCCTGGCAGGAATTGAGCTTGCAAATGTACCTGCATGTCCAAGGCTGTGTTCCACAGAGCCATGGCTAGCCTGCAGAGTTGGTAAGAGTGGGTTCCCCCCTGCTTGTTGATGTATCACATAACTGTGGTGTTGTCTGTTTTTATTAGCAGGTGTCCTGGTGAGAGTAGGGATCTGAAAGCTGTCAGAACGTAGTACATAGCTAGCCTCTCTTTCTGGTTGATGTGCAGATGCATTTGACTTCGGCTCCAGTGGCCCTGAATGCACATGCCGTCCATGTATGCCCCCCAGGCATAGTCTGATGAGTCTGTGGTTAGGGGCTGGGCGGCGTGGGGTTGGGTAAAGGGTAGTCCCTTTTTGTGGTTGCATGCTGCTGCCCACCAAAGAAACTCTGTCCTTAGACAGGGTATTATAGGAATGACCGTTTCCAGGTCCTGAGAATGTTGTCACCAAAGACTTTTTAAATATCATTGAAGTTTCCTCATATGCAGTCTGGCATATGGAATTAGTAGGATACACGAGGCCATGAACCCTACGGCCTGCAGGATCTTCCTTGCAGGTAGCTGGGTTCTGGTGGCCATTTGAGTAAAAGAGCCTGTCAGATAGGCTTGTTTTTCCTGGAGTGAGGAATGCCATCTGGGATGCTGTGTCCAAGCTTGCTCCCAGGAATACATTATTTTGACTGGAGACTAGTTTTGATTTCTTTTCATTGATGGTGTACCCCCAGGAGGTTAGAATTTTTTTTACAAATGTCAGCTGCTGCAACATCTCCTGTCTGCCTGAATCAGGCAGCCATCCAAGTATGGGTAAATTTGGATATTTCTTTGTCTGCAGTAAGCAATGGCTGGAGCCAAGCATTTTGTGAATACTTTGGGAGCAGTGGATAAGCCAAAGGGAAGTGCAGAGAACTGATATTGCATAAATCCTGCCCTGAAGCATAGATATTCTCTGTACGACTCTCTTATAGGGATGTGCAGATAAGCTTCTTTAAAGTCTAGGGTGACTAACCAGACATCTTTGGCTAGCATAGGTAGAAGCTGCTGCAGGGTAAACATTTTGAATTTTGGTACCACCAGGAAGGTGTTGAGAATTGAAAGATCTAAGATTGGGCACCAAATGCCCTCTTTTCTGGGTACCAGGAAAAGTTTGGAATAGAATCCTTGACCTATCTGTTCCACAGGAACTGGTTGAATTGCCCTTAGAGAGAGCAGGGATTGGACTTGGTTTTGAGCCTGTGCCCACTGGTTTAGAGGGAAGTCTAAGAACTCTTTTGGGGTTGGCATTGAGTGGAAGTAACATTTGTACCCTTGAGATACAATGTTGAGGGCCCATCGGGTCTTTGGTGATGGGATCCATTTTTTTGCATGAAGGGCAAGTTTTCCTCCAAGGGGCACAAGCAGTTGGGCAGAGGAGGGGGGAGTGGAGTTGAGAAGTCATTGGAAATTCTTTCCATAAGGGGGTGGTTTAGCACTCCCTGCTTTAGAGGTGGAGGCACTCCATTGCTTAGATCTCTGCATACCCTGAGACCGTAGTCTGGGGGTCTGTTTCCCCTGGGTCTAGTTTGAGATGGCCTTGAGGGGGCTGGAAGGGACCAATGTTTCGAGGGGCAATGCCTGCTGAATCTAGGAGGCTGTACTTGCAAGAATTCTTTGACTGTCTGCATAGATTTAGCTTTTTCTTCCATCTTTTTAAGAACCTCTTCTGCTTTGGTGACAAACAGATTGTCCTTGCTCAAAGGAGCATCTAGTAACTTGGATTTGACATGATCTGGCAAGGTCTGTTCTTTAAGCCAAGCATGCCTTCTCAGTACAGAACCAGTGACTGCTGCCCTGCAAGATGCTTCTAGGGTGTCAAAGCCACACTGCAATGTACGCTTGCTGACTTGGCTTGCAGAATGCATAAGCTCTTGCAGTTCTTTATTTTCTGCACAGTCTGTAAAGGTAGCTATTTTTTGCTTAACAAGTTCCATAATATGTTGTTGTTACTTCAGCATGTGAAACTGACAATTCAAAGCCCTAATGGCAAGAGTTGCAGAGGTATATAATTTCTTACCCCATCTGTCCAAAGCTATGGAATCCCTGTCCGAAGGGGTGGGATTCTTATCTGTAGTTGCCTTGATACTTTTAATAAGCCACAGTGATGCAGCAATTAGTGTTGTTGCCTCACAGCAAGAGGTTCTCCGGTTCGATTTTCGGCTGGAGCTTCTTCTGTGTGGAGTTTGCATGTCCTCCCCACGGTCGACACCATAAAATCCACTGCTAATCATGAGAGGACTGGAGTTCCGCTGTGGCGACCCCTAACCGGGAAAAGCCGAAAGACTTTTAGTTGCCTTGATACCTTTAGGCCCCTGGGAAATGATTTCTGGGTCAGCAGTACGATTTTTGAAAAGAAATTTGTGAGAGTCAAGTACTCTGTAGTACCTGTCTGGTTTCCTAGGGGCAGGGGGTAAAGTATCAGGAGTACGACTGGATTCCATAAAGATATCATCAACAACTTCCAGGACTGGTGGTGTTGCTAAAGGCCTGTGTTGTGGCAAGTCTAGAAATTCTCAGAGTCTCTTTTTGGACTGAGGATAGTCTTGACATCCCCAGTGGAAATGCTCTGTTAAAGTATGTAAGTTTTCACCAAAAGAAAAATCCTCTGGAGGAGAAGCAGAGGGAATGGATTACTCTGCATCAGAATCCTCATAAGCAGATAAGGGCATGTCTTCATAATCAGAAACCTCAGAGTTGTCAGACTCTTGGTCTATTGAAGCTGCTGGGGACTGGTCCCTTTTTCTCTTAGCAAGGGAAAGCTAACTTCCCCTAATCAGCATAATAAGGTCTTCTGCCATTTTAAGCATTTTATTTTGTGGCAAGGGAGCAGATGCCTGCGCTTTGGTAGTCAGTTGTCTAGGCGTAGTGTGTACCCTTGGCCTTAGAAACTCGGTAGTTTTAGACAGAACTGAAGTAGTCGGTTTATAACGAACATCGGTCGTACAAAGAAATTCCTCAGAAGCCAGTGCCTGCTCAGCGGCTCCGGACCCATCCAAGGTAGAGACATCCGCCAGTTCCATAGTCAAAAGAGAGTCTCGTGGGCATACCGGACTCCGAACGAGTCTCGGTAGAGGCCTGCAAATCCATTGAAGTGGGCATCAGGGGCTGCAAAAGCACCTCACTGAGTACCGGTGAATTGGCGACTAGCTTAAAGGAAGTGTCATCGGCAGCTTTGAACCTGTACGGTCTGTCTCTGTCTTTATCCTTACGTTTATTTGGAATATCGGTAGTTGGACGGCTTACCGAAGCCATTTCGGAATCCTGAGATAGAGAACAAAAGTATTTAGCGACAATAAGGACCCAATGACGAATGGTTTGGGTGTTGAACAAGGCACAAAACCGACAGCGAGGTACGTCGTGGTCTGGGCCTAGACAGGTGACGCAGTAAGAATGAAAATCTCTGTGTGATATTTGCTTTCCACAGGCAAGACAATTATTAACTTTTTCTGACATCGGTTAGAGCAAGAAAAAAGGATCCCCAATGGGGTACTTAGCTTTAGAAGAAATCAGGATGATTCAATTCGTAAACACAAACTCAGGTAGCAGCTGACTGGCACGTGCGAACTGCTTCTGCTTCAGGCTCCTTGGCAAGAAAGACTGATGTAATGGCGTCGGCTACCTGTTTTTATACCCCTGACGACCTGACGTCAGTCCTGGAGCGACAGCATCCGACGCAGAAATACTAAGTCTCTGGTATTTGGGGCGACTGAAGGATACCTGCAGGCAGCTATCCAAGTGCGAATACTGTAACAGTGAAACACTGAGCTCTCCTACGAGTCTATCAGAAAACTGAGAAAAAAATACTGTATCTGACCCCCTGCATCTTCCTGTTCAGATTCAGAATCTTGAGTCTCTTAAGGAAAACAGGCATCTCTCTCTCTTTTTTTTTTTTCTAGGAACTATTTACAGTAATGATCAACAGCCTGAATTAAACCCTAAGCCAGGTCCAGTAAACAACTTCTATCCAAAGAACTTTGAAGAGGAGTAAATATATGCTCGGTTTTCTGGTTCTTTTTGACAGGAAAAATGTGGCTAGCAGTGTTACTAATCGCAGCAGCAGCTTCCCCAGGGATGTGTCTACCATTCTGACACAACAGGGAAACCTTCCTTCTTCCCTTTCCCATGATTGACAAGAGTGGTTCTCCCTTGCCCACTTAGGGGACCCCAACAGCTGCAGGGGGATCCGGGGTAAAAGTTGAGGACAACAAATGCCCACAGCAGAATCGCCTACCTGTGGCTGGGGCAAACTGCTAGCCTGCTGTGGTGGCAAAGGGTGTTTGCTTAATTTTATTTTCTTTTTCTGGCGGGAAGGACTAACCATGGGGCCAGGTAAGACCAGCAGCAAATGCCAGTAAACACCACCAGTCTACAACAGTTACTTTTGGCAGAAACACTGTAAGAAAGCACTTTAAAACATATGCCAGCTCCACAGAAGTAAAATAAACACAATTTCTCCATGGAAAAAAATGTTTTGAGTTACTTTACACCACTTTTAAAATTACAGGAAAACGAGCTGTTTAAAAGTAAGTTACAGAACACAGCACTCCTAGCCTTAAAATAAGTTTTCTGAAGAGGAAACAGCAACAGAAATAAGAAAATGGAAGTTTTTCCCCCTCCAAAGAAAACTGATCTGTCTGGCAAATGAACAGCACAAGCCAGCTGTCAGTCTTCAAGAGACACATGGAGTGTACTCTTCAGCAGCAGTAAAGCTCTGAAGGAATTCTTATCAATGCTTGACTTTTAGTCAGCTCGAGCTGCCTGACAGTTTGGGCACATGGAAAGTGCACTGAAGTTGGAAGATGGCCGGCTGTTATCTCATGTAGGATATAACCTATATAGCTAAGGCTACTGCAGCAGTGATCAATATGATGAACATGGACAGTTGCGTTAGGAACTTAACATAACCACAGATGCTGCAGTACATTCACTGATGCAATCCCAATCTGTGGGATTATCCTGTTAGCAGTTACCTGTAGTGAGCCTGACTTCCAGAGCAGTACCTTCCTCCAGCAGCTTTAGATAACTCCCTCTCACTTGGATGCTAAGGATATTGAAGGCAGTAGTGGGCATTGGCCAACACCATCTGCATTTCTTTCCTTCTCTGACTAGGCTGAGAGCCTGCCAGAAGGACCACAGCATATGTACTAGGTTGGGGGGGGGGGGTATCACCCAAACAAGAGATCCAACCCAGAGGCCCTCCACCCCCTCACTGGGTGTTAAGCAAGTTTACAGAGGGATGGCAGGAAAGTTGGTAGACACAGAAAACAAGGTGGGATCTACCCCCAATCTCCTCAGAATGATGAGAGAGGGGAAGAAGGGTGGGAATGTGGGCTGTAGCAGTGAATTTATTCTAACATCTACAGTTATAGTAAGTTCCTGAAGTACTATTCAGTGCTGCAGCCCAAATCTGTGGGATGACTTCCAGGTCATTTGCCCGACTGCCAGTTGTCCCTAATGGGCTGGTCTAGGACAACAGACTTCAAAGGATGGCAGAGGCAAACCTTTCCACAGTCACGGATGTGACTCTCATATTGCACAGCTTTGAAAAGGTGTGGACGGAGGATCAGGTAAGTTGCTTCTAAAAAGGATTAAGTACTACCTGCACCCCCCCCCCCAAAGGCTGTGGTGGCTGCTGCTCTTAATGAGAGTGCTGTAACCCTTGTGCAGGCTTTCAGCAGGCACAGTAGCAACAGCAGACAGTGTGCCAGCCATTTAAATATGTCTGTTTGCTTGCCTCCCATCCCAGCTTTCTGCAAAAGGTACAAACATTTGCTTTGATTTCCTGTACTATTTTGTTTCATCCAAGTAATATTTCTGTTCAGATATAAGGCATACACTGGGTTCTTTCCCCTTGTTTGGTGGTTTAAGAAAAACACATGGAGGTCAGACCAATCGTAGTCACTATTTTTGGCATAAAGGAGTAGTTTGTGCTAAGGGATATCATTACTCTTGTGGAAGATCAAAAATTATTCTTTGCAAATTATTGCCTAAAGTCTGAAAATCTCCTGACAGACGTCACAACCAGCAGAAACAGCAATGTTCATAAATACTTGAGAGGAACTGAGGAAGGTAGTTCTAAAGGTGCCAGGGTTAGTTTTTCCAAGACATAACTGAGATTCCACAATGGAATGACTTCTCTTCTAGGTGGTCAAAGATGAAATAAAAATTTACAGCACAACCAAGAAACTTGCCATCAAATAAGCCAATTCAAAACTACGTCCAAGATGTCCACAGCATCTTCATTAAAACAACAGACCTCCCAAGAAGAAGAAGAATCCAGTGACACTGAAGTCTGCAATGAACCAACACACGTCTAGAGCTCAGAACAGAGCAAACAGGAGTTCTTATAAATAAAGGAGAATACACCCATGAAGATAATGTAGCTTCTGATTCAGTTGTTCCACTGTAAATTCACAGTTACAGTATATCCCCCAAGTGGATCTCATACATTACAGATATGCTGTTCAAGCACAGGAAAACCAAACCACTAACAAACATTCTCAGCAGTGAATGACTGCATACCATAAGAACAACTGCAACTTTACCCAAGAGAGTCGCATAAAAAATTATGCCTAGTTGTTCAAACAAAGCAGTCATGATAAGCTAGAAATGAAAACAGATGATTTCTGAAACTCAGCTTCATCCACAGGCAGACAAACACGACCACCTTTGTGCATAGGTATAGGCCTATTTGATTTAGGAAGGAATAGGTATGGTGGAGGAAGGCTGCAGTGTGGTTAGGAGGAGGACTAGGACATGATCTGAAAAGCTGAAGATGTAATTAAGACACAGAAAATGAAAAAAAAAACAGCAAAACAACAGCTATATCAATCAATGTCTTTACAAGGCTACACTATCTTCCAATGCAGCATCCAAAATGACTGGATCATATTTCTGTAGGAATGGCAATCTACACACCTGAAGTGGCCATGAAGTCACAAGCACATAGACTCCTCATAGCTAAATTAGAAGACTGCATACTCTAACCAAATCTTTTTAATAACTTTAGACTCCATGTCTTGACATGCTCCAGTTTCCTCCCACATCCCAAAGACATGCTGTAGGTGGATTGGACACTCTAAATTGGCCCTAGGTATGAGTGTGTGCATTTGTGTGCCTTCTGTGGAAGGCTGCGTGCCGGGCTGGCAACTCGACACCATAAAAAAACTCCACTGCCAATCCTGAGCGGACAGGTGATCCGCTGTGGCGACCCCTAACCAGGAAAAGCCAAAAGAAGAAGAAGACGACGACTCCATGTCTTGACACAAAATGTTCTGATCATGAAAACATTGGCCTGTGCCGACACCATATAATCTTAGATCAAGGCCCTAGACCAAAGTAAAGATGCCAACTCTACTTATGTCTGTCAGTTGGACTAAGCTAGATTCAAGATCAAAACATTTTTGTTACCAGGCTCATTCACTAGTCTCCAGGATTTGGATTACTATGGGAGATTCTTTTGGAGTCAATGAAGACTGGAACATGACTCAGCTCACCCATCCATAAGAAGTGAGCTCTTGCTGTTGCACCAATGTTAGCTCTGAAGAGCCTCATCTTTTTAAGCGACTTCCTGTTTTTTCTTCTGTTTTAATCTGCTTGCATAACAATAGATTTCAGAATGAAGTCTGCCTTTTGTTTAGTTACACTATTAAAATGATCAGTGTTTACCAAGAGCCAAGAAAGTGGTCTCCACTTAAACAAAAAAAAGATATCTTAAGTGAAAATCTTTAGAAGAAACCTGGCCATTTCAAAATATCTGTTGAAATGATTTAAGGGAAGTAACTATCTTAAACACAAATTTCCCAGTTAATTAACTTAAATAACCTAAGACAGGGATCAGGTCTCAATAAAAGATTTTTTTAAGATTAACAAAGGTTAACAAAATTAGAAAAATAAAGAACAACCTAACAGCACAGAGGCAGGGCAATGTTTGCATCACTAGTAACCAGAGTTTTAGGCTTGTCTTGTGTCACTAGAAGGGCTGGTGGGGATGGCAGGGGATATGATGAAGTGGCTGATGACCAGTCTCCTATCTATGGGGGGCAAGGTGGAAACGTGATGCCTTTGAGACCTGTGGTAGAGACCAGGAACATCACAGCATACCTCAAGCTAATATAAGCAGCAGAAACATCTTGACATCATTGTACTTATTAGCTATTTCCAGAGCTAGAGACATTAACCTCCTGCTGCAAGAAAGATAGCTCTTGACTCATTACTCCCTATGAAATCACTTATTCCTAAGACTAAAAACTGAGTACCACTAAGGTAGACTAGCCATAGAGTCAGGACCCTACCAGGTGGATGATCAAATCAGAGGTGCCTGGCAAGAAGTCATTGAGGGATTCGGGAACAGGCAAGTGCTGATACCAAGGAGAACAGCCTGAGGCTACATGGGATTAGGAGGCGATCACAGGAAAAGCTAAAAAAAATAAAAATAAAAACAATCAGAAATTAAAAAAACTGTAGGGACAAACTGCATTGCAGAAAAAAAGGCAGCAGCAAACAGGCAGACTTTTTGCAGAGTGAAATGCTATCAATCTAATGACTGTGTGATAATCTCCCACACTCAAAGCCCGCATACAACCATTAGCAGTTGTGAAAATTTACCAGCATCAATGTTTCACAAGAATGAGTAAAGCCATGAATAGCCATTTCCAATACATGACTCTACAAAAGGCTTGTCAATATCTTAAGTCAAGATTTTATTGCAAGTAAAAATCAGAGAAGATACAATTAAGACACTTGACACAATCAAAGAAAATGCTTACATAAGCTGAAGAAGGCACCAACATATTTTGTGACTTTTTTTTTTTTTAACTATACTTCAACTGCAACTAGCATACCCATTTGTCAACACTGCAAGTAAGTCCTTATGTGACACAAAGGACTAGTCTAAAACTATGTTTTTTTTTGTTACACACACACACACACACACACACACACACACACACACACACACACACACACACACACACACACACACACTCCAGGAGCAAATGTTACTTACTTGTTCCAGTGATTTTTGGAATTCTTGTACAGTGCAGGAAACATAATTGGGAGAATTTTGGCTGCATTATCACTAATCAAACTCATGATATATTCATTGTTCCAGTAATATAATGCTCGCTCTGCTACCTGAAAATAAAACAAATCTATATTACCACCTAATCGCACCAGCAAAAAACATTAGTGAATATGCTGTGTAAATGTCTGCATTCTTGATATGGAACTACTCTTTCAGAACTATAATTTGTCGACTCCACACAACGGTAGCAGAAATGGAAGCCATGGGAAAAGCAAGCAGTTTGTTACCAGGAATAAGATAACACAAAGGCACACATTTAAAATCTATTACCCAAGGAACAAACATGTCGCACTGACAACACGAGGAAAACCTAGCCCACTAAACCTGTGTGGCTCTTCTGTTTCCAAAATGTACATATCATCTGCAGATTCCAGAACGTACAAATAGAAAATTTAAGTCTGCAACATGCATCTCATTTAAATAACAAATAAGCTCTTACTGCATCAGCCGATGTATAAACAATACCTTCTTTCAAAGGTCTAATGTTGGTCTTCCTTTCCACCAGTCATTGTGGCTTCTCTGGACATTCCTGTGTTTGGGGACAGATGTGCAATGGTACACACACACACACACACACACACACACACACACACACACACACACACACACACACACACACACACACACACACACACACACCATGACACTAATCATCAACTACATACATTTGTTTATACTCTGTACCTATGAGTTTGCACTTGCCTGCAAAATCAAGGACAATAGTGAAGGCATGCAATAACACTACTAACAGACAATTTTGTAGGGAGGTGATGGCAGGAAAATCCCTTCTCTTTCAAGGAGCACCCATTTTGTATACCAAATAAGAGAAGAGTGCATCTGTTACAGATACCAGAAAAGGTACTCCTTAAAGTTTGGTTGAATCTCAAGAAGTAAAATTACCAGGAAAAGCAGGCACCAGAGAACTACATCAGGACTAACTACAAATTATGCAACAGGGAACATTTAGCCAGAAGGCCTAACTCCCTGACTGTGAAAAGGAAGGCTGCCCAGAAACAGAGCACAACAGGTTACAAAGGGCTCCAATAACAAAAAGGTCAACAAGGGCAGACCATTGGTGGAATCTACTCCTAAACAGAAAGAAACTAAGCCATAACTAAAGCCAGCACAACATACAAAAGCAATGAGAAATCAACCGTTCTTGTCCCTGCCCCCAACAACAAAGGGAAGACGCAATCAAAGACTCTCAATTACAGTGTTCGGGGAAACAAACTACCAAGCAAGATCAATAAGCAGCCAGGCCCTTCCAGGCCCTTCCATCAGACTCAACCACTAGAACACTACAGCAGAAAAGGAAGTGAGGAGACAGTACAGCCGTGTAAGAACTTTCTATAACAGTACATCTCCTACTGATCACTGTTGCAGTATTAGTAAAGTACAGTTGTGTACACTTACCATAAATGTAGATGTTCGGGTGTATTCACTGTTGCAGTCATTACATTTGGGTTATCTGCTGGCAGGTAGCCCTCAGCCGGCCTGATTATCAAAGTCTTGGGGCCTGCGTCAGTTGCTGTCTCTTCTTCCATGACGTCAGGTAGTCAGGGGTATAAAGCATGCAGCCGACACCATTACATCAGTTTTTCTTGCCCCAGATGTCAGGTGCCCCCATAATGGGAAGCAAATATAAACAATGTTACACCTCCAACAAAAAGCAAACACACCAGAAAGCTTAAATACAGTAAAACAAAAAGAGAGGTATAGCCAATAGAAGTCAGGGAGCTGGAGGGAGGGTACCAGGACTGCAACATTTATGGCAAGTGTACACAACTGCACTATGTTCTTCGTGTTTCACTGTTGCAGTCATTACATTTGGGTAGATTCCTGAATCTAATGAAGGGAGGAGGCAATTAGAGAGCATTAGGACCAGCTATTAGGCCCTGCAAGAAGTGCAGTTGTGTACCTACCATAAATATAGATGTTCGAGTGTATTCACTGTTGCAGTCATTACACTTGGGTTATCCTGCTGGCAGGCTACCCGCAGTCGGCCTGAATTCCAAAGTCCTGGTCCGGCGTCGGTTGCTGTCGCCTCTTCCCTGACGTCAGTGCACCAGGGGTATAAAAGATGCAGCCAACGCCATTTTCTTCAGTTTTTCTTGCCCCAGATGTCAGGTGCCCCCAAAAGGGTAGGCTAAGAATTTTGCAAACAACAATGCATGCACTAAGATAAACATTACCTTCCTCTACAAGCAAATACACCACATAGGTTGTATAGAATAGAGAAGTACAGATAAGTCCCAGCAATGAAAGGGGGATGGTGGGAGGGTAACCTGGACTGCAACAGTGAATACACTCAAACATCTACATTTATGGTAGGTACACAACTGTACTATGTTCATCGTGTTTCACTGTTGCAGTCATTACACTTGGGTTGAATCCCAAAGCTCAGGTTGTGTGGCTGGGTCTAAATAGGATTAGGAGTGGCTATGAGGCCCTGCAAGACTGCAGTGGCAAAGCCTGTTCTGGATTTAGAGTAAAGAGGTAAGTGGTAGTGCTTGGTAAAAGTGTGCACTGAACTCCAAGTTGCAGCCTCCCAAATTTCCTTGGTTGGTACTGCTCTGAGAAAGACTGCTGATGTGGCTGTTGCCCTGGTAGAATGTGGCCTAATATTCTTAGGTACTGATTTGCCATGCTGTGCATAGCAGAAACGAATGCAGTGTCCTATCCATTTTGAAATAGTCTGCATTGAAATAGCCTTTCCTTGTGATCCTGCAGCGTATGCCACAAAAAGTTGTTCAGTTTTTCTGAAAGCTTTTGTTTTGTCCAAGTAGAAGCGTAGCTGCCTGTGTATGTCCAAAGAGTGCAGAAGTCTCTCTCCTTTATTCTGGGGATTTGGGTAAAAAGTTGGCAAATGAATGGTTTGGTTAAGAGCCACACTGGATACTACCTTTGGCATAAATGTTGGGTTTGTCCTTAGAGAAACCCTGTCCGGATGAAAAATGATAAAAGGTTCCACTGCCATTAATGCCTGTAACGCAGACTCTTCTTGCTGAAGTTATTGCTAGGAGCAGAGCAGTTTTCCATGATACGAATTTTATCTCAGCTGCATTGGCTAGTTCAAAAGGAGGCAGTGTGAGCTTTTCCAAGACAAAGTTGAGGTCCCATGTAGGTGTTGGTGCTCTCCTTGGGGGTCTTATGTTTTTTGATCTCTGAGGTACTGTCTTAGCAGTGGATGAGAGAAAATAGGAGGTTCCGTATTGTAATGAGCTGAAATGGCAGAGGCATGGATCTTAATTGATGAGAAAGATAGGCCTTTGTCCAGCATCTCAGTTAGGTATTGCAAAATCTGAGGAATATTTGGAACAAGCGGTTCAAGTCCTTGTGCCTGGTTCCAAGCACAGAATCTCTTCCATTTTTTCTCATAAGATTTCCTGGTGCTGGGCCTCCTGGCTTCCAAAATGACATCCATAACTGCTTTAGAGAGAGGTGTGTTCTGAGTGGCTATATTATTCGCCATGCAGCCAGATTTAAGGTTCTGAGTTGGCTGTGCAGGATCTGATTGTTTTGTTAGAAGATGAGGAATTTGAGGTAAAGTTCAGGCTGGCCCTTGAGACAAGCTCTTTAGGATTGGGTACCAGTGCTGGCGTGGCCAGTCTGGGGCAATCAGAATCATTTTTGGCTTCTCTTGTCTGACTTTTAGGAGTACCTTGGGGAGGAGAGGCAGTGGTGGAAAGGCATAAATGGTTAGGGTTTTCCAGCTGAATGACAGAGCAAGCACCTTCCATGCTTGTGAGTGATAAGTCCTTGTGCAGAATCTCTGTAGTTGGCAGTTGTGAGGGGAGGCAAATAGATCTATGTCTGGGCATCCCCATTTCTTTGTTATCATGCTGAAGACTTGTGGATCTAGTTTCCACTCGTGAGGGTCCATGAGGTTTCTGCTTAGTTCGTCTGCCAGAGTATTGTTCTTTCCTGGCAGGAATTGTGCCTGCAGATGTACTTGATACTTGCGTATGTACCACATGACTGTAGTATTGTCCATCTTTAGCAGTAGTTGTCCTGGATGTAGTAGATCCTTGAAGGCTGTCAGGGCATTCTGTACAGCTAGCATCTCTTTTTGATTGATATAAAGATGTATTTGGTCTGTGGGCCACGTGCCCTGTATACTTTTTCCTGCCATGTGAGCTCCCCAGGCGTAATCCGATGCATCTGTTAGTGTCTTCCTGGCTGTGGGTAAAGTGAAAGGCTGTCCCTTGTTGTGGTGACAGGCCAGTGCCCACCATCAAAACTCCTGTTGCAGGCAGGGAATGAGAGTAATTACTGTTTCCAGGCTGTGGCAATGTTGAGTCCAAACACTTTTTAGATACCATTGTAGCTTCCTCATATGCAGTCTTGCATATGGAATTAGCAGGATGCAGAATGCCATGAAGCCCAAAGCCTGCAGAATTTTTCTTGCAGGTAGCTGGGTCTTTGTTGCCATCATTTGAAAGTAATGAGTCAGTTGCCTTTGTTTGACTGGCGTGAGATAAGCCATCGGGGGAGTTGTATTTAAGCTTGCACCCAGGAATATTATCTCTTGAGAGGGCGCTAGTTTTGATTTCTTTTCGTTTACTGTGTACCCTAGGCAAATTAGTATTCTTTTTACAAATGTCAAATGCTTTAGTAGAATGTCCTTGCTCTCTGCTTGAATAAGGCAGTCGTCCAAGTAGGGATATATCTGAATTCCTTTTTGTCTGCAAAAAGCAATTACTGGTGCCAGGCATTTTGTGAAGACCCTGGGCACAGCAGATAATCCAAAGGGCAGTGCACAGAATTGGTAATGCATTGAACCAGCTATGAATCTGAGGTATCTTCTGCAAGATTGTCTGATTGGGACATGCAGGTATGCCTCTTTGAGGTCCAAAGTAACTAGCCAGGCATGGGTAGAAGTTGCTGCAGTGTCAACATTTTGAATTTTGGGACATCCAGGAAAGTATTTAGAGTAGACAGGTTCAGTACTGGTCTCCAAGCTTTGTCCTTTCTGGGTACCAAGAAAAGTCTTGAGTAAAATCCTTGTCCCTGCTCTTGCTGTGGTACTTTTTGAATAGCCCTCATGTCCATGAGAGCAGAAATTTGTTTTTGTGCCTCTGCCCATTGATTGTGTGGCAGGTCTGGCATACCTTTTGGCCTTGGTAGGGTGTGAAAGTGGAACCTGTAACCCTGAGAAACAATATTAAGCACCCTGGGTGATCATGTGCCAATTTTGTGAGAAAAGTGCTAGTTTTCCCCCTAAGGGTGCTGCCAAAAGGTAAATGCTTGGCATAGGTAGAGGAAAGTCATTGGGACTGTTTCCTATAAGGTTGTGATTTGTCTTCTCCGCATTTGGGGGCTGAAGCACCCCACTGTTTAGGTCTGTATGAGCCTTGGGGCTGAGATCTGCCTCTTGGGCGTCTGTATCTGCCTCTTTGTGGCCTGTCTGACATTGGAAAGGACCAATTTTTAGAAGGCCAGTTCCTGCTAAATCTGGGTGGCTGAACCTGTAAGAAATCCTTTACTGTCTACATTGATTTTGCTTTATCCTCCCATTTTCTTTAACACCTCTTCTGCCTTAACACCAAACAAAGAATCATGCTGTAATGGAGCATCCAATAATTTTGCTTTAACATGATCAGGTAAACTTTGTTCTTTTAACCAAGCATGCCTTCGAATGACAGAACCTGTAACTGCGGCTCTGCAAGAAGCCTCTAATGAATCAAAACCACATTGCAAAGTATGCTTTCCCACTTGTTCAGCTGCATGCAATAAATCCTGCATTTCCTTATTTTCAGGACATTCTGAGCTTGTAAGCATTTTCTGTTTTACCAAAGACATTAGGTATTGTTGATATTTAAGCATGTGAAACTGGCAGTTTAAAGCCCTTACAGCTAAAGTAGTAGAGGTGCAAATTTTTTTCCCCCATCTGTCCAGTGCTATAGAATCCCTATCAGAGGGAACAGGGTTTTTTGCAGTGGAAGCCTTGACCCCTTTGGGACCTTGAGAAATTGTTTCTGGGTCAGCAGCAGGGTTTTTACAAATACATTTATGAGAATCTGGGACCCTGTAGTACCTATCTGGCTTGACTGGTGCAGGGGGTAAAGAATCAGGGGACAAACTGGATTCAGAAAAAATATCATCAATATCTAGTACAGGGGGATATAGCAAGGGGCCTGTGCTGAGGCAGTAAAAAAGTCTCTAAGCCTTATCTTGGATTCTGAATAATCCTGGCTCTCCCAATGGAAATGATCCCTCATGGTGTGCAAGGTTTCCCCGAATGAGAAATCCTCAGGAGGAGAGGCTGAAGGGATAGATTCTTCAGCGTCAGTGTCCTCATAGGGAGGAAGAGAATATCCCTGTTCTGAAGAGGAATCAGAGGAAATAGAAACTTGGTCAGAGGAGTCATAATCAGTGTCCTGCCTAGGCCTTTTATCAGGAGAGGGATGGGAATCCCTGATCAAAGTAATTAGGTCCTCGGCCATTTTAAGCATCTGTATCTTTGGCATGGATGACTGTCCAGGAGAATGCTGTACTTGTTTCTTTGTCTTTAAAGGTGTTTTAGACTTTGCCTTGGCTGCTGAAGTGGTCTTGACAGTAAGCTGTGTAGGTCTGAAAACACCCTCAGAAGCCGATGCCTGCACAGCGGCTCCAGACCCATCTGAGGGAATAGTTTCCGTTGGCCCAATACCTTGAGTTTCCAGAGGCCTAGTTGTCTCCATGTGGGAGTCGGAGGTGGCCTGTGGCTCTGAGATAGGGGGTGTCAGCGGCTGCAAAAGCGCCTCACTGAGAACCAGCGACTGGTCTAGAAGAGGCTTCGCCGGTTTTGGACCTCGGATGCCTGTCCTTTTCTTTGTCCTTGCGCTTTTTATGAACTCCGGTCGTTGGTTGTTCCGATGGCATTATATAATTAAACCTTCGGCCAAAGTAATGTAAAGCAAAATCGAACCGACGCTTAATAGTGCGTTGGTTGAATCTAGCACAAAACTGACAACTAGCAACGTCCTCGTCAGGGCCTAGGGAAGGAATACAGTAAGAATGAAAATCCTTATAAGGTATTTGCTTCCCACAAGAAATACAACTGTTAACTTTTAGTGACATCGGTCTGGGTACTTAGCTTTATTGAAGACTTCGGATCTGAAATTCAATTTCAGAAATCTCAGGAATCGGCTGACCGGCACTTGCGAACTGCTTTTGCTTCGGGTGCCGAGCGGCAAGAAAGACTGAAGAAAATGGCGTCGGCTGCATCTTTTATACCCCTGGCACACTGATGTCGGGAAGAGGCGACAGCAACCGATGCCAGACCAGGACTTTGGAATTCAGGCCGACTGCGGGTAGCCTGCCAGCAGGATAACCCAAGTGTAATGACTGCAACAGTGAAACACGATGAACATCTGCAGTGGCAAAACTAGCTCTGGATTTAGAAAAAATAGGCAAGTGGTAATGCTTGGTGAAGGTATGAACAGAGCTCCATGTAGCAGCTTCTAGGATGTCCCTGGTAGGAACACCTCTGAGAAAGGCTGTGGAAGTAGATGCAGTCCTGATGGAATGTGATCTTATCTCCTGTGGGGTAGGTTTTCCATGGTGCTTATAGCAGAAATGAATGCAATGGCCTATCCACTTAGAAATGGTTTGCTTTGAAATGGCCTTCCCCTCTGCCCCTGCAGCAAAGGCAACTAGCAGCTGTTCAGTTTTACCGAGAGGCTTAGTCCTGTCCAAATAAAATCGAAGTTGTCTGTGCACGTCCAAAGAGTGCAGTATTCGTTCTCCTTTGTTCTGTGGATTAGAAAAGAAGGTTGGCAAATGAATGGACTGATTAAGGGCCACACTGGATACCACCTTGGGCATAAAGGAAGGATTGGTCCTGAGGGACACCCTGTCTGCATGGAAGATGATGAAGGGCTCCACTGCCATGAAGGCCTGTAATTCAGACACTCTTCTTGCTCAAGTGATGGCTAGAAGGAAGGCTGTTTTCCAAGAAAGGAATTTCAACTCTGCAGTTCCAGCTGGCTCAAAAGGAGGTAGAGTGAGCTTTTCCAATACAAAGTTAAGGTCCCAGGCTGGAGTAGGGGCTCTCCTGGGTGGTCTTAAATTTTTGGCCCCTCTGAGGAATTGCTTCCGCAGGGGGTGAGAGAAGAGGGGTGGCTCAGTATTTTAATGTGCTGAAATGGCTGAGGCATGAATTTTAATAGAAGAGAAGGAAAGGCCCTTCTGAAGCATCTCTGTTAAGTATTGAAGAATATGCGGTAAAGCTGGGCACTGTTGTGCCCATCCCCTGAGTCTGGCTCCAGGAACAATATCTTTTCATCTTTTCAGCATAGGATTTTCTAGTACTAGGCCTCCTTGCCTCCAGAATGACATCCAGCACTTGCTTATTGAGGGATGGTATTGGAGAGCTCAGGTAATTAGCCAGGCTGCAAGGTTCAGGGTTTGAAGCTGGGTGTGCAGAATCGGGCCCTCCTGCTGGGACAGCAGGGAAGGGGTCTGAGGGCAGGGTGCAACTGTTCCAGCAGTGACATACTGCACAAGAAGGGGTACCAATGTAGACGCGGCCAGTCTGGTACAATGAGTATTATCCTTGGTTTGTCCTGTTTGATCTTTAGTAGAACTTTTGAGAGGAAAGGCAGAGGGGGAAGGCATAAACTGAGAGGCTTTCCCAGGTGAAGGACAGGGCATCCACTTTCCAAACTTGTCTGTGGGGAGTCCTTGTGCAGAACTTGTCCAACTGGTAGTTCTGAGGAGAGGCAAACAGGTCCATCTCTGGGCTCCCCCATTTGTTTCTCAAAATGTTGAATATCTTTGGTTCCAGTTTCCACTCGTGTGGGTCCATGAGATTTCTGCTTAGGTCATCTGCCTTTGAATTTAACTTGCCTGGCAGGAAGTGAGCTTGTAGGTGCACATCGTAGCTCAAGGTTGTGTTCCATAGAGCCATGGCTAGTCTGCAGAGAGGGTATGAGTGGGCCCCCCCCCCCTGCTTGTTTATGTACCACATCACAGTGGTGTTGTCTGTCTTTATCAATAATTGTCCTGGATGAATGTGGTCCTTAAAGGCTGTCAGAGAATTCTGTACAGCTAACATTTCTTTTTGATTGATATGCAGGTGCATTTGACTCTGGTTCCATTTGCCCTGAATGCACTGCCTGCCAAGTGAGCCCCCCCATGCATAGTCTGATGCATCTGTTGTTAGGGTTTGGGCGGCGGTGGGTAGAGCAAATGGCAGTCCCTTGTTGTGGTAGCAGGCCTCTGCCCACCAAAGGAACTCTGTCTTTATACAAGGAATGATAGGAATCATTGATTCCAGGTCCTGAGAATGTTGAAACCATAGGCTGAAGTGTAGGTATTTTCTGCAAGATTCCCTTATTGGGATGTGCAGGTAAGCTTCCTTTAAGTCCAAAGTTGCCAACCAGGCATTTTTGCCTAGCACAGGAAGCAGTTGATGAAGAGTTAGCATTTTGAAATTTGGGATTACCAAAAAGGTGTTTAAGATAGACAGGTCCAGGATAGGATGCCAGGAGTTGTCTTTTCTGGGTACCAGGAAAAGTCTTGAGTAAAAACCTTGTCCCCATTCCTCTGCTGGGACAGGCTGAATAGCCCTGACACTTAGAAGAGAGAGAACCTGCTACTGAGCCTCTGCCCACTGATTTGGGGGTAGGTCTGGCCAACCGTTTGGGGTTGGGTAAGGAGTGGAAGTGGAATCTGTACCCTTGGGAAACTATATTTAAAACCCATTTGTCTTTGGTAACGAGTTCCCAGTTTTTTGCATGCAGGGCGATCTTTCCCCCTAAAGGAGCAGTCAGTTGAGCAGGGCTTGGAGGTTTAAGGTTAAGTCATTGTGACAGTTTATCATAGGAGGGTGTCTTACTACTTCCAGCTTTGGAAGTGGGAGCCCCCCACTGCTTAGGCCTGTGAGTACCTTGAGACTGTAGCCTAGGTGTTCTGCTGTTCCTGGGTTTGGACTGAGAAGGCCTGGAAGATGCAGGAAAGGACCAATTTTTAGAAGGTCACTGCGTACTAAATCTGGGAGGCTGTACTTGCAAGAAATCTTTAACAGTTTGCTTTAGCTTTGTCCTCCATCTTTTTAAGTACTACTTCTGCTTTGTTGCCAAACAGGTGGTCTTAGTGTAAAGGACCACCCAGTAATTTAGCTTTAACATGATCTGGCAAAGTTTGCTCCTTAAGCCAAGCATGCCTTCTAAGAACAGACCCAGTGACAGCAGCCCTGCAAGATGCCTCTAAGGAGTCCAAACCACATTGCAAAGTATGTTTACCAATTTGTTCAGCAGAATGCATTAAATCCTGTAATTCTTTATTCTCAGCACAGTCAGGAATCAACATCATTTTCTGTTTAAGTAATCCAATAACATGCTGCTGATACTTTAACATATGAAACTGGCAGTTTAAGGCCCAAATGGCCGAAGTAGCAGAAGTGTACACCTTCTTACCCCATCTGTCCAGGGCCCTGGAATCTCTATCAGAGGGGGTTGGGGTTTTGGCAGTAGTAGCCTTAATGCCTTTGGGTTCCTGAGAAATGGTCTCTGGGTCCACAGTAGGATTCTTAAAGAGGAACTTGAGAGAGACAGGTACTCTGCAATAATGGTCAGGTTTCCTGGGAGCCAGAGGTAAAGTGTCTGGGGCCAGGCTAGATTCCAAGAAGGCATCATCTACAATGTCCATTACAGGAGGGATAGCTAAAGGCCTGTGTTGTGGTAGGAGTAAGAATTCCCTAAGCCTCTTTTTGGAGTCAGAGTAATCCTGGCTCTCCCAGCGGAAATGCTCCCTAAGAGTGTGCAAAGTTTCACCAAAAGAGAAATCTTCTGGAGGGGAAGCAGAGGGAATGGAGTCCTCTGCATCAGAATCGTCATAGGTAGATAAGGGCAAATCTGGGTTATCAGAAGAAATGCTGTTTTTGTGACAGTGGACATTACATTTTTGTACTCAATTATACCACACAAAGTTAGGTATATTAGAAAAAAATCTATCTAGGATGCCAGAAACTCTAACAGAAATACAGAAGTTTTGTATACAATGATGGAACTAATATTAGAGCAGAACTATTTTCTTTTCAGTTTTGACATTATCAGACAAAAAAAAATGATGTTGCAATGGAAGCCACTGAGGCACCCACTTTTTCAGATCTAATTGTGGTGGGATGGGAAAGGTCTTGGATATAAAATAGAACTGAATTTAGTAATATTAAATTCTACAGACTTTTATTTATGAGCTTGTTTTTAAATGGGTGGGAGAATAAGGTACAGACAATTTTATTCAAAGTATGAGAGTACAAGTATTTCACATTTTACAATGGTGTGTTCCAAAACAGATGTTTATTTAGATGCTATCATCCATTGGTTTCATGGTGAAAAGGGTTTTATCTTGGAGAGTTACAGCAAGCCATAATTTAGAAGCTATTACCTTTACCCAGACAGTTGCCATCCTGAATATGTCAAGCATAGCATAATAAAAACGGTTATGTTTTCAAGGCTTACTGACAGATGATGATGTATGGGGGAACTAGTGAGTTAAACCATTTATTTTAGGAAGAATTTACAATGAAAAGACTGGGGATGACATAACAGCAAACAACTGAAATAGGCACACAGTGTATCCACCAGTGTTGCAGACAAATACAAGCTGTGACGGGTCCCTACTCTGGGCCAGCAATCAAGAAGACTCAATTCTCACACCACTGACTCTAGTGAGAGATGGTCACTAAGAGCAAAGATGGATTCACACAGTACTTTCAGATGCAGCTCCCTGCACCAAACACAATTTCTCTTAGGAACACACAGGAAACACGCTCCAGACCTGGGGCTAGACTCTCTCTCTCTCACTATCTCCAGGCCCACAAAAAACTCCACACTGACCACTTTGGAACTCTGTGTCCCTGTTCCCAGTAGCGGACACACACACTTGGATATTTGAGTTCCTCACACATATACACACCTGGGAAAAGCTGACACAGATTTACTAGCTGTGCCCCTTTCTGCCCAGACTCTGAGGTAATCGCGCTACAACCAGTCAGCTACCCTAAGGCTCTTTTGTAAGAGTAGGGTACCCAATTATACTGTGTAAAATTACTACTAATATAAATAGGGTGTGACCAAAACAGCAAAGCTTTCATGAGCAGCCACTGAAACAAGAATAAGTACTCTCAAGATGTTAAAAGTATTATTTAAAGGACCAGCCACAATGAAAGGTATTAAAATGTTTAATGATAAATAATAAAACAGAAAACAGGAGAACACTGAACACAATAAAGAGTTTAAACCACAAACCACAGATATATAAAAAAACAATACAGTTGGATAGTTTGTCACAGATGCAGAAAACAATACTAAACTATTCTCACCAAGTGTCCCTGACTGACTACAGAAATACTGTTTCCTGAGTACTTACTAAAGCAAGGCAAGCTGATGTGTGCAGACTGTCTTACCACAGCAAAAAAAAAACAAAAACAAAAAAAACAGATGTCTGTCTGCATGGATGCGTGACATATATATCCTGTCAGAAGTCTTTCCTGTCAGGTTCCAAAGTGCTGCTGTGAGAGTTCCAAAGAAATCAGATGCTGTTTACAGGATGACATCACCTCAGTCTACTTGACTCTGGGACAACACTCACTCACACTCAGCTTTGATAAGATCTGTGACAGCATCTGAAAGCTATAAAACAATTTCAAACTTTCCACCCTTCCAGGGTTCTCTGAAAAACACACACATTTGATCAGTTACAATACAACCTAATATACATGCATACATTCTTTCTATCCAGCAGGACCTACTGGTAACATATTTGTAAAGTTGTGTGTGTTAAAATGCATTTTTAACTCGAACATTTGTACAAATCAGTGCGATAGATAAAATTCTTTACAAAACTCAAGCTAGCTATGCTGGCATATGTACACATGTACTGCCCTACTCATCCTGGCACAGATAGCACTACCTCATAACATCACACAAGCATTAACAGCATGGTTACACAAGAAAAAATAGTAGAACAGAACATGAATTGCCTTTCAGATCAGAAATATGGTGATGGAAAACTGGAAGAATTTAGAAGGTATGAATACTAATTTGAGCAGAGATCTTTTTCTATTAACCATGGTACAAATATGGAAATATTTCTGGAACAAAAATCATTAGAAAGTCAGGAAACAGTATTACATGACAAAGGGACTTATAAATGTGGCGTTCTGTAAGAGTGTTTTATAAACGAGGGTCCTACAATGAGCATCATGAACAAAGTTTTTGGTTTCAGTAACAGGTCAAGTTTGTAATGCAACCTTTGATCTATATGTGGCTATGTGTTTGAGCTGTGATACTACTCACACAGGAAAAACAGCTAGGCAACTGTTTCAGAGTATAAAGGACCATTTGTATGCCATAAAGAGTGGAAATGTAAAAATGCAACATACACATACAACAGTATAAGGATTTAATAAGAGTAACCGCTCTTTGTTGTGGATGTACTTATTCCAGATGGCATGGGAGATTATAATACCTTGTTAGAAAATAAAATATACAGGTTTCCAAAACCAGACTTAGTTTAGTGGATTTAGAAGTCTGCCAAGTATAGATGAAACAGACTTGTAGCCACAGAGGGCCCCAAAGTAGCTACCCATGAACTCCAGACAAGAATAGCCAAGCTCCCTATTCCTAAAGCAGACATTAGAAGGAAGAACTTCCCTTCAAATGACACAGTTCAATGGACATGTGCCTCACCCTTGCCTCCAATTCCACAAAACCTTACCATTGGGAGCATCAGCCAATGCAGCAAAGGGTTATGAACTGAACCCAGAGGAATGTAAGGCATCACCTACACATGCAGATCCATTAAAAGGAGCTTAACTTGCCACCCACATGCAAACTAATACAATCAAGCTACACTGAATCTTACAGAGGAGACAACTGGCACAAGGAAGAAGGCCACATGTCTATAAACGAAGGTTCTTACAGGAGAAAGCAAAGGAACTCAGGAGTCAAAACAGCCCCTACACAAAAGGACCGCCACCAGGTAGAACAGAGATCCTCCGCAAGGTAACTGAAGCCACGGTCCCAGGAAAAGGAGGATCTGCTTGCACTTGGCTTAGGATCCACAGTCCAGCAGAGGAAAGGCTCTGTTAACTAAGGAAACAAAGACTCCCCCCTCCCAAAGCAGGCTTCAAGCACTCAAGGACAGTTTGTTTACTTTCACGTCCCAGGCAAGCTAGATGACAGAAGCAGAAATGTCCAGAAGCGAGAACTGGAGAAACGGTCTGTTTTAATTTTAAATACAAGAATGGAGAGTAACCCCCCCCCCCCCCCCACCAAGCAGGAGCAGCCTCCATAATTTTTACATCAGCAAAGTCTGAAATTGTCTCTGCTTCATAACAAGAAATCCATAGAGTAAGGGAAAGAACACTAAGCAAATGGTGTTAAAAAATGGACCAGGCCCTCTCAGCCAAACCCTCAAGAGCTGCTCACCTAATGAGACTAAACCAGGAAGCCACCACTATTTCACAACTCCCACAACCAAAACAGTTTAGATAAAACAGGTAGAAATGTTTAGGATCTAAAGAAACTTAATAGACCGCTGCCAACACTGGGGCTGGGGCAGTCAAAGGATTTCTGACCTGCTGATTATGAAATCTGAGGAGTCTCTCATTTCAAAGGAAACAAGAGAGGTCCTTCTCCATTTAAGTGCCAACCTGCTATCCATGAAAGCATTAAGCGAAGACTAGCACCTGCTTAAAAAAGCCCACTCTTGTCAAAGAGTGCATCCAGCAAGCAACTCCAGATCATTGCCTAGGGGGCACACTCACAGCCAAACTTCATCACCCTGTGTCTGCCATCCTGGCCAGGGTATCCACCACAGACACGTGAATGTGGTGCAGTTAAGCTCTCAACAATAGTGGTGGATGGCTGCCAGACCATACACAGCCTGCTCCACTTTTCTGTTACATGTTACTTGGAATTTGTATTGATTTCTACTACTGTTTTTTGTAGATTTTAATGTACTGCTGACTGTGGTTTGTTGGAAGGAATGGGTACTGCTACTTCTGTGTTTTGCCAATGTTTTGTTGTTGGAAAAGGAAGGATGAGGGCAGCAGTCGATGTGAAAGTTCACAGCCTGTTATTCGACTCACAGCTGAGGCTGCATTGGAAATTATGGTTGTGGATCTGACTGAAGGACAATGTTGAAAAACAGAAGGTCCATTTCCTGACTTGCTCTACCATTATACTGTGACATTTTTGAGACTTTACAGTAGAGAGACTTTGTAATCAAAGATTAACATTTTATTACCGCTAAGAAATAATTTGAGCATAATTGTTATTTAGCTTTAATGCTTAGAAAGTGGGCTATATTGGAGTGCTTTTTGTTCAACCGCCTACTTAAATTTCTAGGAATGCACTGTGAAGATTATAAGACCTGCACTAAAATGTTGCTAACTGTTTTTACTTTAATTAATTTCAGTTTTACAAGCAATTACTTCACACGGCTAATGTTTTTCTTAGCAATACTGTTTCTTCCCTGGTCATTTTTATATTGTTGGACTTGTTTGGTCTAGCAGGAATTGTTTTTTAGCAAATTATTGCATGTTATATAGTTTATACTTGCATTACTTATTAATTTACATTGTTTGAGTGAAAGTTAATGTAAAGTGCTGAGGAAATAATCACTACAATAAAACTGAAAAAACACAGTCTAAAATGGGGCACTATTAGCATACCATTCATAAAGTTAAGAATGAGGCCCTGCTTGAACCCCGACACAGAAAGGACCTCAAGTGCTGTTCTCTAGTAATCCAAAGGAAAGAACTAGAAGCTTTGGACAGATGACTAGCACAATGATGACTTTAAGCCCTGCTGTAGCAGACAGGTACACCTTCCTATCAAATATGATCTACCCATCTCGGGTTACCTTTTCTACCAAATGGGAAGAAAGGCAGAATGGTATGTTTGTGCCCACTGAATGGAAATCAGCCTTGGGCTGGCAAGATAAGATTTTCCTCCAACTGGGGTGGGGGGGTTGGGAATTGAGCATCTATTCTCCTAGGAGATGCTTCAGCAAATGAGTGCATCTTCAGACTTCAGACATGTCTACAAAGTCCATTTTCAGAGAAGAGATTCTCAGAGCCAGGTAATGGATCCCAGCAGCTATCCAAGTAAGGGCAAAGACATTCTGGGGGAATAACAATATTTCTCTAAGGAGGCAGCAGACAAAATAGGTGGCGCTGAAGAATGTCATCGTCTCAAAACAACGTGTGTGAAGACTGCAGAACAAATATGCAGCCTGTAGCCAAGCCAGGTATGAAAATAAAGGACATAAGGAAAGCTAGTGGTGGAGCAGAGAAGTACAGGAATTCATCAAAAGAAAGGAGTAGTGCAGGAAAAAGCAGAGTATAGAACAGAAGCAACAGAAGCAAACTTTTTTTAAACTACAACATTTTTGCTTCTTGTGCTTTAACTGCTATTGTGCTTTTGTTTACAGTATTGTACAACTTGGCAACTACCGAATGAGATTTGTAACTTACTATCTCTACAGTAATTTTGTACGTTTTGGAGCTTTTCTCCCCGGGCCTCTGCTGAAAAAGGGCTTTGGCTCAGTCGGACATTACCGGTCAAAAAATGTAAAAATAAATAAATAAATAAAAATGGACCAAGCTAAGGAGGAATGCTTGTTGGTTAACAAAGAAGCTTAGAAAGGAGTTGCAATAGCAAAGAACAAGGCATCAGAGGCACTCTACCAGCTTCTGGAACGTGACTAAGTAGACGGCACAAACAATCTACCAGGTTGCAAGACAGAAACTGACACCCTTCACAAGGGATAGAAGCAACAACCTGCTCTCCAGTCCAAAGGACATCAAATACAGACAAAATACTCCCAGCAGTTTCTGCATGAAGAAAACTCCACAGACGCTGTACTGCTCCAGACACGGCCTACAATGAAAGAACAGGAGGAGCCACACTAGAAGAAGTGAGAATAGCACTAAGGAAATTGAAGTCAGGGAAAGCAGCAGGCTCAGATGAGGTCACAGCAGATGTAATCAAGATGTTGGGTGAAATGGCTTCTGAGGGTATTCACTGCAGTATGAGTGAAAGGTGCATCCCAGATGACTGGAGAATAAGCATACTAGTGCTAGTACAAGAAAAAGGGGACATACGCAACTGTGGGCACAGAGGTATCAAACTCCTGTCATCCTGCATGAAAGATCTAGACAGAGTGACTGATAAACAAATACGCACGGTAGCAGAAGGTAATATAGAAAATGAGCAGTTCAGATTTTGATCAGGATGCAGCACAACCAACCTGATGTTTCCAGAGAGGCAGATAGTTGAGAAAAAGCTAGAGATAAAGAATGAGTTCAATTGGGCATTTCTAGACTTGCAGAAAGCATATGACAAGATCCCAAGACAGCTGATTTAGCCAGTCCTGTGGTGGTTTAAAGTCCCACAAACACTGGTAGAATTAGTCCAGGCTATGTACAAAGAGTACCAGTTGTGTAAGAACTTACCATAAAAGTACATGTCCTACTGATCACTGCTGCAGTATTCTTAACAGATTGGTTGTCGCTCGCTGATATCTGGAAGGGGTAACAAAGCTTTACCCTTTGCAGGATGCCCTTCCGTGCAATGACCTTAACTCACAGGCAATGGGTTATAAAAGCGGATGCACATATGAGATCATAAGACTATCTCAAAGCCAGTATCAGCCTGAAGACCAAAGAAAGAGAAAAGGTCAGTTATGAGGGGCTTATGTGGAACAAGGTAAGCAAGTTCACCCTTGGGAAGCAAGATCCTTAGTACAGAATGTGCTTGCGTGTGTACAAAAGGCAAAGTGCTGGTGCCAATGAAAGGAAAGGAGGGTAAGTGGGAGGGAAGGAATACTGCAACAGGGAATAGTAGGATATCTACTGTTATGGCAAGTTCTTACACAACTGTATTATGCCCTTACAGAGTCATTGTTGCAGTATTCTTAACAGATGGATGATTCCCAGAGTTGTACAGAAAGAAGGAAGTAGATTAAAGGGAATGATTATAGGGATAATCCAGGAGGCCAGACAGAATAGTTCTGGCAAGCACTGTCCTGGACCTTGAGAAAACATCCAACTTGCAGTGTTTCATGAAGGTATGAACAGAAGACCAGGTAGCTGCTTCTGAAACGGACTTGATGTCTACACCTTTGTAGATAGCACCTGAAGAAGCTACTTCTCAAGTGGAGTGAGCCTTTGGGCAGTAGGGTAGAATCTTTCCATGGTGAGAACAGCAGAAGGAAACAGCTTTTGAAGGCAAAACAACCTGGTTGACCTAGCCTGGATTCCATGAGGGAGACAAACAGTTGATCTGTTTTTTTTTTTTTCCTTCTGATATCCTTAGTTTTATCCAGGTAAAACCTCAGCTGTCTGAGAATGTCTAAAGAGTGTAGTATCTTTCCCCTACTTATTCTGGGGATTGGAGAAAAAGGTAGGCAGATTGATTGCTTGCTTGAGCATAAGTTCACTAAACTACTTTTGGCGCGAAGCATGGATGGAGACTTACCCTATCTTTATGGAAGATAAGGAACTGAAGAATGGCCATGAGGGCCTGTAATTCTGAGACTCTGCAGGCTGAAGTCAAGGCCAGGATGAGTACTGTTTTCCAAGTGCACAATTTTAAAGAAGCTGAGGCAGCTGACACAAGAGAGGGTAAAATTAGCTTTTACAAAACAAAATTAAGGTCCCAAGGAGGAGCAATCAGTTTCTAGGGGTTTAAGGTGTAAAACTCCACTTAGGAAAGGTTTCTGACCTCTGTTCCGAACATAAGAGGGAGCTCCAAAGGTAGACAAGTGATAATGGCCAATACATGAGTCTTAATGGAAGAATAAGCCAACCTAGAGTATAACAGGTTGCAAAAGTATTGCAGTATTGTGGGGTTGCCGTTACAATGGCTTGGAGTTTGTGTCTGAAGCACCAGATGAAAAATAGTCACAGTGGCCTGCTGCTGAACTAACGACTCCCAAGAGGAGTATTCCTCTGAGGTTTTCTGGAAAGCTTTTCTTGGTAGCTTTCCTTTGTCTATAAGGAGTTCTGGGACCTCTCTTGCCAAAGGAGGTTGACTTAGCTGGATAATTTCTGAGGTACCTAGGAACAGTGGACAGTAGGATTTGGTGGCAATCTTTCATAGTTTTGCCCTGCTCCTGCAAAGTCCTGAAGACATCTCTGATGCTCAGGTGAAGGCTGCCCTTTCCAAAGCAAAAAACACTGCTTCCATGGGACCAGATGTCATCCCAGGTTGCGTCCTACATGAACTCCATGAAGAACTAATCCCTCAAATAAAACAGCTGTACAATCTCAGCCTCACTACAGGATATGTGCCCACAGAATGGCGTACAGCAACAGTGGTCCCACTCCACAAAGGTGGAGCCTCCACGGACCCTGGAAACTATCGCCCCATAAGCCTGACTAGCTTAGTCTGCAAGGCTATGGAGAGGATCATCATGGAGCTCATAAACAAAGACATCGGGGACCTACAGACACTAGATCCTACCCAATTCGGCTTCGTCAAGGGCAGATCCTGCCTTTTGAACCTGGTTGACTTCTTTGAAACAGTCACCAAAGCCATAGATGAAGGGAAGATAGTCCACACAGCCTATCTAGACCTAGCAAAGGCATTTGACAATACCCCACACGGGCATCATAGATAAGCTTTCCAGCTTAAATATAAACTCCCATGTCACAAGATGGGTCGCAAACTGGCTCAAAGACAGAACCCACAGAGTGAGAGTTGCTGGAGCCATGTCAGACTCGAAACCAGTCACAAGTGGTGTCCCACAAGGTTCTGTCCTGGGACCGCTCTTATTCGGTATATACTTTTCCGAGGTACAGGCCAACGTGGGAGGACTATGGCTCACCAAGTTCGCAGATGACTGCAAACTGGGCGCCATAATCGACTCTCCAGCTGACACAAACATCCTTCAAAAAGGTCTCTCAGAGACGGATAACTGGTGCCAGAGCCATGGTCTAAAGCTAAATGCCAAAAAGTGTATAGTCATACCCTTTGGCAAAAACAATGTGCCCACAAACTACCACATAGGCGGTAAACCATTAAGTACAGAGAAAGTAATTAGGGATCTGGGGACCCAAGTTGATCGCAATCTTTCCTTTGACAACCACATTGCCAAAGTGGTTAGAAAGACCTTCTACATGGTCCACCTCATCATGAAAGGATTCACATCTAGATCAAGAGAGGTAATCGTGCCCCTTTATTCATCCCTCATCAGGCCCATCATAGAATACAATGCCCCTTTTGGGATGTACCTTACCCGACACCTGCAGCAATTAGAAAGACCCCAAAAGTACCTCACCAAGAGGATCAAGGGACTCAAACAAATGCCATATGCTGCTCGGTTAAAAAAACTCCAGCTCTACTCAGTTGCATACCGCCTACTTCGAGGCGATCTATGCCTGACATATAAAGCTATGTCCAATCCAGAATTAATGGACATGCTCCACCTCAGTAAATCTAAATCCCTTAGAGCCACATGCTCGAGGGACTTGAACCTCAGCACAGAAATAAATAGGACTTGCTGGAGGGACAGATTCATAACCCAGAAGCTCCCTTCGCTCTGGAATAGAATTCCAATTCATGTTAGGCAGTGCACCTCATTGAATCTCTTCAAGAAGAATCTTGATGAGTGGATGGGGGATCGTAGGTTTGTTCCGGGGATTACTTCCGTGACACTATTAGACAGAGGCACAGTAAACTAAACCGTAAAAAGGGCACAGTATACTCAAATCAAGGGGTGGCATAAGCCAAACAAAATCGGGCTAGGCTTATAATTGCCCCAGGGCAGATAGCCTAGTATAAACCTATGAACCTATGAAGAAGCCAGCAGACTGCAGGACAAACGGGAGACCTAGCCAAAGGTGAGTTCAAATGCTTAGATTTTAAATCTTCTGGGATAGGTTGGCTCCTTAACGAGGCATAATGCCTAATCACTGAACCCGTAGCAGGCCTGTAAGAGACATCCATAGCATCATAGCTACATTTTACACTGTGCTTGGGTATTTGAGATGCTTGGGCCACTAAAGACTGCACAAGGTGCTTTGAATCTGGAATCTGGTGCCCTGTGAAGGTCTTGCTTAAAGACTAAAATACTGAGAATAAGTTTTTGATCATTTGAATTTGATAATTTATAGCCCTAAAGGCTAGGGTGGAGGAAGTAAAAACTTTCTTTGTCATTGGGAAGAACATTAATGCCAGGGAGCAACTAGGAAGGTTTGCCTGAAGCCAGAAAAACGGGAAGCTGGTCTGCCACAGATTTTTTTTTAGGAGTGCTTCAGTTCCTCAGGAGCTCCGTAAAACCTATCTGGTCTTTCTGCAACAGGGGGTTGAGTGTCAGGAGCTGAGAAGTTATCCTGAAAGGCATCCAGGTAAGTCTCCAGCACAGGTGGGACTGGAGTGGTAGAGGAAAGGCCCATCTCCTATAAACTGTAATATCTCTTGTACCTCATACACCTGTTTGGACTGCCATTCAAAACGTTTCATCATGCTCTGTAAGGTTTCTCCAAAGATGGCCTCTTCCACAGGGGGGGGGGTCTCTGGAGAAAGTGAACCTCTTTCATATGAAGAAATCTGTTCTGGAGAGTGTAACTGGGGTGGGCAGTCAAGTAAAGGTCCGAATCCCCTATCTGGTTCCTCATCAGAGGAAGAGGAAGCCAATGTTTATGTGGTGTGGTTTCAGAAGTCACAAAGGAAGTGGCCTTCAGAGACATGATGGCCTTGAAAGGCCCCTGAGAAAAATCAGGCCATCGTTTTTTCCTTGGATGCAGAAGGCAACATTGTGTGCTTTAGTTTTTATTTTTGTCTTTTTCGGGATATCTGCCAGAATGAGCCTTAGGAGGTTATGAACCTCGGCGCATTTCTATGAGAGTTCCGGGAATTTCTTCCTGCACAAGTATTGGAGGGATTCCACAAAGTCCCTCCGATACAATGATTCGCAGTTCAGAGGACTTGGTCATCTGCAAGGCCTCAGGAGCCCATTCCAGCCTCCGACAAGGTCGTGATAGAGGACTCGTGAGAAGAAGACTGGCATACTGCAGGTTTGACCACATCACTGTGAATGCCCAATTCCAATATGACAACTGAAGAATCCTCTCTCGGTCTCAAGTTTTTTCTTAGGTGGGAGGAATACATCTGTGTCTTCTGACAATGAACTGGGCCAAGCATTTTAAGACTCTGGGTCTCAAGGAAAGTATTAAGCAACAGCAGCTTAGATTGGGGGTGGGGGTCGGAACAAAAGACTGGCAGATGGTACAAGATTTATAGACATGTTTGGGGGCCGAGAAAAAATAGACTATGTGCAAGTCATTGTGCAGAACTTGTCTACCATACTCAGACTTGCTCCTCCTAGCTGACATCTAACAACAATTAGAAAAAACTAAAGGGGACTTATCTGATCCGACAAGCAAAGCTATGGTACCTAGTGACCAAACTATAACAACCCATTGGGTGTAATGACCTACATTCAGGCTGGCAGCCATGTATTCTGAGAATCTCGTATGTATGTCCGCTTTTATACCCGTACACCTACGAGCTGAAGTCATCACCCAGATGCATGTCCTATGAAGGTAAAGCTTTGGTACCCAGGCTGGACATCAGAGAAAGTACAGTTGTGTACACTTACCATAAATGTAGATGTTCGAGTGTATTCACTGTTGCAGTCATCACATTTGGGTTATCTCTGCCAGGGTAGCTTTCGGCCGGGCCGAATACCAGAGGCTTAGTATTTCAGTTGCTGTCGCTTCAGGACTGACGTCAGATTGTCAGTAGTATAAAATAAGGCAGCTGACGCCATTACATCAGTTTTTCTTGCCCTAACCTGTCAGGAGCCCCCAAGTGGGAGCCATGTTCTGGTGGAAGAACCCCACCAGTAGAAAGCAAATACCAATACGTCCCTTGTAAAGAAAGAGAAGAAAGAAGAGGGGGATGGAGGAAGGGAAACCAGGACTGCAACAGTGAATACACTCGAACATTTACATTTATGGTAAGTGTACACAACTGTACTATGTTCTTCGTGTTTCACTGTTGCAGTTCACATATGAGTTGATTCCCAAAGCTGAGGAAATGGGTGGAGGCAGTCAAGGAAACTAGGGGCTGGCTAGGATGCCCTGCAAGACTGCAGAGGCAAACCCTGCCCTGGACTTGGAGAAGATAGGCAGGTGGTAATGTTTGGTACAGGTGTGAACAGATGTCCAGGTGGCAGCTTCCAGGATGTCCCTGGTGGGGACTCCTCTGAGGAAAGTTGCAGAGGTGGAGGCTGCTCTGGTGGAGTGAGTCCTGACCCCCTTGGGGGGGGAGGCTTTCCATGTTGCTTGTAGCAGAAATGGATACAGTGTGCTATCCCATTTGGAAATGGTTTGTTTGGAGATGGCTTTGCCCTCTGCCCCTGCAGCAAAGCTAACCAGCAATTGATCAGACTTTCTGAAGGATTTAGTCCTGTCTAGATAGAATCTGAGCTGTCTGTGCACATCTAGAGAGTGCAGGATCCTTTCCTCCTTGTTCTGTGAGTTAAGGAAAAAGGTGGGCAAATGAATGGATTGGTTGAGAGCCATGCTGGACACCACCTTGGGCATGAAGGATGGGTTAGTCCTAAGGGATACGCTGTCAGCATGGAAGATTATGAAGGGTTCCACAGCCATGAGTGCTTGCAGCTCAGGGACCATTCTGGCTGAAGTGATGGGCAGAAGGAAAGCTGTCTTCCAGAAGAGAAATTTTATCTCTGCTGAAGAGGATGGGTCGAAGGGGGGCAAGGTGAGCTTTTCCAACACAAAGTTAAGGTCCCAAGCTGGGGTAGGTGCTCGTCTGGGTGGCCTCAAGCTGCTAGCCCTTCTTAGGATCTGTTTGATCAGAGAGTGTGAGAAAAAGGGGTTGCTCAGTGAGGAAATGAGCAGAGATAGCCGAGGCATGAATTTTAATACCTGTGTAGCAGGTCAGCTAAGTAATCCAGGATGAGAGGGAGGGAGGGCTGTGCCGTATAGGCTCCCTTAGCATGAATCCAGGTGCAGAACCTTTTCCATTTGTCAGCATAAGACTTTCTAGTGTTAGGGCATCTGGCCTCACGTATAACATCTAGAACTTGTTTACTGAGGTTGGCAGACTGATCGGGAGTTAGGGAATAAGCCAAACTGCCAAATTGGGGACCTGCAATTGGGGATGCATGAATTCTCCTTCCCTCTGGGTCAGGAGGGTTGGAATCTGAGTGAGATACCATGGTGGCAGTGGGGACAGAACACGCAGCAGTAGATACCAGTGCTGGCGAGGCCAGTCTGCAGCAATAAGAATTGTCCTTGGTTTTCCTCCTTTATTTTGAGCAGTACCCTGGGGATGACAGGTAGTGGAGGAAAGGCACAGACCGATAAAGTGACACAGGGGAAGGACAGGGCATCCACTTACCAAGCCATGTAGTGATGCTCCCTGGTGCAGAACTTGCTGAGCTGATGGTTGGTGTGGGAGGCAAATAGGTCGACCTTCGGGGTGCCCCATTTCTGAGTTATTAGGGTGAAGGCTCTTTTGTCGAGGTGCCACTTGTGTGGGTCCAGAAGATTTCTGCTTAAGTGGTCTGCCAGAGAGTTTTGAGAACCTGGTAGGAATCGTGCTAACAGGTGGAGTTGCATGGCAGCGGCTGTGTGCCAAAGGGTCATGGCCAGCCTGCATAGAGGGTAGGATTGAGTACCTCCCTGCTTGTTGATATACCACATCACAGTGGTGTTGTCTGTTTTGATCAGGAGAGCCCCTGGGGAGAGAAGGGGCTTGAAAGCTGTCAAGGTGTGCTGGACAGCTATCATCTCTTTTTGGATGATGTACTGATAGATTCGCTGTGGGCTCCATTGGCCCTGTATGCATACGCTGTCCAGGCGTACACCCCAGACATAGTCAGATGCGTCTGTGGTGAGGGTCTGGGTGGCGGGGGATGGTAAGAAAGTTAGTCCCTTGTTCTGGGAGCATACTGTTGCCCATCAAAGGAAATCTTGGGTAGAAGAGTCTCCAGGTCTTGACAGTGTTGACACCAAAGGAATTTTAGGTACCATTGATGTTTCCCTCATATGCAGTCTGGCATATGGAATGAGAAGAATGCAAGATGCCATGAACCCCAGAGCTTGCAGTATTTTCCTTGCAGATAACTGGGGTCTGGTGGCTAGCTGAGAGGAGTAGGCTGTCAGGAAAGTTTGCTTTTCTGGTGTAAGGAATGCCATCTGGGATGCTGTGTCCAGGCTTGCTCCCAGGAATATAATCCTTTGGGTGGGTACCTGTTTGTATTTCTTTTCGTTGATTGTGTACCCTAGGGAGGTTAGCAGGAACTTTACAAAGGCCAGGTGCTTGAGAAGCTTTTCCTGGCTGGCTGCCTGAATTAGGCAGTCATCTAAGTATGGGTAAATCTGGATATTCCTTTGTCTGTAAAAGGCAATGGCCAGAACCAGACATTTTGTGAAAACTCTAGGAGCAGTAGATAAGCCAAAGGGAAGTGCAGAGAACTGAAAGTGCAGAGATCCTGCCCTGAAACGAGATATTTCCTGCAAGATTCCCTGATATTAATTTGGAGGTAGGCCTCTTTTATGTCTAGGGTGGCTAGCCAAGCATCCTTGGAGAACATGGGTAGCAGCTGCTGGAGGGTGAGCATTTTGAATTTTGGTATCACAAGGAAGGTGTTTAGAATGGATAGATAGAGGATGGGGTGCCAGGTGCCCTCTTTTCTGGGTACCAGAAATAGTCTGGAGTAGAAACCTTGGCCTTTCTGTTCTGCAAGAATGTGCTCTATTGCCCTCATAGAGAGCAGGGAAATGACTTGCTTTTGCACCTCTGCCCACTGGTTTGGAGGTAAATCTGGGAACCATTTTGGAGTTGGAAGGGTGTGGAAAGAAAATTTGTATCCCTGGGACACTATGTTGAGAACCCAGTGGTCATTGATAATGGTGGCCCTGGTGCTTGTGTGAAAGGAGAGTTACTAGGGTAAGTGAAGGGAGGCAGAGGGAGGTGGTGGGGGAGGAGAGTCATTGTGAGTTCTTACCATAAGGGGGTGGCTTAGATCTCCCTGTTTTTTGAAGTGGAGGAAGTCCACTGTTTAGATCTCTGCATTCCCTGTGGCTGCTGTCTGGGGGGGGGGGTCTGCTTCCATGGGGTCCAGGCTGAACTGACCTGGTGGGAGCAGGAAAGGACCAGTGCTTGGAGGGACAATGCCTGCTGAACCTGGGTGGCTGGACCTGCACAAAGTCCTTGACTGTCTGCATAGATTTTGCTTTTTGTTTCCATCTTTTGTAAGACCTCTTCAGCCTTACTGCCAAATAAGTTGTCTTCGTGCAAGGGGGCATCCAACAATTTAGATTTAACATGGTCTGGCAAGGGCTGTTCCTTAAACCATGCATGTCTTCTAAGGACAGAACCGGTGACTGCTGCCCTGCAAGAAGCTTCTAGGGTGTCAAAACCACAGTGCAAGGTGTGTTTAGTTACTTGACTGGCAGAATGCATTAACTCTTGTAACTCTTTAGATTCTGCACAAGCAGGAAAGGAAGACATTTCTGTTTGAGGAGTTCCAGGGTATGTTGCTGAAATTTTAGCATATGGAACTGACAATTTAGTGCTCTGATAGGAAGAGTAGCACAGGTGTATACTTTTTTACCCCATCTGTCGGGATCGGGAATCCCTATCTGAGAGGGTGGGATTCTTAGCAGAGGTTGCTTTCATTCCTTTAGGCCCTTGAAAAATTACCTCAGGGCAGCAGTAGGATTTCTAATAAGAAATTTGTGAGAGTCAGGGACTCTGTAATACCAGCCCAATCTGGTTTTCTGGGTGCAGGAGGGAGGGTGTCAGGAGCTGAACTAGATTCCAGGAAAACATCCTCCACAACATCCAGGACTGGGGGAATGGCCAGGGGTCTGTGCTGTGGAAGATCTAAAAATTCCCTGAGTCTCTTTTTAAACTGAGGGTAGTCCTGACTTTCCCATTGGAAATGTTCCCTTAAGGTATGAAGGGTTTCCCCAAAGGAAATTTCCTTTGGGGGAGAAGCTGAAGGAATGGAATCCTCTGCATCAGAATCCTCATAAGCAGAGAGGGGTTGCATGTCTTCATATTAAGATGCATGAGTCATCAGACTACTGTTCAGACAAAACTACAGGGGACAGATCTCTTTTTCATTTGGAAGGGGTAGCTTGGCTTCCCCTGATCAGCATGATACAGTCTTTTGCCATTTTAAGCATTTGAGACTAAGGCAAGGAAGCAGGTGCCTGAGATTGTGTCATCTGTTTCTTGGGTGTGGTTCGTACCCTGGGCCTAAGAAACTTGGTAGTTTTGGAAAGAATGGTAGACGAGAAAGAAGTCGTCTGTTTGTATTGTGAATCGGTAGTGTGAAGGACTTCCTTCGAAGCCGGTGCCTGCTCAGCGGCTCTGGACCCAACCACAGGATCCTTAGCCGAAGAAGAGTTTTGCGGCATACCAGACTCGAAAGGGTCTCAGTAGCGGCCTGCAAATCCAGAGAAGCAGGCATTAGGGGCTGCAAAAGCACCTCACTGAGGACCGGAGAGCTGATGACTAGCTTAACGGAAGCACCGTCGGTAGGTTTGGACCTGTGCGGTCTGTCTCTGTCTTTATCTTTACGTTTTTTCGGAAGATCTGCTGTCGGATGGCTTACCGAAGCCATATCGGAATTTGAGGATTGTAAGCGAAAATATCTAGCTACAATAAGGGCCCGACATCGTATAATTCTGGAGTTGAACAAAGCACAGAAGCGACAGCAGGGGACGTCGTGGTCTGGACCTAAGCAAGTGATGCAGTAAGAATGAATGTCTTGGTGTGGTATTTTTTTTCCACAGGAGAGACAATTGTTAACTTTTTCTGACATCGGTCAGTACAGGAAAAAAGGATCCCCAACTGGGTACTTAGCTTTAGAAGACTTCAGCTTCAATTCGGAAGACGAAACTCGGGTAAGCAGCTGACCGACACTAGTGCGAACTGCTTCTGTTTTGGGCTCCGCAGAAAGAAAGACTGATGTAATGGCATCGGCTCTCTTACTTTATACTACTGACGACCTGACATCAGTCCTGAAGCGACAGCAACCGATGCAGATATACTAAGCCTCTGGTATTCGGGCCGGCCGAGGGCTACCCTGGCAGGGATAACCCAAATGTGATGACTGCAACAGTGAAACACAAAGAGCATCAACAACCCGTTAAGAATGCAATAACAACCCATCTGTTAATAATGCAACAGTGACTCAGTCTGGACATCCAATAACTCAACTACGAACAGCATTCACTCTCACAGAGGGGTTTCCCAGTGAGAGAAGGTGTGCATCAGGGTTCAGCTCTGAGCCCACTATTGTTTACACTGGTGATGAACATTAGTAAACGGGTCAGAGAGGACAGAGCAGATTATGTAGGCATCACAAGCAGACAGAGCAGATTATGTAGGCATCACAAGTAGACAGTAAGCAAGAACTTCAGCAAAGGATAGGGGAATGAAATACAAAACTGACGGCATGTGATAAAACTGAGAACAGACAAGACAGTTGTAATGACAGTAAACAGGGGAAAATAAAAAGTTATGTACTCACCATAATGCTCTATGCTTGTTGTCCGTCTCGCCTATATTCTTGCTGTTTGGGTTCAGAGCCATTCTCGGCTCCGACTCGTCTGAATGCTAAAGCTTGAGTGCTTCCACTGGCTCGAGGCTAACCCCCTATCCCACGATGCTCTGGACCAAATCCCCAGATCTTGTTTGTAAGCGAAAGACAATCACAGCAATTTTGTAGATATATATATATAAAAAACAGATATATACATACATATACATACATACATAGCTTATAAGGACAGGAACAGAGACTCCAAACCATCAAAAAACTATGTGCATAGTATACAGTTATCCACCAGTTCTTCCAGGAATACAGGATGGGGGAAGGAGGGTGGGACGCAAGAATATAGGCGAGATGGACAACAAACATAGAACGTTATGGTGAGTACATAACTTCTTAATGTTATGTTGTCCTATCTCACCATAATTCTTGCTGTTTGGGACAGCGTCCCTAGCACCTTTATCCTAGGGTGGCTCAGTAAGACTCTAATACAGTGCATTCAAATGAGGACCTGTTCCGGGAGGCCACATCAACTTTGTAATGAGTGATAAAGGTATGAGGTCTCACCCAAGTTGTGGCTGCACAGATAGAATCAATAGGAAGCCTAGCTTGAAAGGCAGAGGATATTGATACTGCTCTAGTGGAATGTCCTCTTACCTTCCCTGGTAGATGCTTACCCTGCTTATTGTAGCAGAAAGAAATGCAATGAGTAAACCACTTGGATAAGGTTACCTTGGAAACTGACAATCCATTCTTTTTGTCCGAAAAGGACACAAAAATCTGGTCAGATTTCCTGAAATCTTTTGTCCTGTGCAGGTAAAAAAGTAATTGTCCATGAACATCCAGCTGGTGCAACTTGTATTCTGCCTTGTTGCTATAGTTCGGAAAAAGACTGGCAATTCAATGGAGAGGTTCAAATTATTCTCTGAACAGACTTTTGGTAGGAACGAGGGAGGGATTAGTTCTCAAGGAGACCCTATCCTTGTGAAAAATGATATACGGAGGACGAGCAGAGAGAGCTTGCAACTCTGATACCCTTCTGGCAGAGGTTATGGCTACAAAAAAGAGTTTTCCAAGACAAAAACTTCAAATCACAAGATAATGCTGGCTCAAAGGGTGGTAAAATTAGCGAAGTTGGCATGAGATTTAGGTCCCAAGGGACTGGGGGTTCTCTGATTGGGGGTCTGAGTAAGAAGGTACCTTTGAGGAGGCCTTACATAACCTATGAGACATAATCAGGACTCCCATTTCTCCAGTATGGAAATTAGAAATGGCTGCCAGTTGAACCCTAATGGTAGCTGCAGCAACTCCTTCTTCAAACAGTTCAGTAAGAAAGTCTAAAATTGTAGACATGGAAGCTGTAAAAGGCTCTATGTTCTGTTTCGCAGCCCAACATGAAAATCTTTTCCATTTACTGGAGTACGATTTTCTCATGGATGATTTAGGGGAAGAAATGAGAATATGACTCACTGCAGGGGAAAAGGGGCAACACCTGGCTATGTGTGGAATTGCAGCGGCCATGCTGGCAACTTGACAGTTTGGACACATGGATGGAACTCCCCCGAAGAATGGGTCAGGAGGTCTGGAATTGGATCCAGAAACCAAGTTTCCTCCAGCAGATAGATCCAGAAGAAAGGGGAACCAAAATTGATGACGCCAGTAAGAAGCAATGAGGATCATAGTTCTTTTCAACAGTCTGGCCTTCTGAATGACTTTGGGGATTAAAGGAAAGGGGGGAAAAAGCAGTGAACCAGTGCGCAACCCTTGGCGATTTCCCCGGGGGGGGGGGGATGAGGGCAAAGTAGTTGCTGCATTTGGTATTCATGGACGTGGCGAACAGGTCGCAGCAAGACTGGCCCCATTTCTGGAAGATCACTTCCGCAATCTCTGGTTTCAGGGACCACTTGTGAGGCATCAGAATTGCTCTTCTGAGCTTGTCCGCTATCATGTTGGATTTTCCCGGGATGTGCGTTGCTATCAGAAAACGTTGAGAAGCGATCGCCCATTGCCAAACTCATTGTGCCTCCCGACATAGTGGGCAAGATTTGGTTCCTACCTGTTTGTTTATATACCACACTACTGACATGTTGTCTGTCTGAATTGCAACCGTTCCCATGGGAAGAGAGTCCTGAAATGCTTGCAATGCATAAAGCACTGCTCTCATCTCCAGAACGTTTATGTGCAAGTGGCTTTTGTGATCTTGCCATAGTCCTTGGACTGCCATTCCCAGATAATGCCTCCCCACCCGATCTGGGAAGCGTCCGTGGTCAGTAACGTGTTCGGTTGAGGAAAAACAAAGGGATGGCCCTGATACAACTGGTCTGTCTGCAGCCACCAAAAATGATCTTTTTTGCTTGACTCCATGATGATAAACTGGCATGACAGAGGAAGTTCCTGCACTGACCACTGGGCAAAGCGTAACCACTGTAGAACTCTCATGTGTAGAAATGCTAGCGGGACTAGGAGAATAGCTGCTGCCATGGTACCCAGAACTTGTAACACAAATCTGGCTTGAACGCTTCTCTTTGTCATCAAAATCTTGATTTGCCAGTGAAGGGACTAAATTCTGTCTGGGGTAAGTCTTGCTGTCATGGTTTTTGAATACAGATCTGCTCCTAAGAATCTAATAGGTTGAGACGGCGACATGGCAGATTTTCTTTTAAGTTTATTGTGATGCCTAGTCTGGCGCAAAGTGACAGTGTTTCATCCCTCGTTTGAAGTAGTAGATGCCTGGTGGTAGCAGTGAGGAGCCAGTCATCTAATTATGGAAACACCCGGAATCCCTGACATCTCAAGTGAGCCGTGACCACTGCCATGCATTTGGTGAACACTCTGGGGGCTGTAGTGAGACCAAAGGCCGTGGCTCAAAATTGGTAATGACTGGCTCCTAGCTGAAAGCGTAAGTGTCTCCTGGATTGCCTGTGCATCTTTATATTGTAGTACGCATCCTTGAGATCTATTGAGCACATCCAATTGTCTTTTCTGATAAACAGGAAAATTGACTGCAGAGTTACCATCTGGAATTTTGACTTCTTCACTGATTTGTTTAGTTTGCGGAGATCCAGAATGGATCTCCAGTCCCCTGTCTTTTTTGGAACTAAAAAGAATCTTAAGTAGGTCCCGGATCCTATCTGGTCTGCAGGTACCTCTTGGATGACTCTCTTTCTTAGCAACGAGATTACCTTTTGTGTTGTCTGTTCCTTTTGGCCGGATAGGACATCCGGTAAGGACTGATTTTTTGGTGGGGAGGTAGAAAAGGGTATGTAGTAACCTCTGGATATTATTGCTTGTACCCATTTGTCTCAGGAAATTACTTGCCAGGCTTTTGGGTACAGTGACAATCAACCCCCGACTGCCTCCAGAGAAAAGCAGATGGGCCTCCTTTCAGGAGTGCTGGAAGGGCCTGTCAGAGAACGTATCTCTGTTGCCCTGGTTTTGCAGACCCCCTCTGCTGCAAGGTCAGTGTCTTCCATTATAACTCCCCCCTCTGCCCCTGGGGGAAGAGTCACCACATACGTCAGAAAAATCTTTTTGGGACTTGCGGAACCACATTTTTCCACCCTTTTGACCTTTGGGATAAGGTCTAGATAGGGCAGAAAAACAGACTCCCATGGCAGATGAGGTTTCCCCATCCTGCTCGCACCTGGTTAAAGTAGCTTTCACCTTTGGTCCAAAAAGGGATGAACCATCAAAGGGGGCGCTGGTGAAGGAAGACCTAAAGGGTTCAGTAAAACTGCAAAGGCGCATCCAGGAAAGTGAGGGAAATTCCTGCTGCTGCCGCCCTACTCGCTCCATCCGCTGCGTAAGAAATCAGTCTCATGTAGGATTTTGCAATGGAAGTGAGGGTAGAGAGCTGTGAAGACACTTTATCTGTGGACCCCGAAGCTACTGTACCCTGAAGGGAATCTCCTAGCTCCTGTAGGAGATCCCTTTGAAGTCTCATAAAATGGATAAGGTAAGTTCAGTGACCATAGGGTAAAGGTTGCTGAAGAGAAGGTACGCTTTCCATATCTGTCCATAATCCTAGACTCTCTGTTAGGAGGATGAACAGATGAAGAGGTCTCCGAGAGTTTCTTCTTGGTGGCCGCTGCCACCACCATGGCATCTACAGGGTCACCCTTGGTCAACAATCTTTTATCCAAGGGAGCGGTAATAAACTTATTGGGCCTCCTCAGAACAGGCTCCACTGTATCAGGCAATGTCCAGGCCTTACGAGATATGACCCCTAGCAGTTTGTCATAAGGAAAGTCACCCAGGAGGTGCAAGGGAGAGACCAAAAAGCCTTCAGCTATACCGATTCATCCTCTGAAGGGTTGATGGACTGACAGTCACCCCTCTGTATCAGGATTTCCATGATGTCGGCAAAGGATACATCCTCAGAGGGGGACCCTTCAGACTCATCCAAGTTGGTATCAGAGGTGACAGACTCAGGGGAGTCTATGTGCTTCCCCTTGCACAGTCTCTTCCGAGGGACCTCCTCGGAGGTGTACTCTGGGGAAGTTTCGGAAGAGACAATGCCACCAACAGGGGCTCCCTGAGGCTCTGGGTCTCTACGCCTAGGGGGAGGAGGCAGTGAAGAGATTATCACTGGCACCTGGGAGGGAAAAGAGACTGGATCTAAAGGTGGGGTGGTCTGAGGTAACAGCGCCTTCTCCATAAGCTCGAAAGCCTTCCCACCCTGCTCCGAAGCAGCCCTCAGTTCTGAAGCAACAGAGGACAGACTCTGAGGCAAGGTAGGCAGCTCCAAAACTGATGTGGGAGCCAAACTCAACCTAGTAGAGGCACCGACAGGAAGAGTCGGGTTGGAAGACAGTCCGCGCTGACTCTCCCCCCCCCCCCCCAGACCCAACTGGCGAGCATCGGCTCCTAGACCCCTCCACTTCGGATGGAGCCGAGGAAGTTGGAGCAGTCTGCACCAAAGATTCCAACGGGACTCTCGATGCCGACGGTTCCACAACTATTAGACCCGAGCTGTCAGGCTCCGAAGACGCTAAAATGGTCGGAGAAAGACTCACAATGGGACACAAAGGTATGGACGGCTCAGAGACGACAACATTTTTACTAGGGCTGGTGTTTTAAGTAACCTCTTCACCACCCGCTCCACATCCTCATCAGATAAACTCCTGGAGGAATGGGTGGATAAGGAAAGAGATGTGCCCCAATCCAAAATGGATGATCTCAAAATAGGCGAGACAGGTTCCAGTTCCAGGGACTGTTGCCTGCTAGACGCTTCTGCCCGCTCCAAGTACACTGGAGCCGCAGAAGTAACAGCTGTATCGGAACAGAGTCCCCTCGGTTCCAATGTCGCAATCCTTTTAGGTGGCTCAGTCAACAGAGCCGAAGAAGCCGGTCTTTTAGTAGTGTGTGTCTTAAGAGGAAGAAGGGGAGGAAGATTTGGAGCTCTGTCCTTGTCCTAAAGGCTCCAGAAAAGCCCCTTTCACTAAACCTCTATCAATAAATTTCCTCTTAGTTTCATGGAGCACCCTGCTACTGAAGGCATGGCAGATAGTGCAGGGGTCCTGTAAATGTACCTCACCTAGGTAGTAGACACAACTAGTATGGCCATCAGTGATGGATACTTTCTGGGTACACCTATATTGCATTTTTTAAAGCCAGAAGGTCGATGCTCTTTTTCTTTACACATTATGCAAATGAACCACTACTGACAAGTTATGGAAACAACAACTACAGTAGAAGAAAACTAAGTTATAGAAAGAGTTTGTTTTTGCTTTTTAAACAGAAGAAAGGAGGGAAGGGATCGGCCCTCTAAGTCAAATGGGCCGTGAGAGCCCTCTAACTTAAACGGTGCTCTCTAGGATTACGACAGGAAGAAAGGGAGACTTCTAGAAGAAAATTTTTACCAAGTAACACACAGTAAAAAAAAAAAAAAGGGATAGGGAGAGCAGCCGTCTAACTCAAACGGGCAGCGACAGTCCTCTGACTTAAACAGTGCTCTCTAAACTAGTAGAGAATAGAGAGAAGACCTAACGCCGACTCATGATAACTATTAAGTAAAAGGAGAGAGTAAATAAGGAAACAGTGAAAAAAATATATAATTAGTCTACTTAGCCAACGAGCCAGCCAGACAGCAACCTCGATGCTTGAGTGGCAAACAAGATCTGGGGATTTAGCCCAGAGCATCATGGAATAGGGGGTTAGCCTTGAGCCAGTGAAAGCTCTCGAGCTTTAGTATTCAGCAGAGTCGGAGCAGAGAACAGCTCTGAACCCAAACAGCAAGAATTATGGTGAGATAGGACAACAAAACATCAAAAGACTTTAGAATTTAGATAGAAGGGAAAGCAGAGGAATAGGTTAACAGCTTCAAGTATCTGGGGGGTTGAGGAAAAGGGAAAACAGAATGAGGAGGCCAAAGCTAAAATCCAAGGGACTGCAGCCAACTGGCACAGGGAGTCAGGAATACTGTATGATAGAAGAATGCCAAAGAAGTTGAAAAGAAATGTGTACAAACAGTGATGCGACCAGTACTACTGCATGATACAGAAACCTGGGCAGTAAAGGCACAGCAGTTGAGGAACTAGAGATGGAGATGAAGAGCCTAAGACAGGCAGTAGGATGCAGACTGTGGGATGATGAAGAAACGAGGAACATCAGAGCAAACAAAGTAGCTCCAACTGCAGAGAAGGTCAAAGAGAACTGATTACAAGGATTTGGGCAGATGTGCAGAAAAGACGACTAGAATCTACTGAAGAACATTTTGGACAAAGAAGAAGAAAGCAAGAGAAAATGAGGACATCCAGCAAAGACATTGATGGATTGTGTGAGAAAAGACTGACAGTCAGGCAAGATAGAAGAATGGCACTGCATCAAGAGAGAGATGGCGACAGCTGACAATACCTCGACCCTAAGTAAATAAGAAATATGGGGTTGATTATAATGATGAAGGGGAGTGGCCTGCACAGACAGTGCACCTGGCATTAAACTGAGCATCATAAAGATGAAGTTCTGTACCTACAACTCAAGCTGTCATCAACAGCCAGAGAAGCACTACAACTTGTCTCAGTCCTGTAGTGTGCTCACCATGTGACTCACCTGCCCCCATGGGGTGGCCTGAGAATCTGCTTTACCTTCAAGTACCTTTAATCTGGAATTAGATACAGCAACAGTTGGCTCCTTGTTGTTTAAAGCAGGTAGTGCAGAATAGCAGCATTGCTGATCATGCAAGGGAAAATGGCAGTAACATTCAGAATACAGGGTTACACCCCTCTGGAACATCAAGTCCCAAAAGGTATGAGAAAAAAATAAGTTATGTACTTACCACAATGCTCCATCTGAGTTGTTGCTTTTCATTTGCGGGGCGGCGAAAGCAGACACACTCTGGCTAGGCTTATACATGCCCTCGGGCAGACAGCCTAGTACCTCTACCTATGAACCTATTTCACCAGATCAGTCTCTACTTCTGTGGCTGTTCTGCTGTGACCTGGGCCTCATCACATACTTTCATTTCTCATTATAAATCGGATCTTTCCAGGAGCAGGGCATCTTTTGGCTCATCCATGCTACGGAATATCCTTCCATGATGACCTCCCGGGTTTTGTTGGTAGCTAAGGACTCTGTCCCTCAGGTTGAAGACCAAATGAAAACAACTTTGGATAAGTTATGTACTTACCATAACATTCCATCTGATTTGTTGCTTTTCATTTGTCTTCAACCATCCCTCCCTCCATCCCCCTCCCTCGATTTGGGCTGTGTAGTGGATTGGACTAAAAAACATAGACCCTCATGTCCTCGCTAGCTTTCAGCATGTTGGCCTATTGACGATTGAGCCAGGTTTTAGAATTATGTTGGCCATTCAGGTTGGTGCTGTTCTACAACAAACTCGATCTAAGGGGAGGAGGGAGAGTGGGGCATTATGGGTAAGGGAGGAGCTTGGACCTTGGATCCGATGCTGGAGTATATGGCAGAGTTGGATCTGTGCTGGATCAGAGTCCTTCAGGTTGAAGACAAATGCGTCTGGACATGCCCTGGTGGAGACGAACCGTTGGTTCGACAGGCCAAATAAATACACTCTGAAATTAAATGAGCAATGGTAACCTTAGAGGCGGATTTTCCCAAATAGGGTTTAGAGAAAGAGACAAAAAGCTTATCTGATTTATGCAAGCTTTTGGCTCTATGCAGGTAGAAATGCAGCTGCCTGTGCACATCTAGTAAGTGCAATTTGTATTCCCCTTTATTTTGGAAATTTGGAAAGAAGACGGGCAAATTAATGACCTGGTTAATATTGGATTCTGAAGCCACCTTCATTAAGAAAGATAGACTGGTCCGCAGGAACACTATCTTTATGGAAAACTAGGTAAGGAGGCTTAATAGATGACGCTTGAAGCTCAGAAACCCTCTTGGCCATGGTAATTGCCACCAAAAAGGCAGTCTTCCATGACAAATGCAAATCAACCGAGGCAGCTGGTTTGAACAGGGGAGAAATCAAAGCCTGCAGAATGAAGGTAAGGTCCCAAGGGGCTGTGAGGTCCTTAACCAGAGGCCTAAGAAGAAAGATACCTTTCAGAAAGGCCTTACAAAGTTTAGACGAAGCTAAGGAGACCGAATTTTAGTCCAATTGGACCTTAACAGTATAGAAACTAGCTCCATGATTAAAAATATCTGCCAAAAATCCAAAATGGCAGAGACTGGCACTGTAGCAGGATCCAGGTCAGGCTGAGAAGCCCAGATCGAAAAACGCTTCAATTTACTAGAGTAGATCTTCCTGGTAGAAGTTTTATGAGCTACAATCAGGATCTTTTTAACAGGAGAAGAAAGCCTGGGAGTCCTGGCTATCATGGAAATTGGAGCAGCCAATCCGTGAGCTTTAGTCTGACTACATCTGGGTGAGGATCCCCTGACAGGTGCACAATCAGATCCAGGACCGGATCCAGAGTTCAGAGAGGAAACATTATATGAGACCACAGAATGGGGAACCAAACTTGATGAGGCCAGAAAGGGGCAATGAGGATAACTGAGCACCCTAGCCACCAAGCTTTCTGAATGAACTTGGGAAAAAGAGCAAGCGGAGATGTGTGTACAGTAGACCGGAGGGCCATGCATGGACTAGATCATCTCTGGAGGACTCCCCAGAGGGGGGAATCAGAGCGAAATACTTGCTGCACTTCATGTTGTAAGGAGAGGTGAAGATATCGCAGAAAGGCCGACCCCACTTTAGAAAGATCGTGTCCGCTACTGCCGGATTCAGAGACCACTTGTAAGGCATCAGAATAGACCAGCTGAGCCTGTCTGCCAGGATATTGGACTTCCCCAGAATGTGCGGTGCCACCAGAAAAATGGCCAGTGGAAATTGCCCACTCCCACAATGTCATGGCCAAGCGGCAAAAGGGATAGGACCTGGTTCTACCCTGTTTGTTAATGTACCAGACTACTGACATACTGACTGTCTGTATGGCAACAGTCTCAGGAGGAAGAGACACATGGAGAGCTTACAACTCCAAAAGCACCACCCTCATTCTCCAGGACACCGATATACAGACTGGTCTCCAGAGCAGACCATGTGCCTTGGACTGTCCTTCCCATGCAAAGCCCCCCCACCTGAGCAGGGAGGCATCCGTGGTCATGGGAGAGGGAAGAACAAATGGCCAGTCCAGGGATTGGAGTCACCAAAGAAGGGAGTCGTGGAAAACACGAGACAGTCGAACAGGATGGGACAACGGAAGGTCTAGCAAGGACCACTGAACTGCTAAGGCCCACTGCAGGACCCTCATATGTAGGCATGCAATTGGAACAAGGCTGAGTGTGGCCACCATGGACCCAGACACCTGAAGAACTAAGCCCACCATGGGAAACTGGGCTTGAATAATGTCCTGAACATGATGACGGAGTGATGGTAGTCTGTCTGGAGGCAGAAACACCTTGCCTTGTGTAGTGTCTAGTGGAGCACCTATGAAATCCAACACCTGAACTGGTGTCAGTTGAGACCTGTTGAGATTTATGGTAATACCCAGGGACAGGGCTATATAAAGAATCTGAAAACTGCGAAAGAATGCACTCAAAAAGCAACTCAAGTCAAAAAGAGCGCAGTGGGCAAAAGAGGGACACTCCAACCAGCTTACAAAAGCCACACGATTTATTAAATATCCACAAAAAAACAGAAAAAAAGCATTAACGCAATTCATCCACAATACGCGTTTTCGTCCACATACAACTTGGACTTCATCACATAACAAATAGTTACACTAATTACATCTTAAATAGTTCAGAAGTAAAAACATTAACCAATAAACATCATAAAAAAACATTTAAAAACACTAATCAGGCTCTCCCAAAAGGCTCATGAATATTAAGCAAAAGGCTTGTATAATGTCCCCACTAAATATATTAGTATTAAATAAAAATGTGTAGAATTCACTTAATACATCTTAAATAAGTTTCATAAAATTAATAATTAGTATATTATTGCAATTTCATATATCATACATGGTTATTAAAATCTAAACATTTAAAAAACTATATATATGTATATATAAAAACTTGTTTGACATATAAAAATCAATGTATTCAATAAAATTGGCTATATAAAGAATATAATCCCTGGTCTGGATTAGCGAATGCCTGGAGGGAGTGGAGAAGAGACAATCTTCCAGGTAGGGAAAGACCTGAAATCCCTCCAGTCACATGTGAGCTACCACTACTGCCATTACTTTAGTAAATACCCAGGGGGCAGTGGCGAGTCTAAAGGGGAATACTCCGAACTGAAAATGATTGGCTCCCAGTTGGAAGTGGAGAAAACTCCGGGAGTGCCTGTCCATCTTGATATGGTACTACGAGTCCTGGGGGTCCACCAAGCACATCCAGTCATTTATCTGCAGGAAGGGCAGAATGGACTGAAGGGTGACCATCCAAAACTTTGTCTTGGAAACGGACAGGTTCAGGGTAGAAAGATCCAGAATGGGTCTTAAGTTTCTTTGCCATGAAAAAGAACTGTGAATAAATGCCTGATCTGGACTGGTCTGGGGGGACGAGCTGGATGAATCGTTTTGCGAGCAGCCTGGCAATTTCTACAGCTGCCTCCTCCCATTGACTGGGTGGAACACCACGGAGGTGTCTGAGTGGAAGGGGGGATGAAGAAAGGGGAAAGAGTAACCTCTGGATATGATCTGCAGAACCCAATGATCGCTTGTAATGGACTCCTAAGCAATTGGGTGCAGAGAGAGGTGTCCCCCAACTGCCTCCAGAGATGAGCAGTTGGGCAATCCCAAAAGGATTGCTGAAAGGGTCTGTTCAGGAAAGAATCCTGAGAGCCCTGGTTCTTCAGACCCCCCCCCCCTGCCCTTGGGGGAAGACATATCCTAAGTGTCTTGGGAAGAACCCTGAGACTTTCAAAACCACAGTTCTTGACCCCATGCTGACTCCCTGAAAAGGATCTTTGTGGAATGGAGAAGCAAATCTTGACAGCAGGCAAGGTCTTCCCATCCTTCTCGCTCTGGGTTAGTGTGTCAAGAACTGTTTTTCCAAACAAGGTGAAACAGTTGTAGGGGCATTCGTAAAAGATGCCTTGAAGGGCTCTGAAAAGGCACAAAGCCAGAGCCAGGTGTGTTGCCTAATGGCCATGTAAATCCCCGCAGCCCTCAAGGCACCCTCAGTTGTATGTGAGAGAAGCCTCATGAACGTGTTTTACTCGTATTGGTTTATTTCTAATTGAAGGTGGTTTAAATTAAGTTTGAATTTTGTAATGTCTATGGTCTGATGAAGCGATTTTGTCATTGCGAAAGTGCTTAACTGAGAATTTTATTAAACTATTATTTTATATCTGCTGTGCTGCAAGTGTAACGAGTAAAGAGCCGTGGTGCTGTGCTCATCTTTTTTCCTACAATTTTATTCCAGTCTATAGCATTTCAGCACAACTTTACAGCCAGTCCGAATTGTTTTTGTTTGGTATTCGAAATAGAAGTGAGGGTGGCCATACGGGAGGTGAAGACCTTCTCCTCTGCCGATATGGACCCTGGGGCAGACTCAGGGACCTCCTTGACCAGGTCCATTTGCAGTCTGATTACATATGCCAAGTAATTCAGTGCATGTAAGACAAAGGTGGCTGAAGCATAGGTCCACTTCCCAAAACGATCCATTGCCTGAGACTCCTTGTCTGGAGGGTGGACCAAGGAATTCTCTGGAGCCAGCTCCTTCTTGGTGGCTGTCGCAATTCAACATGGCATTGACTGGGGACCTCTTGGACCAATGGGGCTTGTCAGATGGGTTGCCAAGAACCTTGTCTAGGTGGCTAGGGATGGGCTCAACCATGTCTGGTTCCTTCCATGCCCTAGTGGAGATAAGATCCACTAAAGGAGCCACAGGGGGGACACCCAGAAGGTAGAAGGTCATGTGCCAAATGCCTCCAGGAATACAGACTCATCAGGATTGGGCTTGAGGGTAGACCACCCACCGTGCTGGCGAAGGATCTCCATAATGTCCCCAAAGGAGACATCCTCCGGGAGTGAGCTGGGGGAGTCCTCCTCTTCTTCCAAGTTAGTATCATCAGTGAGAGACTCCGGCAGGGAGTTTAAGTGCCTCCTCTTGCACATACGCTTCCAAGGGGGCTCCGAGGAGGTCTCAGAAATTTCAAGGAGTTCCTGGATTGGAACCTCCTGGGGAAAACTGGAAGCAGGCTGTCCCTGAGGGAGGCAGGACAGAAGACTCTGGCCCAGAAAGAGAGGGAGCCAGGGTGGAATACGAGGATGAGTGTGTCAAGGCTCTCGAAGGAGCAGAGAGGACTCTCTCCACCACCTCAAATGCCAAAGGAGATCGGACCCCCCCAAAAGTAGAACGGCTGGGGCAGAGGGTTGAGTCAGAGCCAAGCCTTCCGGCGCAGAGGCCCCAAAGGGAAGGGTTGACCCCAAAAACCTCAAAGTCAATGCCATCCCCTCGGATCAGATACCAAGACTACAGCTTCAAGAGTCGGTCCTCTCTGAAAACATCGGAGCCTAACCGCTCAAGGCAACATTCGCAGTCGAGGCACCAGGGAACATCAGCGCCAACCCCCCCCCCCCCAACACCCAGGAACCTCAGACCCAAGGACTCCAAAACTGAACGTCGGATCGGAGAAGGAGAGACAGGGTTGAAGGTGGACTGCATGCTCCTGGTCTCAGCGGGGGATGGACCAGGCAAGACTCTCAGCTGAATCTCGGCCCGAAGGAATTTCATCATCATCATGTCCACCTTGGCTTTGAGCAGACTCTTGAGTGGAACGGACTGAATGGCGTTGAGGTAAAGTGGCAGTTGGGGACCAAGCCCAAGAGGTCTCTGGCTACGTGGAGAAGCATGGAGACAGGAGCTGAGGAGAACTCCGGCTCTGATCCAGGGGAGACTTAGAGGCTTGGCCAAGGAAGAGCACTCTTGAGACCTCTTCCTAGGTAGATCCCACTCTTTAGTATGGGCCTTCTCTGCATCCCCGGACTTCTTAGTGGGAGGTTGAGTCCCAAAAGCCGGGGCTTAGGAAGAAGAGGCCTCTGCAGGAGTTGCAAGAGGACCCTTCAAAATAAGCTTGTTCCTTCTGTCGGATCAAATCATGGGGGTTGAAGTCTGCACAGATTGAATAGGAGGAATCTAAATGGGAGACTCCCAAACAGACAACGTGGAGAGTGTGGGCATTGGAGGGTGGTAGCTTATGCCCACATTTTGCGTACTTCTTAAAACCTGGCTTAGGGGTATCACCCATGGCAAAGGAAGGTCGAAAGCACTCGCACACATGTGCGATAGGATAGAAAAGAAAGAGGGAATGTTTTTTTAAATAGAGACCGATGCTGAAGACGCAAAATGGGGGAGGGGTAGGGGATAGAAGGATCGATAACTAGAATAAAGAGAAAAAGGAGAAGGAAAGACAAAAAGGAACACTTATGTACTACGAAGCTTGGAGCAGTGGAAACCCACGCTGTTCAAACTGAGAGGCAAACAAGACATGGGGGGAGGAGGGACAGTGGGGCCTTACGGGTACGGGAGGAGCTTGGACTTTGGATCCGATGCTGGAGTATATGGCCGAGTTAGATCTGTGACGGATCAGAGTCCCTCAAGTTGAAGATCAAATGAAAACAACTTCAGATCTAAAATTATGTAGTTAACCATAAATGCTAGATCCATGATGTCTGTTTCATCTAGCTCAACAGATAGGTTTATCAGATACAATTAGATCGGACATCAGTGCCTTTTTTTCATCCTCTTCAATCTAGGGCTCAGCCATCTCCATTACCCACAAATTCTTTGCCCCAAGAATACTTCAGGTCGAGTTTGCCTACTTAGACCTAGTCATCATCTTCTTTTGGCTGTTCCCATTAGGAGTCGCCACAGCGGATCACCTGTTTCCATTTCTTCCTTTGCTCTGTCACACCAACCACCTGCATGTCCTCTCTCACCACATCCATAAACCTTATCTTAGGCCTTCCTCTTTTCCTGCTACCTGGTAGCTTCATCCTTAGCATCTTTTTCCCAATATACTCAGCATCCCTCCTCAGCACATGTCCAAACTAACGTAATCTTGCCTCTCTGGCTTTATCTACAAACCTTCCAACCTGGGCTGACCCTCTAATATACTTATTCCTAAGCCTGTCCACCCTCGTCACACCCAGTGCAAATCTTAATATATTTAACTCTGCCACATCCAGCTCAAACTCCTGCCTTTTTGTCAATGCCACTGTCTCCAACCCATATAACATAGCTGGTCCACTACCCTCTTGTAGACCTTCCCTTTCACTCTTACAGGTACTCGTCTGTCACAAATCACTCCTGACACTCTTCTCCACCCACTCCATCCTGCATGTACTCTCTTCTTCACCTCTCTTCCACACTCACCATTACTCTGAACTATTGAACCCAAGTATTTAAACTCATCCACCTTCGCCACTTCTACTCCTTGTATCCTCACCATTCCTCTATCCTCCCTCTCATTCACACATATATTCTGTCTTAGTTCTGCTGACCTTCATTCCTCTCCTCTCTAGAGCATATCTCTATCTCTCCAGGGTCTCCTCCATCTGTTCCCTACTCTCACTACAGATCACAATGTCATCTGCAAACATCATAGTCCACGGGGACACCCGTCTGTCCACCTGTCCATCACCATTGCAAATAAGAAAGGGCTCAGAGCTGATCCTTGATGTAACCCCACCTCCACCTTAAACGCATCCGTTACTCCCACCTAGTACTTCATCTAGTAGATGTGAAGAAATTTGAATAGCCTATCAAATATGAAATAGATGCGGAACCATCTCCAGGCTGAATTCAAGGCAAGGGCCATGGTCAGTGAAGAAATGTATCTCTTTTCTGAAGAAATGTCCAAAAGGTAGACCAGACAAACCCTGTACTAGTGTATCTGTTATTCTTTGTCTCAGAACAAATTCTTGCCAAACAGTTAATTCTTTCAGAGCTATTTTCAATTCTATTATAACACAGCTAGACAGATGAGGAGACTAAGGCACACTTAATATCTGTCCATTTTCTATACTCTTTTCAACCAATGTTATTTTTAATGTCCTTGTGACTTGTTCTTCTGGTTTCTGTCTGTGTCATGAAAAAGTCCATGGTTATTTCATGCCCTTTTTTGGTCCTCCTGTATCTGAAGACTTCAAAAAAGTGTCTCAACGTTATCTTTGCGTCACTTGACCCGACTATATTTTATTTATTTATTTCTGCATCTGAAAGCCAAGAAAGTCATCTTCCTTTTTTTCTATAACAGGATGCATTTACAGTAATGCCCACAGCTATATATTAATATCTAAGCTGAACATAGCTGTTCTTACAAAGCAAGCCATATTATTTTGAAAACTGCTGTTTGACCTTGCACATTTCCTTTTACTGTACACACAGTATATTGGGGAAAAGCATTTTAATTTACACAATATCTATCAATTCCCACTTTTTTTATTTAAGGCCCATGAAAATTGTAAGACAATTTACAACAGAATGTGATCTTCAGTACTTTGAATCCCTTGGTTTGTTGCAACATACAAATCCCTTGCATTCAATGCTATCTCTTTATACAATGTTACATTACCAATGGCTGTTACTTGATTAATACTTTTATTAACACAAATTTTATGACGACGATAAGAGCAATTAATGCGGAAATTATTGTACCCCACCATAGACACATAGCCATTATTACTCATCTATTTTTAACTGTTTTTATACTTCCTTAAGCAAGCTGTCAGTCTTGAAGTTACACACAAGCATTTCAAAATCTTGCCAAGTTAACCCTTGCTTTACAAGGCAAAACCTTGTATTAGAAACAAGCATATTTCTTTTGCATTGCATAATTTCATTATTGCTTTGGGAAAAGAATATTTACAGGAAAATGTGATCTTCTGCACTTAATAGCCTTTCTTCATTGTTAACAGTTACTTGTTTGACAGTTTTATAACACACCTGCTCTGTTATACCTGAGATAGCTCCATAAGTTGCATTTGCTATCAACTTTGTAACTTTCCATAGTGCCTTAGTGGCACCATACCAGTGAAAAATTCAGTTTCTGAAATAACACAGTTTCCTATGTCCAGCTGTTTTAAAATCTTTTCCTATTTTTTATCGTCATCCTCCCCCTTTTTCTGGTGATTTTGTACCATGTCCTCTGGTAATGTGTGAATAATTCTCATTATTGGAACTGCATACTCTATGTAACAGAATTTCTTTTCTTTCATCTCTTTCTTAAAAGTACTATGTTAACTCCTATGCTGTTTTTATTTTATAGTCAAGCTTTTTCACATGGCCATAGTTCTTTTGAAAACAGAGTATCCCTTTTTCTATTTTTATCAACTGTAAATTTTTTTTATGGCTGATTGTTTTATACATCTACTTTTATAAGATTTTTTAAACATAAAACCTGTATGTGTAACCTCTACAGGGACTGCATGTAATGGCATATGCCTTTGCAAACAAATTTTGCATGTCCAAAAATATACTGAAATCAGGTATCCGATCATGATGTCCCTCTTCTCATGACTTATTATATCTGAGTATCTCTCCCCATTTTTTCTTTGCAACTGTTTTAGATTGCCTTGTCTTGTTGATAGATTGCTATTATAGAAACAAATTTAAACTTTTGTAAGACTGTTAACAGACTGTTACTGTACTGATACTGTTTGATTGTTATTAACTTACACTGATTTTTATGAACCAACATGGTGTGCTGCTTTTGCTTGGATTTGTATTAGCTGAAAAATGCTATTTGTAATGACTCTGTACTTTACTACCTGTATGTATTGCTGTGTATTATTACCCGGATGGCAGTTACACCAGTTTGACTAATGATATTTCTGCTGTACTAGTTTGTTTATAAGACTGTTTGCTGTTATATTTTATGTAATAGATTCTTAACATATGACATTACAGTCACTGTTTTTTACCAATATTGATCCTGTTTGCTGTATGCATAAGCTGCCTTTGGAGACATACTATACTTTTAATGTGTGTGTGGGGGGGTTTGACCCTCTCTTGTTACTATAGAACCTTTTGTCATTTAGGATTTGTCATAGGTACTGCCTTAAATATTACTCCATTTCCAGACGTAGAGGTGGACTTGCATACCCAACATTTAATTGCATTGTTTAGTTTTGCATATACCATCTGCACTACTGTAAATGTTTTTACTGTATTTGTATTAACTAACTTTACACTGTATCTGTATTAACTTTACTTTAAATCTGTATGGCTGTAGGTTATGTCTGTCTGTATTCTGAATCTGTCCTGGCTTATTAAACCAGTAAAGTATTTTTCTGTCTTTTACTGTCCCCTTGGTTTAATTAACATCGAGTTTTGTGTACTAACATGGTCTTCCATTGCTTTAAAAGATCCCTGTACGTTGCTGCCAAATGGTAACCTGCATTTTGTTAATTTATTGCTTTAATGCCTATTGCCTGCCATGATCTGGTATTTCATAGGGTATACTTTATCTTGTATGTATCCCTCTATGTTTGTTCTTGGGACTGATTGTCCCTTATCTCCTTCTGACACAAACTGGCATGTGTAAATGCAAAAAAATTTAAATAAAGCGTTATTTGAAATAGACCACACAATGTATGTCAACCATTGTTTAAATGCCAACATACTGAAACAAAATTATTATTTTGTCTTGCCACTGAGGCAGAGTCTGTAATAAACAAGACTACTGAGATACATCAGCAGGAGAAATAACTGTCATTTCTGCTGAACCCTGCCCAATGTAAACCTTGCTGGGCTTCTAACTGTCTTGTCAAATTAACCTCTGTAGTTTGTGCCCTTAGTAAATGATTAAGTTAAACCAGAAATGTCATTATGCAAAGTCTGAATGCTATGCTGAGTCGGTTTCTCTAAATGGCATTATTGTCCCTTACTAATACTGATAGCACACTGTACTACGTTAGAACTTTTTTCTGTTTATGCATTTGCAATATTTACTATAACATTTTTATGTAGTCTATTACATTACTAACAATAATTGCATACACTTGTACTGTATGAGATTTAGGTGACTGCAGAAGGCACATTTAACTATTGTATATGTGAAGAACTAACAAAGCTAGAATCAAACAGATTGTTTATCAGAATAGGATATATCTTACGGTATGGCTTACATACTAGACTCCTGTGACAAGACAGACATAAGTTTGGAAAGTTATTTCCACATAAAAACAGTCTTTATGAATTGCTGTATATTTTGTGTGTGGATTACAGGCATTTATACATTTACAAACACAACTGTTATCTAATGTCTGAACATCAAACATTTCAGATTTACATTTCATGTCTGACACACAAGGTTTAAACCATCTAAATTTATATATACAATATGTGGGCACTGTAAAGTTAACTGTCTGTACTTGCATCCATGTTATAACTGTGAAGAAAGTGCCATAATTTATGCAGAAGACAAGCAGGTGATCAGGCTGAAGTCAATCTGGAAAAGGACGGTGTTTCTTTACAGATGAATTGTAGGTGGTTCGACGCAGGACAGCTTCCACACCGGTGCTCTGTGTCCACCAACGAAGTACTGGAACTGGAACTGCTTCTCTGTTAAAGCACTGGAACTGTCAGTCTGTTGAACTAACGCAGTAAGTAGTAGGGATCCCTCTGTAATATTAACTGCTGGTAACAGATATATGGTCACATCCACTGGCCAAGGCTCACCACTGAAGAAATGTTGCCACTGAAGAAAATGTCCAAAAGTAGACCAGACAAACTCCGTACTACTGTATCTGTTATACTTTATTTGTCTCAAAAACAAATTCTTGCCAAACAGTTAATTCTGTCAGAGCTATTTCAATTCTATTATAACACAACTAGGCAGATGAATAGACTAAGGCACAGAGTCTAAACGTCACTACTGAATGAAACATACTGTCCAGTTTATATACTCTTTTCAACCAATGTTATTTTTAATGTCCTTATGACTTGTTCTTCTGGTTTCTGTCTGTGTTATTTCATGCCCTTTTTTGGTCCTCGCTGTATCTGAAGACTTCACAAAAGTCTCTCCAAGTCATCTTTGCGTCACTTGACCCGTCTGTATTTTATTTATTTCTGCATCTGAAAGCCAAGAAAATCAACTTCCTTTTTTTCTATAACAGGATGCATTTACAGTAATGCCCACAGCTATATATTAACAACTAAGCTGAACATAACTGTTCATGCAAAGCAAGTCATATTATTTTGAAAACGGTTTGGCCTTGCACATTTCCTTTCACTGTACACACAGTATACTGGGGAAAAACATTTTAATTTACACAATATCTATCAGTCAGGTCCAAACTGATACGTCAAGGGCCACTATATGACAATTTAAGAAGGGGGGATGATGGAAGGAATGCTGAGCCAGACAGAACAAGACAAAGGATTAATGTTATAAGCACATAACTTTCATATCCAATGTCATCTTTTCTGTCCAATTCAGATAGGACAGATTCCCCAGCTTCTAAAATACCCTGGGTGGTCTCATGGAAGCATGTCCAGAAGAATGCTGGAGCCAATAATATTCAGGCTCTAAACTGCACATCCAGCTTGTAATGTGACACAAATGTGTTAACACTAGACAAAAGTAGTTGCAACACCATCTCATATATAGGGACTTTAGCAAAGTAAGCAGCAGAGGCTGCCTCCACTCTGGTTGAACAAGTCTTAAGTTTTTGTGGTAATACTAATTATCTTTGTTTTTTAGGAAATGGGTAATGTAGTCAGACAGCCACCTGGATAAAGTCACTTTAGAAATTCCTTGACCCAATTTGGCCCTTGAAAGGGAAAGAAAAAGCTGGTCTGTTTATCTAATGTCTTTGGTGTAATGCAGACAAACAGGCAAAATCTCAGTTGATGACAATATCTATTAAATGTAAAATATATTCCTCTTGGTTTGAAATGTTTAGGGAGAAAACTGGCAGGTTAATTGGTTAAGATTTGTTTTGGAGGCTACTTTAGGAAGAAAGTGTGGATTGGTCTGCAGTGATGACCTATTTCGTATGAAAAGTCAAGTAGGAAGGTCTGCGGGACAAATCTTGAAACTCAGAGATCCTCCTAATTGAGCTGACAGCTACTAGAAAAATTTTCTAAGACAGAAATTTTAGTTCTGCTGAGGATGCTGGCTTCAAGGGGGACCTTAGTAGGGCTTGAAGCATCACAGTTATATTCTCATTGCGAAAATGGATCTCTGATTGGAGGTCTGAGATGGAAAGTTCCCTCCCAACAGGCCTTAGAAATTTTCAGAGAGGCAACAGAGGCTTGGGTTTGGTCCCATGTGAAAGTTGGTTATGGCTGCGAATTGTACCGTGTCGAGAAACTAGTATCTTTCTAAAGCATACTTGCCAAAAAGTCTAAAACAGATAGCAAAGGTATTGAAAAAGGGTGCAAACCTTAGGAAGCAGCCAAAGTAGCAAAGCTCTTCCATTTGCTTGTGTAAACCTTCCAAGTACTAGGTTTAGACAAAATCTGTATAACTGATGTAGAAAGCCTGGTATCCCTTGGCCATCTGTGGAACTGGAGGAGCCATGCAGTTAATTTCAGGGTCTTTATGAATCAGTGAGGCTGTCCAAACAGGTGTAGTAGAAGGTCTGGATGAGGATCCAACACCCACAAATAATGCTTCAGATGAGGCCAGAGGAATGGGGGAACCATACCTCTCTGGGCCAAAAGGGCAGAAGGAAAATCACTGTTGCCTTGCACCTCATGGCTTTCTGAAGAAACCTGGTTATGAGTGGAAAAGGTGGGAAAGCATACAGGAAACCTGGGAGCCAACTGTCGACTAGAGCATACCTCGGTGACTGCCTCTCTGGGGAAAATGGGACAAAATATCTGCTGCACTTGCTGTTCAGGTGGGAGCCAAAAAAGCAGCAAGGCTAGTACCAGTGAATGAAAACCACAGTTGCCACTGACTGACTGAGGAACCACTCATGAGACAGAAGGATAGAACTACTCAGTCTGCCAAAACACTGGAACTCCCCAGGATGTGCACTGCCATCAGAAAGTCATGAGAACACATTGCCATTGCCACACTCTCATTGCGTCCCAGCATAATGGGTATGAACATGTTTCTCCCTTGCTTGCAGATACACCATACCGCTGGCTTGCTGTTCATCTGGATGATATCACACCCTCTGGGAAGGAATTCTAGAATGTCTGCAATGCAAGGAGGACTGTCCTAATCTCCAAGATGGTGATGTGAAGTCTGGTCTCTGACATCGACCATGTGCCTTAAACCATCTTCCCTTTGTAATGCACACCTCAACCCAAAAGGGAGATGTCTGTAATCACAGTTATCGGGGGTGGAAAGGTGAAAGGCTGACCCCATGCGATTATCAAGGAGATCAGCCTCACCAATGAATATGGCTCCTTCAAACTAGTGTAAGATGAATGGGAAATGAAGGGGTTGGTACAATGTTGAGCATTTTACAGTGTCCACTGCAGGACTCTGATGTAAAATCTTGTATGAGGAACTAATTTGACTGACCCAGCCTTTGACCCCAGCAAACAAAATAATTTCTGTCGGAGGGCTTGAATAAGATAGGACCTTGGAAGACATTTGTCATAGAGATAGGACTCTCGGATTCCAGAAGCCTAACAGTTAGTGATGTTGAAGCTAGGCTGCACCCTATGAACGCTGTTGTCTGTGATGGTGTCAATTGGCTTTTGGTTAGACTGACTGTAATACCCAGGTAAGGAGCTAAATGGAGCAAAAAGCCCGTACATTGGGTAATTAGATCCCTGGTGGGTGTGGTGAGGAGCCAGTCTTCCAAGCAGGGGAACACCTGAAACTCTTGCAATGTTAGATGCATTGTGACAGCTGCCATGCATTTGAACATTCTGGGGCTGGGGTGACACCAAAGGACAGTGCCCTGAACTCAAAATGACTGTCTTCCACTTGGAAACAGAGATACCTCCTGGACTACCTCACTGTCTTGAAATTAACAGGCATGCTGGAGATCTATCAAGCACATCTAGTCATCCTTCCTCTTAAGAGATAAAACAGACTGAATCATGACCATCTGGAACTTTGTCTGTTTCACAAATTGATTGAAGTGGCTTAGGTCCAGAATGGGGCTGAGGTCCCAGGTCTTTTTTGGAACAAAATAGAACCTTGAACAGAGTGTGGATCCTTGTTGGTCTGGTGGGACCTCCTGGATGACTCATTTTTGTAGCTGCATTGCTACCTCTGCTGCCAATTCCCAGAGACTAAGTGGAACACCCTTCTTTTTATCTTTTTTGAAGGAAAAGCAAAGGGAATGATATATCCTATGATGATTACCTTCTGCACCCACAAACCTTGAATGATGGCTAGCTAGGAGTGAGGGTGCAGGGATAAGTACCCCCAGACTGCTTCCAGGGTGTGGCAGGCAATAGTACAGAAATGCTGGAAAGGGTTTCTCATAAAGGGACCTCAAAGCCCTTGATTCTGTGGTCGCCATCTGCCTCTGTGGTTAAATCCATTCGCTGGAGTTACTCTGTCCCTCCAACCCTGGGGGAATCTGTTAGCAAAGTTTCTTTTTTTTCCCCAAACAAGAAACATCTTTATTAAATTATCACTTATGACATAGGCAAACAAATTTCTATAAATGAAAATAAACCATACTGACATTTTCAGTTGCAAACATTCTGCATCATTTATAATCTATTCAGTCACCATCAGTCAAACATTACAGAGGTCATTCAGTTCCTGCATTTCCTTAAACCCAATTCCTCCTCCAGAAAACTATTCTACATGCACTGTTCCCGCAATTCCTATTTTCTAGGTAATTTGTTCCTACCCTTTTCTAAAATCCCATTTTCAGTTGTTTTATCTCTATTATATTCCCACTTCCAGTTGCTTTACCTCTGCTACTATATTCACGGTACAATTAGTTTAGACATTGATTTCCATGGTCTAGCAATTTTTTTTGGTAGCCACCAGAATTAAAATCCACAAGGCCTTACTATATCTGGGCAATTCTGATTCTGCATCACAGCTCAAAAAAATCACTTCCTTAGTTACACCAATTTGCTCACCCAGTATTTCTGACAGAGTAGTCCGCAAAGATTTTTTAAAGTGTGCCACCTCATTACACTCCAAAAAACTATGTTCCCAATTGACTTTTTCTTCCCAGTCACACCTCCAGCATTTGCAGTCTAGTTGAGGAAAACTTCTTTGGAGTCTGCTTAGAGTATAAAAATACCTGTGCAAATACTTCCAGGCAAATATTCTAAAGTCAGCCAAAATTTATTGAGCAAAACCCTGAGATTTTCAAAATCACAGTTCTTTCCCACCCTTGTGGTTCTAGGAAAGGTCCTTTAGGGAGTGGAAAAGTATACGCTTATGGCAGACAGGATCTTGCCCTCCTGCTTGTTTCTGGTGAGTGTTGAGTGTATTTTTTAGCTTGGGTCCAAATAGTGTTATACCATCAAAAGCAGCATTAACGAAGGATGTCTTGAAACGTTCTGCAAAATCTCAGAGACACATCCAGGTGTGCTGATGAATATCACTGCTGGTGCCTGCTACTCTCGACGTGCTATCAGCCACTTTGGAAAGCATATGCATGTAAATGCTGGATACAGACTGAAAGGTAGACAGCTATGACTCCACAGTTTCTGGATGTCAGTAGGCAGGCTACCCTGCTGGGATCTGGAGAATTATTTTGTAAGCTCCCTCTATAAAGGAGTAATCTGAGTCAAGTAGTTCAGTATGCAGAACAGCAAATAAAGCGCAAGTTCTTTTCCCAAATTTGCCCAGTGCCCATGACTCACTGTTAGGGGGTGGACAGATGTGTTCTCTTCGTAGAGCAATTTTCTCATGGCTGCAGCAACAACATGGCATCTACTGGGAGACCCTTGCTCCAACAGGACCCATTTCTGGGGGCAAACAATATTAATGTTGGTTTTCCTGGGAATAGACTACTCCACATCGGATTCCTTCCAAGCCTGCTGAAAGACCATGCCAATGAGCTGTTCAGCAGGCAGGACCACCCAGGAGGTAGAAGAGCCAGCCCTGAATGCCTTAAAGAACACAGATTCCTCTGGGGAGGGAGAGTTCAGAGAAACTTCCACATCATTCTATCAATGTCAGCTTCCGAGAGACTTCTCCATGATCTGAAGGAAGATGTCACTAAAGGTGGTCTGGAGGATCTGTAAGTGGGTCTAACCTGTAGTATGGGAGTGTAGAACTGAGGAACAGCTGGATACAGAGAGAAACCACAAGGTGGAGGTGACGAACTGATACTAGGCTGCTCCTCAATGGAAGGATCTGAGTGTCTTGGGGTCTTTTATGTAGGGCCTGAGAGGCCTGATACATCCAGATAGCTCCTTCAGGATTTTATTTTTTGTTTCTCTTTTCCCTACTTTTTCTCTTTGCTCCTCTCCTCTTTTCTTTTTCCCTTAGCTGTCCTAGGCCTTTCTGACTTTTTTGTAATAGTAGAGGCAGAATCACAATCTGAAACTGTCAGATCTCCCATTTGGGCAGGGAGAACACCTTTGAGTACAAGTTTGCTTCTTCTACACCAACAATATATCCCTGGCCCTGAAGGAGGAGCAAGAATTGCACTCGACATTTAAATGATCTCCCCCTAAACAGTGAACACACACAGTGTGAGGACCCTGTGGTAGGATCTTGTGCCTACAGGCACATTTTTTTAAAACCAGAGGCCTTGTCAGCCATAATGTAGGAACAAAATCCTAAAAAAAAGACAACCACCACAGCAGAAAAATAGCTAGCAACAATAATACAATTAAATAGACTAGAAAAACGTCAGTAGACTAGCAATACCTGGGAGAACAATTATCTAAATATAATAAACATATTATTGTTAGTTTATTGTAGGGGAGGAAAGCCGTAGAAATCAAAGCTTAAATATAGTCTAACTACACTACACAAAGGGAAAAAACCCCCCACAAAGAACAACAAACTGCTAAGGAAAGTAAGAAATGCACATATCTAAATAGTTGAGCTCTGAGCTTTCACAATCGTGGTTTGACCAAACAGGTGGCTAACGACATATGGGGTATTTTTGAGAGGAGGGAATTATGGGTAGGGGAGGAACCTCAGCCCTGGATCCAAGAGCCTGAAAAAAGGTGCTGAGGTTGGATCCGATCAGCTCTGATAACCCATCTGTTGAGATGGACAGAAACGACGACAATGGATCAAGCCCTTCCTTATACAGCCAGGGAAGATCCTTGCTCTTGGAGGTTCGAATGGCCATAACACTACAAACAATACTTCTAAGTAGGACTAAGCTCCAGCTGGTCTTCTCACAAATGTTAAAAGTTTCCATCCCACATGTATAAAAAGGAATGTATAACTAAAATTTGGCAAACTTGAAAAACCCAAACTAATCCAAAGATAGTGCAACTGCAACACGTTTCACCAGGGACAGGAATGACCGATATCCAAACTGAACATGTAAGGCCGCAATGCAGCTCTGCTAGTAATCATCATAAATGACACAGAGGTCAGCTTAACGGGTCTCACTAGATATGCTCTGATGACAGTAATGAAGTATACTAAGAAACTCCATTTGTGGGAGTACAGTTTCAGCAACAATATCAAAACACAACATTCTCTAACTTGTATACACACCTGAAAATGAGGACTTGAAACACATTTGGCTAGTTGTCTGAAGAGTGGTTCCATAACCTTTACAAACTCTGATGGCTCAATAACATCAAGAATCTCTTCTAGTTCATTCAAGAACATAACTTCTTTTGGACTGTGAGTTTTTGGCCAGAATTTTAACAATCCTATAATCACCTGTAGATACATAAAAACAGTGATTTAAAAACAAATCTACTACTACTTCACTTGTGTACTTATAAACTGTTTACGCATGCAGGTTTATAACAGTCTTTAACATAACCCATTTAAATTCAAGTGTAGAGCCAAACTCCGTGTACTCCTCACATACAAAATGATTTTGGTTAAGTGAAAAATGCAGTTAAATACAAACAATTATTCTGGTTAACTGCCAAATTCAGTTAAATACAAAGTTAAGTTTAAGTGTAAACAGCTGAAAACATTTTCTTACAATTGCTACATGTGCAAGCATGAGTCACCATGAAATATTGAATTCTAACAGCATGCTACCACCAGAATGACAGTCTCTCCTTGCTTGTTATCCTGCTTGTTTTCTGAAATGTTGAAATTCAAAATGGACTGTGTATAGTGTAAATATTGTAAACAACTTTGTTTTTATTGTTAACTCTAGCTCTACAACATTTCTCTATATACACAAGAATCTAATAAGCATAATGGTCTGCAACAAGCATATGTTTGCTCCAAGAGCATTTAAACGCACTTAACTTTGCATTTGCTCTTATGTATTCCATGCTTCTTGGTCATTCATGTTGTTTACTTATGTTTACTTTTAGGTCACAGCTGAAAACAGTCTTTGGGATCAACCCATCTTCCCAGTTACCAAACAGTAAATAAATAAAATGAAACTGTAGTGTGCAAACTCCAACTGCTGCTTCTGCCATTTTATAATAATAGGTCTTAGTCTATCTTGTATTTTGTTGAACATTAATGTTTTCTGTCCTCTTAGCCATATTGGATTTGGGGACTGAAAAGATTCAACACTTCAAACAGGTGTTTTAAATATACACCAGATACTGCATTTCTGTAACTACTTACGTTACCTGGCACATTCTGTGACTGTTACACATCACAAGACTTAACGGCTAAATGCAAAAAGCCAATATTTTTAAGAAATTATCAAATATCAAAAGGCAACCTGTCTTTAATAAGAATAAGACTTGTATGGTCTACTGCTGAAAACATTCGGGCAGTTGCGTACCTACCACAACTAAAACTTCCCGTATACGTCTGTTATTAACATCAATTTACAGATCATTTTCTTCCTCAAAGTCCTTGGATATTCAGACAGAGGCCCAGCTGCTCATCTCTCTATTTGAATAAAAGGAAGCTGATCGAATCTTCCAGCAGGCCCTAATCCTACCAAATCTTGTTGCAACATTAACTCCTGCATGCTGTGTCCTGAGGCAGTTTCAGTACACGTACAGTTCTGTATAAGACTGTAGCTTAAGGAACTGCAAAGGGTAGGCCATGTTTATTACTGGTGTCAGCTGCTGAGCTACGCTACTGTAGTTGAGTCTCATGTCCTCTCCAAGGAAGGCAACACTAGTCTCTGGTCGCTGAACCTCACCCCTGCCCTATTACAACCCCCCCCCCCCCCAAACACCTCTACATCAACTACTAATTAGGCTTGCCTCATTTCAATCTTGACTACTCAACTTTTGCAAATTCTACATATAATTTACATTTAATATTTACAGGTGTGAAGAGAAGGAGTTAGTGCCAAGTGAGAGATAGCAAGACATCAATCGACCAATATTTGATCCTCCCTCTAACCTTAAGAAAAGAATGAAAGAGAAAGTATGATCAATAACTCAACAGAAAATAAAAGCTGAAATTTAACATCAGTACTAAAAAAAAATTACAAATAGCTATTAATTAACATCAGTAGGAGGAAACAAAGGGAAAAAATGACAGTGGTAGAAAAAATGGGGAAGGGAAACAGTCCATCTGTATCATCACTTTACAGAAAAGAAATGCTAAGTGACAACTCTTTATACTGGAAATTCTGACCTGGTAAGATGGCAGATCTCCCAGATGTAATATAACACACACACACACACACACACACACACACACACACACACACACACACACACACATTTATTATTTATTTACTTACATTTGTTTACCTGGAAATTCCGACTGGACACAGGTCCTTTTTCAGCGGAGGCCAGGGGAGAAAAGCTCCACAGAATGACATGGTAGATGGTAAACAATAACAATCAAGGTAGTTATACAGAAGAGGTGATCATGACATGGAGAAAAATAGGAGCAAATTCTGCACAATTGAGTAGTAAGCTTGAGAAAAAGAAGGAAGTAAAACACAGTGCTACAAATTTTCTAAACAGTAACTAGATAACAATAATAACAGACTAAATGACAACTAAATCCTGAAAGGATTAACAAGCAGTGAGTAATCTTCAGTTCAGTTTTATACTGATGGAGGGAATGCTTTATATAAATCTGGGAAAGGAGAGAAGGGTTTAAAGGGGGGTTAATTAGTCAGGGTTTGGACAAGGACAACGCCAGTGAGAAATTAAGTGAGATTTAAGTGCAGTCTTGAAAAGACTGCAGGAAGGAAGGGTAGTTATGGTAGTGGGAAAGTTGTTCCAGAGCTTGGATATAGCGCAGGAAAATAGTGCTTCACCTGCTGAGCTTTTGGCTTTGGTGACCTAGAGTAGAATTTTGTTGCAAGAGCATAGCGGTCTGGAAGAGTGATAGGGTTGGAGAATTGTATGGAGAAATGGGATTTGGAGAGGGTGGTTTACTAGCTTATGAGCAAAGGTGAGTTGAGTTTGGTGTAGGAGTTGTGGGAGTTCAAGCCAGTCAAGGTCTCTAAGGGAGACACAGTGGTGGCTGTGGTAGGAGGCACCAGTGGCAAATTTTGCAATTTTATTGTAGCAGGCTTCGAGTTTGTTTAGGTCTAACTGTCTAAGATTTGTAAGTATGGGTGATGTGTAGAGTAGGGTGGAGATTAGTTGGGAATTGGCGACAGAGATTCTTGCTAGTTTGGTGAGGTATTGGCTTCTATATAAGGCACCCAGTTTTTTGTGAACTTTATTTATTGTTAGTGATATGTGGGTGTCAAACTTGAGATTATTCTCTATCTGTACTCCAAGTAGTTTTGTGTGGACTATTGGTAAAATGGAGGTATTATCTATTGGTATGAATAGTGAAGTGTGGGGTGTTTGGGATAGAGTTGGAGGACTGGAATATGAGGAGTTTGATTTTATTTGGATTGAGGAGAAGCTGGGCATTAGATGGCCAGCTTTCAACTGAAGAGAATGAATCTGGGGTGATCTGTTGCAGTTCTGTTAGAGTTGGGGCTGAGCAGATGAGGGTGGAATCATCTGCATACTGTATAAGGGAGGCATGTTTGGTGGCAGTGTGCAGGTTGTTGGTGAAAAGGGAGAAAAGTAGCGGGCCAAGGATGGAGCCTTGGGGAACCCCAAGAGTAACAGGGAGGTGAGGGGATAGATTGTTGTCCCAGAGGTGAGGGGATAGATTGTTGTCCCAGATGACTGATTGCTGATGGCCTTGTAAATAGCTGTGGAGCCAGTTTGTGGCTGGTGAGGAAAAAGAGAGGACGGACAGAGCAGAGAGTAATAGATTGTGTGACTCAATGTCAAAGGCTTTCAATAGATCCAGAAATACAGCAGTGGAGAGGAGGCCATTGTTTTTGTGATGGAGGACCGTGTTGGTGAAGGAGTAAAGAGCAGTTGTTGCGCTGTGGAGTGGTCTGAAACCATGCTGGGTATTGGATAGGAGGTTACTGTTATGGAGGAATTTGGAGACCTGTGAGATGATGCATTTTTCAAGTATCTTGGAGAGGGGGGAGAGGATGGCAATGGGGCGGTAGTTGGAGAGGTCAGTGGAGGGGCCACCTTTGTGGAGGGGAATGATGTGTGATATTTTCCATAGCATGGGTACATAGGATTCAGATATGGAGCAGTTGATTAATATGGAAATAGGATAAGCTAGGACATCAGCTGCTATCATTAAGTATTCAGAGGGCATGTTGTCAGCTGCTAGTTTTGTGGGTTTTAGTTTTGTCAGGAGTCTATTTATAGACGTGGGTGTGTGTGTATGTATATTACATATATTATATATATATATATATATATATATATATATATATATATATATATATATACATACATACACACACACTCAAACACATATCTATATATATTACATCCCTCTCTCTCTCTCTCTCTCTCTATATATATATATATATATATATATATATATATATATGTGTGTGTGTGGGTTTTTGTGCGTCTCTCTCTCACTCTCTCTCTCTATATATATATATATATATATATATATATATATATATATATATATATATATATATATATAGACACACACACGTTGTTTGTCTTTTCGGCTTTTCCTGGTTAGGGGTCGCCACAGCAGAACTCCAGAACTCTGGTCCGCTTATGACTGGTAGTCGATTTTTATGGTGCCGAGTTGCCAGCCTGATGCTCAACCTTCAGCGAAGGCATGCCCATTCATGCATGTCTTTTGGAGGCCACTCAACCGTGGGGAGGACATGCAGACTCCACACAGAAGGCACTCCAGTCGAGAATCGAACAGGAGAACGTCTTGCTGTGAGGCAACAACGCTACCGCTGTACCACCGTGGCTTACACACACACACGCACACACACACACACATATATATATATATATATATATATATACACACACACAAATCCATATATTTTTACAGGCTGCCATGATACAGAAACTAAAGAAAAGAAAAAAAAGACACACAAGCCAAGTACTTACTACAACGTTGGATTCATCTAATCTCTGTCAGGACACAGGTAACAGATGAACTGGCCGCCTTGGCATCTTTCAGCCCAGCAACAATACTCCTTGAATACTCCAGTTCCTCCTCTTGTGCCTTTAACCCTTGCTCCAAGGACGACGACTCCGGATTAAGTAAGAAATACAGCTAGCTACATCCCAAACTGAAACACGCACACACAGAAAATAACCTTAGAGCACTTGAAGAAACAAACAGGTTTCTGGAATTCTTACAGGTCCTTTCAGAAGAGGCAATTTGGTGGGGGAAGGTGGGTGAATATTCAAGCTGAGACCAGATAAATAGTACAGTTGTGTAAGTAAACTTAAAGCAACTGTGAATGTTTGCATGATCACTGCAGCAGTAGCCTATGCTATATGGGTTATTATAGAACACTGGACTGTTGCATCCTATGCAGGATATAACTTATACAGCTTAGGCTACTGGAGCAGTGATAAATATGAAGAACATCATGATGCAGTGAATATGCACAGTGAAGGAAAGGATGCAAAAGAAGCCTTCCTTTCCCTTTACAACTAATAAGAGGTGGAAGCTGATCCCTCTCATTCGAAAGGAGGGATAGTCTCTGCAGACACTTTGAAAAGCAAAGTGTAAGCCTGTCTCAAGACATCTGCACAAATGACTCCGTCTCTAGCTAAAGCCCTTTTGAGAGGATGTTCTAAAGGCACTAAAGATGTGGCCATCCATGATACTATCTCGTAACTGCTACACTTTCAACAGATCCCTCTAAGGCAGTCTCACAGTACTGGTGCCTCAAGAAAATACCTAGACAGTAGGTATTAACGTGATGCTCACATCTTGGGAGATCTCATCAGTATAAGTAGTGTGTGTGTGTGTGTGTGTGTGTGGTACAACACTTAAGGGTTTTCTTCATCTGTGAAAGGGCTACATACTTCTTTTTGGTTTAGAATACCTTAAAAGATGACAGTCTGTGTGTGCTGTTGGGGGGGGGGTGCTGTTGAGGAATAATAATGGCCAACTGCAGTGATGTCTTGTGTCATCTTCTGGAAGGCCTCAAGATTCTCTGAAGGCCTCCCTAAAAAAGGTGCATCCAGAATTTTTTTTTTTTAATACTTTACTTTTGTTGACCATGGTAATTCCCACTAAGCTTGTACTATTTTCAAGGTAGACATGAGATAGTATTCCCAATGACTAGGAAACATTTGGGCAGAGCACCAAGAAAATTCCCTACTCTACCTCTGACAATGGAGATTGTGGGCAACTGTTTGTTATATTAAGACATCATGGGTTTGGAGAGAACATTTTGAGAATAAAAGGGAGTTTACATAAGAAATGCACAGTATCCTTAATCAGTGTAAGAGAAAAAAAACAGTGAAATAATGGAATGCAGCTAGCCCTTTATTATTTGGTCTGGTTATAAACAATAATTAAGGAGCTAACAGGACATATATGAAGGTCTGAAGGTTCCACCGTACTACAAATATGAAGATGCCATTACTACAGTAGTAGACATGTTAAATTAAATATGCAATAGATTTGTTACAAGAATTAAGTAAAGTAGGCTTGAGAGTGAAGATGCAGAAGAGTAAGGGTATAAACTAAAATAACAGATAAGGGAATAATTACTTATGAAAATTAGACAAAAGGTTTGAGTATACAGAATGGAGAAAGGCAAGTTGTGGCATCATATTCCAGTAGAAATGGAACTGTAAATGTTAGGCATATTTTCCCGCTTATGTGGCTCACAATTTAATTTGATTAGATGAAACATCAATTACAAGGTGGAAGATCAAGGACTGGTATTGATTAATCTTACATCTCATTATACATCTTGGCATAAGAGGTCTTGGTGGAACCTCATCACTGCAGGCCTACTGAGTACTGCTGGACCTTGGGGGTATGGACTTCTTGGTCTTGAGTATTGCCATCAAGCTCAAGGCAATGGTCTCAAAGGGACCTCTACAGAGCAGGGCCACCTATAATCTTGCTTCAGATGTTTGAATGGGGCTGGATGCTGCTTAGGTGCCATACCAACACAGAAAACATGACTAAAATTTATCCCTCACTAGTGGAGGATATGATGCCTGGGATCTGAGGTCAACTCTAGGATGGACACACCCATGATGTCATGACCAATCTCTATCCTCTGCTTTGTTCCTTTTAAGTGCTGCCATTTTCTAAGAAATGAGGCAGGACAAAAGATCCTCCCAACTGCACCTTCAGGTGCCCAGGAGGAAATGAATAGTGCATAAGGCAGTGCTTCACATCATGTTTCTCATGCAAGTAATACATCATCAGTATACCCTGCCATGATCTGGGGGACACAACAGCACTTCAGTAACGTAACTGTGTTAGGCATAAAATGCTGGAAACTTTTAAATGACATATTTGGACAGAGGTCTGAAATATGTAAACAGAAGAATAAAAATTTGAGTTCGGGGCTAGGCAAAGTCACAGAGGGTGGTACATGACACTGCATGAGCTGGGAGAGAATGCATCTATTCCCAGAATACATCAACTTCACAGGAAAAAAAGCTAAACTGATAAAGGAAGAAAAGATATTCCAAGAGCAGTCCCATGAAGGGTGGACCTAGACATTAGACTACTTGGCTTATGCAACACTATGAGTCGGTGGTTAAGCAGCTTCAGAGTCCGGGGTTCAATCCTGATCTCCCATCACTGTCTAGGTAGAGTTTACATGTTCACTCTTTATGTGCTGGATTTTCCCTGGATCCTCCAGTTTACTTTCACATTCCAAAACATGATAGTCGACTAGTTAGTCCAAGGTATCCAACAGATACTATTTTTATCCTTTCCTTGTGTCCTGGACTGTCAAAAGGATCTGAGGCTGACCAGTTTATTTATCCACTTAGCAAATAACTAAAAACAGACTTTTTGGCTGATGACAAAGGTACAGAATGAAATTGAGAAATGCAAAAAAATGTTAAATCATATTGAAAAGTGATCAAACGTCTTGTTTATAGTCACCAGTACACTAATAATTTCAATCAGGCAGAGAAATGGAATCTGAAAAAACAAACGAAAAACACAGCTAAACAAATTACCTCTGAGGAGCCTCACGTGATATACCAGACCATAGTGATACTGATCTCAAGTCTCTCATTCTCTGTCATGTATGATAGCCACTTCTGACCCACTTCATCTAGAAACTCCGACTCCATTTCTTTTATCTTGTAACCAAGGTAAGCCCATTAGACACCAGTATTCCTTTTCAGGGGTGACCCAACAGCACTGTCTGGTTAAGTGACTTGCTCAGAGTCAAACAATAAGCAAATGAAAAAGTAAGGAATCAAACCACATACCCCTTAATACAGGCTCATTAAAAGCTCAGAGCTTTAATTCTTTGTGTTAACTATCAAAGGATGAACTACGCTATCAACAGAGACATAGAAACAATACTACAGAAATGACCACTGCGTCCCCTAAGATGCCTAGATGGCTACATATTTAAGCACACACACAAGTTCGTGCCACCCTCTACCAGCATTTAATAGTCCTTCCTCCTGAATTAAGCAGGTTTGCTCATAACTCTGGTATATACTTGTGTCTACTCATCCAATCATCAAGACTAGCCATGAAGGAAAACAGCATGACCACTAAATAAAGATGTGCATGGAGCACTGTGATTACACCCCAATATCAGGGAAAGAAAAACTTGTAGAGAGCTACTACAGCGAGAGACCCAATCTTAACAGCACATAGGGGAGGTATGTAACAATTGCGACATATCCCCAAGTGCTGTCATGGTCAGGTCTTCCCTTAGGGATTTTTCTTGCCTCTCAAATGTCCCAGGGTACTTTTTCTCACTAAGGATTACAGTCAGTTAAATATGTCATAAATACAATTTCAATCTTCTTCTTGTTCAGAAAATGTGCTGTTCCATTAACTGTTTAAATGAATTAGAGCAATTTTTAAAAACTGTCACTGATTTTCTTCATTTCCACTCCCCCCCCCCAAACTCGTACTGAAATAAATAAGCTGATACGTCTGCTGCTGTTTATATGACAGTGCTTGCTAAGCGCTTTTTTGACTTTCAAAGCCAGTAAAACACTTAGCATTTTTTTCCAGTAGTACATGGAGCAGATAATTCTTTGTAGTGCATGAAGCTTTACGACCAGGTCTTCGATCATAACCTTTGTGTGTTCTCGACGTGTATGCCCAGATTCACCTCTTCGGCTTCACTCTCGTGGTGAATTTCTTTTGATCCATGTCTCAGACGTTTAATAAAGCGGTTATGATAGGAAACCAGACTACAATCCTCTACATTACAGATGAGCAGTGGAGGGAAGTGTGTCCTTCTAGATATGCAACTAAACCAAGAAAATTTAAAATTCTTGCATGGAAATGTTTATACAAATATTTCTATATCACCAAGAGTCTTGGAAAAAAATGTTCCCCTAGACAAGAGGGATATGTTGAAGATGTGATAGTTCAGAACTGGGTTCGGTCTGAAAAGTAAGGGAGATGCTTCAGTACAAAAATGACTTGAATAATACACAAAGTCTTATACTTGGAAGAGATTTTACCCCAGTATAGACATGTCTTTGTTAAGCTGGGGTAAAATAAAAAAAACATTTACTGAAGAAGGGAAACTGTTGCTATCCTTAGTACTGCTAATGACTAAGTAAACTATATGTAGAAAATGGAAAGCCAAAGGCAAATCAATAAGAGAGATGAAAAAATTATTACAGTGATTAAGAATTATTAGGGATCAGAAACAGAACTACACAGTAAGAAAAATTGGGCTGTGTGAAATGTTGCATTGGAATTTGAAGTTGAAGAAGGTTTGAGACAGAACAAAATACCTAAACTCTACACTAATTCAATAAAGAAGAATCCAAAGCAAGGTGAAAAGTCATTGGTCCAGTTGTAAAGAATTGCAGTAGAGTGTAAATAAAATAATATGGCCACTAATTAATTCCTGATCTCAAGTTAGATTGTAAATAGATAATCTGTTTAACTGTAATGAACGATGTTAAACATGGTATTAAGACTGAAAAATAGCTAATTGTAATACGTGGATTTGCATGCTTAACAATGCCTAGTTATTGAAAACTGAATGTCTGATATGAAGCTGCTTTAATGGTACTGTATAAAGATACTTATAAAATGGCTGCATCAGCTATCAGTGCCAAAATAAGTACACCATCAATGGGAATTGCACAGTATGGAATACTGAAAAATATTGCTAATAAAGTACATATATTGCTCAAAAAGACTATCCTTGAAGGCAGCTAAAGTAGTATTTTTACCAATAGGGGTAACCTGTTCCACAGTCTGGGAATATGCCATGCCAGCAACCTATTCCTCCAACAAGTTTTGTTTATTCTCTGGTGTAGATTTAGGTTTTTGTAGAACCACTGACTTTTCAAAGAAAAAGGAATTCAGTAAGGAGGGCAGCCACGGTGGTGCAGCAGTTAGCGTTGTCACCTCACAGCAAGAGGTTCTCCAGTTCGATTCTCAGCTTGGGTACCTTCTGTGCGGAGTTTGCATGTCCTCCCTGTGGTCGTGTGGGTTTCCTCCGGGTGCTCTCGTTTCCTCCCACATCCCAAAGACATGCTGTAGGTGGACTGGACACTATAAACTGGCCCTAGGTATGAGCGTGTATGTGCCTTCTGTGGAAGGCTGGGCGCCTGGCTGGCAACTCGACACCGTAAAACTCCACTACCAATCATGAATGGACCGGTGATCCGCTGTGGCAACCCCTAACCGGGAAAGGAGATGATGAAAATTTCAGAAAGGAATGCATCTTGCCTCGACTGAAAAGCAAGATACAGGTTATTTCTGAGTAGAAGGAATGTTGTGCTAATCTATTGGTAGAGTTGAAGGATTTAAGAACTTTCATATTCTTTTCCTTATTTAGAAGCAATGTAGAAACTTGAAATACTTAAACATTTTTAATGGGATAAACTATGCAATCCCATGCATAGTGCACTTGTTATTTTGGTCCTGATTGCTGCTACAACCATCTTATAATTATATATTCATACAATATCAATAAACTAGCCTTGTGACAGACAACTAGTGCTTACATTCTATTATCAATAACTTATGGTATTGGGTTTCCATGCTTAACAAAAGAAATTAACTACTCTGTCTACTCTATCTCATGTTTGATTTTACATTGTCAATTAAAAACAGTTCAATACACATATCAAATAATTGCAATATAATTTAAGATCAATAATGAGTTAGTGACCATATTTTTCTCTACATCAGAAATCTTACCATTTGGATCACTGTCACCTTATAATGGAATCTGCTTTATTAAACAGATTTACACATCTTAGATTCTTTGTTCCATGTCACTGCAGATGCTCAGCTGGCTCAACCAGCACCCTGTGCCAGTTCCATGCACTAGTGCCCCACTCCCTCAGCCCTTCAAGTGAAAAGCAAACAAAAAAGTGGCTTCCTGCAAACAGCAGTACCCAATCCATGCCCCCCCCCCACTTTACACATGAATGAGAATGGGGATGATGTACTGGAGATGATCACTCCATGCAAAACTTTGCACCAGTGGGAGTGCCCTGTTCATCCCACCTTAGCTATGTTACTGTGTCAATGTCCTCTTGAAGCTCAACTTCCATTACAGCATCTTACACAGCCCATTTTTTCTATGGGGTTCTTTTTCTGATCTTTAATGGTTTATATTTCCATATTTACAATCTCTGTAATCATCTTTTTACCGTTCTTACTGGTAGTTTGTCTTTTTCATTTTCTAGTTATACCTTGCTTAGTCATCAACACTAAAAATAGCAATGCTCCCATCTCTTTAAATCATGCTATTTTAAACAACCTCAGCAAAACATCTCTATATTGAGGTTAAATTCTCTTTCAAGTATATGTGTAGCATACTATTCAATTAATTTTTGTAATGAACTCTGTATATTCTCCTTAACAAATCACAGAATCGCAGAAGAAACCAAGGTTAACAACCCAAAGGGCCATTTAAGCCTAGACAAGTTCTCCAACATAAAATTTGATAGGTTATGGCTCCCAAATGTTTTGTGAAAGGTGTACATTCTTAGGCAGACAAGCATTCATAAGCTTCCTATCTTTAGTTAAGATGTGGGTGGCAGACCAGGGGTACTTTTGTCTTTCCTTCATCCAGTGTTCCAAGTTCTGCTTGGATAAGTGAAGGAAAGAACTCTGCTTCACATGAATGGGATGCTTGTTCGAGAAGTGGGACCCTCTGAGACATATACCTATCCTTCCAGCATGTCCTATTTATGTTGCTGGTGAGGTTTAGATCCCTAGGATAAGGGATTTCTGATGCTAGTTGTTTAGAGCCGATTCTAAGGAAGCTTTGCAGGCTAGGCGCAGAATGCCTCTCATTGGACTGTAGGAAAATTAATATAAAAGATAATGATTTGAGGTGGTCTGCATAGGGACTTGCTTTCTACTCCTGGTATTCTTTTTGTGAGAAATCTCTGAGGATGCCCCAATTGCTGCTTATGCCTGGAGAGGTACACAAATGCCTAATCTGTGGGAACAGTATAAGCATTTCTAAAAAATATTTTTTCTCAATTTAGAATGCATATTTAGGATTAAGACGCATATCCTTCCACTAATCATCTATAATATCTTTGCTCACTCCATGTTATTTTTACCTTTATACTCTGCTGTCTTTTCATAACTAATACTGTCTTATATGCACAGCTCTTTACTCTTTCTGGTCTGCCATTTCTGTTCTAGCCCCAATTACAAAAATCTATTTGTGGTTTAGCAACGTTACTATCTAGCATCTGCACATCTTCCCTGAACTCTAACTTTAGATCTGTATATACACGTTTATTCGAGCCCACTAACCCATATGTTTGTCTAGCTTCATCTCATTTTATTTACTCATCTTTTATCATCTGTTTCTAAAGTCTCTTTTTTTTTTCTTTATTTTCTAAATGCTCATTACACTTTCTCCTGTGTTTTTCTTACTGCTATCTATACTATAACCTATCTCGGTCTTTATTTTCCAAGGTTTCTGCTCAAATGCCCACATACGACCATACAGTTAACTTCATCAGGCACTATGCTTATCATATGCTTCTATCTATGTATATAGTCTGTATCTTGAACAAAATATATTAATCTAAGTTGCATGGTTTTACAGTATGCCTCCAAATTTGCAAGACCCAAACCACCCATTACCTTTTGGTAGTATTATTCCCCCCCCCCCCCACTGCATTCTCTCTTTTGTTAGCCCAAAGAAACTCCTTCATTTCGTTTTTGACATTCTCCCATTTCTGATATCTTTGTTGATATACACACACACACACATATATATATACATATATATAAAGCTGACCTACATAAAGAACCAGCAAGAACAAAAACATATCACTTGTATGTTATAAGTACTCATAAATAAGTTTCCATGTCTTATTTATGTTAGTCTTATGTGCAATTTCTTTCCATTTGCCCTTAGGTGCTCACTCAACATCCCATTTCAACCAAATCGTCAAGCACCTCATTCTGTCATAAGCCCACAAAAAAAAAGCTCTGTGCCAAGTCATGCTGGGTTGTAGTTCATTATAAGCATTGTTTCTGCTTCATTTACTTTATATCCTGCTATATTACTAAATACTTCAGTTTATCAAATGTAATAGTTATATCACATTCTGAACTGATACAATACAACATCACTTGGTCTGCAAAAAGGGCTATTTTGTCATTAGTATTTCTCCATTTCTGTCCACTATTTGTTTTACCTCCCTGGCTAATGGTTTAAATATAAAGCAAAGACCATTGACAAGAGTGGATAACTTTGCCTTGCTCCTCTTGTAAGGCTAACTGTTTTGGATAGCTCACCAGCACGTCATCCTTGTTTGAGCTCCTCTGTAAATTTTAAATATTAACATTGTCCGTATTTATGGAAACTCAAATGCCACAAAGGATATCTTCATAAATTCCCAACTCATTCTGTGAAATGCTTTTCAGCCTCCACGCCTATTAAAACCAATATGCTGCTGTCTAATGCATCCTTTCCAATCATAAGGGTTCTGCTATAATTGTGAAATGTTTACCTACCTACTATAAAAACCCAGACTGATGCATATCTATTATCAGTAATATCTTTATCATTTTTTATTTGCCAAAAATCATCATAAACCCTTTGACTCTGGGTCAAAGAGGATCAATCCCTTCATTTGGTGCAACCACCAATACAGCTTCTTTCCAGGTCATGGGTACAGCCCCCACCTAGAAAACATTATTAAAGTACTAGCCACACCTATGTCCTGCTCTTTTCTTGTCATGCACGTCTACTGGAATTCTATTGTTACCAGGTGTTTTCCTCTATACTCTTCTCTCATTGTTTAATTTCGGTTTCCTTTATTTTTGATGTTAATACCCCTCTTCCTACTTCTATTAACTGAGAACGTTGTAACTGCCTCAGATATACTGCCATTTCTTCTGTGCTACCATCAACCTCTATATCCTGTCTATGTAGTATACTGTAGTAGTTTGCCAATACATTCATAATTTTTCTGTCCCACTTCTACCACATCATTTACATAGTCCCTGGTCTTAATTATCTCGAGCCAACAATTTTGTTGCCCTGGAATCACTGTAAAACTACTGCACTATGTTCATTCATACTTTCTGCATTCTATTGCATAAACATTCAGTCTTCCTTTAACTGGTCTTCAACACATTGTGTTTGACTCTTGCTTCTACAAATCCCTTACATTTTAAAGCTCAGTAAATACATACTGTGACTATTACTTCATATCTCATTTGCTTTTACTCCGATTGCATTTCTAATCTTCAAATTACACTTATCCAATCCTTTACAAGCTCTTTACTCCTTAGGTTCAAATCTAAACACTTCAGTTAAAGTTTGATCTACCCAAGAAGAAATTCAGAAGAAATCCAGGAAATGCCAATGCTTATCACAATACTGGAACTACCAATGCTCATCACAATATAATTTTACTTGCTTACAAAACTTACTTTGTATAGGTGCATGGTCTGACACTGTCACTAGATGTGGTTTATGGTTGAGACCATGTTACAGTTTTCTTTTGATATACAACATATATCTAGTCTAGCCCACAAACTACATGAAAATGTGCATATTTCACTTCATTCTGTCCTATTTCATTACATCAACAAGCCCAAATACATGTATAGATTTTTCTAAGTATCTGCCCTCAGTTGGTCTTTTAAAGTCATCTTGCCCTTATTCCATACAGTTTTTCAATCTCCTGCTACCACCATGCATCCTTGATGAAAGGCTAGAACTTCTCCCATATTATTTGCCACATCTTGTCTCATTGCTTAGGGTGGAATATATAGTGCATCCAGTGTAATTCTTACACATTGTCAACAAGCTTTCACCAATACATATATTTCTCAACTGTCCATTTCCTCCTCAATCTTTACACCCATACTCTAATATTAAACCCCCTTTCTTTTGCTCTTCTGTTACAATACACGTCTTTCCACTTTCCTTTACAAAACTTTCATGTTCTCTGTGACTGATGTGTATTTCGAGTAACATGCTTACCTGTGCATTACTACTGTAAAGATGTCAATACCCTTTCCAGTTTCTTATAGTCTGCTAGTACATTAATATACCAAAGCAATACATCAAATTGTACCATAGCAAAGCTTATACTGTATTCTACAAAACTTACATTATTTGCGTTACAAACTGGTCCTGTCCTTTACAGTTTGCATCACTTTTTATGGCACTTTATATTTTTTGTGCAATACTGTCTCAAATGAACCTGATCCCTTTTCAGAGCACACACTGCCCTCCCTACCCAAAACATAAACATATTAACTATATGCATTTTTTACAAAGCAACAGACAGCACCCTATACAAAACAGTGTTAAGCATCTCCTAGTGGTCTCTAATCACTCATATTCTCCGGTTTCCTCCCACCTCCCAAAGACATGTAGGTGTACTGGGCATTCTAAATTAGCCCTAGGCTTGACTGCATGTGTGTGTGCACCTTCTGTGGAAGGTTGGGTGCCAGGGTGGCAACTCGACACCGTAAAAAACTCCATTGCCAATCATGAGCCAACAGGTGATCCGCTGTGGCGACCCCTAACCGGGAAAAGCCAAAAGAAGAAGGTGGAGAAAGTACAGTTGTGTACACTTACCATAAATGGAGATGTTCGAGTGTATTCACCGTTACAGTCACCACACTTGAGTTATCTGCCTACAGGTAGCCCTCAGTCGGCCCGAATACCAGAGACTTAGTATTTCTGAGTTGGTTGCTGTCGCTCCAGGACTGACATCAGGTCGTCAGGGGTATAAAAACAGGCAGCCGACACCATTACATCAGTTTTTCTCGTCCCAAATGTCAGGAGCTCCCAAACAGGGAGCTAAGTTATGGTGGAAAAAACACCATCAGTAAAAAGTAAATACCAATAGCCCTGTAAGGGGCGAGTGATACACAAGGAGAGAGAGACAAGGGGGCTGGAGGGTGGGAAACCAGGACTGCAACAGTGACTACACTCGAACATCGACATTTAAAGTAAGTGTACACAATTGTACTATGTTCTTCATGTTTCACTGTTGCAGTCATCACACTTGGGTTGATTCCCAAAGCTGAAGAATGGGTAGAGGCAGTCAAGAAGAGCTGGGGCTGGCTAGTATGCCCTGCAGGACTGCTGTAGCAAAAGCCCTAGATTTGGAAAAGATAGGCAGGTGGTAATGTTTGGTGAAGGTATGAACAGAACTCCAGGTAGCAGCTTCCAGAATGTCTCTGGTAGGGACTCTCCTGAGGAATGCTGTAGAGGTAGAAGTTGCCCTAGTGGAATGTGTTCTGACCCCCTGAGCAACCCCATGATGTTTGTAACAGAAGTGGATACAGTGTGCTATGCATTAAGAAATAGTTTGTTTAGATATGGCCTTGCCCTCTGCCCTTGTTGCAAAGCTGACTAGTAGCTGGTCAGATTTTCTGAAGGGCTTAGCCCTGTCACGGTAGAATCTGAGCTGTCTGTGCACATCCAAAGAGTGCAGTATCCTTTCCCCTTTATTTTGAGGATTAGGAAATAAGGTTGGTAAATGGATAGATTGGTTGAGAGCTACACTGGACACCACTTTAGGCATAAAAGTAGGGTTAGTTCTTAGGGATACCCTGTCAGCATAAAAAATAATGAAGGGTTCCACAGCCATAAGTGCTTGTAGCTGAGACACTCTTCTAGCTGAAGTGATGGCCAGAAGCAAGGCTGTTTTCTAAGACAGGAATTTTAACTCTGCTGACACTGCAGGCTCAAGGGGGGGGGGGGAGCTTTTTCAGTACTAAGTTTAAGATCCCAAGCTGGGGTGAGTGATCTCCTTGGTGGTCTTAAATTGTTGGCTTCTCTCAGGAACTGCTTAATGAAAGGGTGAGAAAAGAGAGGTGGCTCAGTGTTGTAATGAGCCGAGAGGGCAGAGGCATGGATGTTAACGGAAGAGAAGGAAAGGCCTCTGTGGAGTAGATCTGCTAGGTAATCCAGGATTAGAGGTAAGGAGGGCAGAGCTGTGTCCGCTCCTTTAGACTGAATCCAGGAACAATACCTTTTCCACTTATCAGCATAGGATTTCCTTGTACTGGGTTCTGGGTCTTCTGGCTTCCTGAATGACGTCCAGTACCTGCTTGCTTAGGCTGGTCACTGGGGGAGAATTCAAGGAATAAGCCATGCTGCAAGTTTCAGGGTTTGCAACTGCGGGTGCAGGATCTGTCTCTCCTACTGAGTGAGGAGGGTTGAGATCTGAGGTAGATGCCATGGTGGCACCGGTGACAGGCTGCGCAGTAGTGGGTACTAGTGCTGGCGTGGCCAGTCTGGGGCAATCAGGATTGCCCTTGGTCTGTCCCGTCTTATCTTGAGTAATATTCTCAAAATAAGAGGCAGAGGGGGAAAAGCATAGATTGAGAGGTTCACCTACTGGAAGGATACAGCATCCACTTTCCATGCCCTGCTGTGAGGTGTCTTGGTGCAGAATTTGCTGATCTGGTGATTGTAGGGGGAGGCAAAGAGATCCACCTACGGTATCCCCCATTTCTGGGTTAGCAGGCTGAAAGTGCTGGGGTCTAATTGCCATTTGTGTGGGTCTAGGAGATTTCTGCTTAAGTCGTCTGCCAGAGAGCTTTGTTTGCCTGGCAGGAATTGAGCTTGTAGATGAATATGCATGTCCAAGGTGGTGTTCCACAGTGTCATGGCTAGCCTGCAGAGTGGGATCCCCCCTGCTTGTTGATGTACAACATAACTGTGGTGTTGTCTGTTTTTATTAGCAGGGGTCCTGATGGGAGTAGGGATCGGAAAGCTGTCAGAGCGTGCTGAACAGCTAGCATCTCTTGTTGGTTGATGTGCAGATGAATTTGACTTGGGCTCCAGTGGCCCTGAAGGCACTTGTCTCCCAGATGTTCCCCCCAGGCACAGTCTGATATGCGTCTGTTGTTAGGGTCTGGGTGGCGTGGGGTTGTGCAAGGGGAAGCCCCTTGTTGTGGTTGCATGCTGCTGCCCACCACAGAAACTCTGTCCTTAGACAAGGAATGATAGGTATGATGGTTTCCAGGTCCTGAGAATGTTGGCACCAAAGACTTTTTAAGTGCCACTGAAGTTTCCTCATATGCAGTCTGGCATATGCAATTAGTAGAATGCAAGAGGCCATGAACTCTTGAGCCTGCAGGATTTTCCTTGCCGATAGCTGGGTTCTGGTGGCCATTTGAGTGAAGTAGCTTGTTAGATAGGCTTGTTTTTCTGTAGTAGGGAATGCCATCTGGGAGGCTGTGTCCAAGCTTGCTCCCAGGAATACAATCTTTTGACTGGAGACTAGCTTTGATTTATTTTTGTTGATAGTGTACCCCAGGGAGGTTAGAAGGTTCTTTACAAATGTCAGGTGCTGAATCAGGTTTTCCTGTTTGCCTGAATCAGGCAATCGTCCAAGTAAGGGTATATTTGAATATTTCTCTGTCTGCAATAGGCAATGGCTGGAGCCAGGCATTTTGTGAAAATTCTTGGAGCAGTGGATAAGCCAAAAGGAAGTGCAGAGATCTGATAATGCAGAGATCCTGCCCTGAAACGTAGATATTTCCTGCATGATTCCCTGATAGGGATGTGCAGATAGGCTTCTTTTAGGTTTAGGGTGGCTAACCAGGCCTCTTTGAACAGTAAGGGAAGAAGCAACTGAAGGGTGAGCAGTTTGAATTTTGGTACCACCAGGAAGATGTTTAGAATGGAAGGTCTAGGATTGGGCGCCAAGTGCCCTCTTTTCTGGGTACCACGAAAAATTTGGAATAAAACCCTTGACCTAGGATTGGGCACCAAGAGCCCTCTTTTCTGGGTACCAGGAAAAATCTGGAATAAAACCCTTGACCTATCTGTTCTGCAGGAACAGGTTGAATTGCCCTTATGGAGAGCAGGGACTGAACTTGATTTTATGCCTCTGCCCACTGGTTTGGAGGAAAGTCTGGGAACCCTTTTGGGGCTGGCAGTGTGTGGAAGTAAAATTTATACCCCTGGGATACAATGTTGAGGACCCATTGGTCTTTGGTGATGGAGGTCCTGTTTTTGCATGGTGGGCAAGTTTTCCTCTTAGGGGCACAAGCAATTGGGCAGAGGTGAGGAGTGGATTTGAGAAGTCATTGTGAATTCTTCCGTAAGGGGGTGGCTTAGCACTACCTGTTTTAGAAGTGGAGGTACTCCATTGCTTAGATCTCTGCATACCCTGAGACTGTAATATGGGGGGGTCCGTTTCCCCTGGGTCTAGTTTGAGATGACCTTGAGGGGGCCAGAAAGGACAAATGTTTCGAGAGGCACTGCCTACTGAATCTTGGAGGCTGCACCTGCAAACAATCTTTGACTGTCTGCATAGACTTGGCCTTTTCTTTCACCTTTTTTAGAACCTCTTCTGCTTTAGTGCCAAACAAATTGTCCTTATTCAAAGGAGCGTGTAGTAATTTTGATTTAACATGGTCTGGCAAGGTCTGTTCCTTAAACAAAGCATGCCTTCTCAATACAGAACTAGTGACTGCTCTCCTGCAAGATGCTTCTAGGGTGTCAAACCCACATTGCAAGGTATGCTTGGTGACTTGGCTTGCAGAATGCATAAGCTCCTGTAATTCTTTATTTTCTGCACAGTCTGTAAAGGTGAATAATTTTTGCTTAATAATTTCCATAATATGTTGCTGGTATTTCATCATGTGAAACTGGCAATTCAATGTCCTAATGGCTAGAGCTGCACAGGTGTATACTTTTTCCCCCATTTGTCTAAAGCTCAGTAATCCCTGTCCAAAGGGGGTGGATTCTTAGCTGCAGTTGCTTTTACACCTTTAGGGCCTTGGGAAATGACCTCTGGGTCAACAGTAGGATTTCTAAAAAGAAATTTGAGAGAGTCAGGGACTCTGTACTACCTGTCTGGTTTCCTTGGAGCAGGGGGGTAAAGTATCAGGAGTCGGACTGGATTCCATAAAGACATCATCCACAACATCCAGAACAGGAGGGATAGCTAAGGGGTCTATGTTGTGGCAATTCTAAAAATTCTCCAAGTCTCTATTTGGACCGAGGATAATCCTGCCATTCCCAATGCTCTCAAAGTATGAAGGGTTTCATCAAAAGAAAAATCCTCTGGAGGGGAAGAAGAGGGAATGGATTCCTCTGCATCTGAATCCTCATAAGCAGATAAATTCATGTCTTCATATTCAGAAATGTCAGAGTCGTCAACTCTTGGTCAGATAAAGCTGCTGAGGACAGGTCTGTTTCTCTTAGCAGGGGAAGACTGGCTTCCCCTAATCAGCATGATCAGGTCTTCTGCCATTTTAAGCATCTGAGATTGTGGCAAGGAAGCAGGTGCTTCAGATTGGGTCTGTTTTTTAGGCGTAGCTCATACTCTTGTTCTTAGAAACTCTGTAGTTTTAGACAAAACTGAAGATGTGAAAGAAGTCGTCAGTTTGTGTCGAGTATTGGTAATGCGAAGAACTTCCTCAGAAGCCAGCGCTGGCAGAGCAGCTCTGGATCCATCCAAGGTAGAGGCATCTGCAGGTTCTGTAGTCAAAGAAGAGTCTCGCGGCATACTGGACTCCAAACAGGTCTTGGTAGCGGCCTGCGAATCCACTGAAGTGGGCATCAGGGGCTGTGAAAGCACCTCACCGAGTAATGGCAAACTACCGACTAGCTTAACGGAAGTGTCATCGGCAGTTGTGGACATGTGCAGTATGTCTCTGTCTTTATCCTTACGTTTTTTTTGGAAGATCGGTAGTCGGAAGGCTTACCGAAGCCATTTTGGAATACGGAGATCGACAGCAAAAGTATTTAGTGACAATAAGGGCCCGACGACGAATAGTTTGGGCATTGAACAAAGCACAAAACCAACAGCGAGGAACATCGTGGTCTGGGCCTAAACAGGTGATGCAGTAAGAATGGAAATCTCGGTGTGGTATTTGCTTTCCACAGGCGAGACATCGGTTAGAGCAAGAAAAAAGGATCCCCAATGGGCTACTTAGCTTTAGAAGACTTCAGAATGATTCAATTCAGAAATGAAAACTCAGGTAGCGGACGACCGGCACTTGTGCAAACTGCTTCTGCTTCGGGATCCTTGGCAAAAAAGACTGATGTAATGGCGTCGGCTGCCTGTTTTTATACCCCTGATGACCTGTCGTCAGTCCTGGAGTGACAGCAACCGACGCAGAAATACTAAGTCTCTGGTATTCGGGCTGACTGAGGGCTACCTGCAGGCAGACAACCAAGTGTGATGACTGCAACAGTGAAACACGAAGAACATCAACTGTGATAAATCACTGCTCTGTTTATTTCATTTGCTTGTAGCAAGTGCCATAAACACTGTAGCTGGTTTTAAAAAGTTAAGTGTTACTTTCCAAACAAAGCAACTCCAACCTCTTACAATCCAGCACAGCTCATCAAGAAAGGAAAAAGTACAGTTGTGTACACTTACCATAAATGTAGATGTTCGAGTATATTCACTATTGCAATCATCACACTTGGGTTATCTGCCTGCAGGTAGCAATCAGTCAGCCTGAATACCAGAGTCTTGGGATTTCTGTGTCGGATGCTGTCGCCTCTTCCATGACGTCAGGTCGTCAGGGGTATAAAACATGCAGCCGATGCCATTACATCAGTTTTTCTTGCCTCAGATGTCAAGAGCCCCCAAAATAGGAAGCTATTACATGGTGTGGAACACTTCCAGTAAAAAGTAAACACCCCAAAGATGGCCGTAAAGAGGAGAGGTAGAAAGGATAGACAAAGCCAGGGGGCTGGAGGGAGGGAAACCAGAACTGCAACAGTGAATACACTCGAACATCTACATTTATGGTAAGTGTACACAACTGTACTATGTTCTTCGTGTTTCACCACTGCAGTCATCACACTTGGGGGGTTGATTTCCAAAGCTGAGGAAGGGTGGTGGCTGTCAAGAAGTGTTAGGGCTGGCTAGCAGGCCTTGTAAGACTGCTGTAGCAAATCCAGCTCTGGATTTAGAAAAAATAGGTAAGTGGTAATGCTTGGTGAAGGTATGTACAGAACTCCAGGCTGCAGCTTCCAGGATGTCCCTGGTAGGGACTCCCCTGAGAAATGCTGTTGAGGTTGAAGTAGCTCTAGTGGAATGAGTTCTGATTCCCTGAGGGGTAGGTTTTCCATGGTGCTTGTAACAGAAATGGATGCAGTGTGCTATCCATTTGGAAATGGTTTGCTTTGAAATGGCCTTGCCCTCTGCCCCTGCAACAAAGCTGACTAGCAGCTGGTCAGATTTTCTGAAAGGCTTAGTCCTATTAAGGTAGAACCTGAGCTGTCTGTGCACATCAAAGGAGTGCAGGATTTTTTCCCCTTTATTCTGAGGATTAGGGAAAAAGTTTGCAAATGAATGGAATGGTTTAAAGCCACATTGGATACCACCTTGGGCATAAAGGATGGGTTAGTCCTGAGGGGAATTCTATCAGCATGGAAAATAATGAAGGGCGCCACCGCCACTAGTGCCTGTAACTCAGACACACTTCTTGCTGAAATAATAGCTAGAGGTAAGACTGTTTTCCAAGAGAGGAATTTTAACTCTGCTGAAGCAACAGGTTCAAAAGGGGGAAGCGTGAGCTTCTCTGGTACAAAGTTAAGGTTCCAGGCCATGGTGGGTACTCTCCTAGGGGGCCTTAAGTTGTTAGCTCCTCTCAGGAACTGTTTGTTGAGAGGGTGAGAAGAGAGAGGTGGGCTCAGCATTATAATGAGCTGAGATGGCAGAGGCATGAATCTTAATGGATGAGAAGGGTAGGTCTCTGTGGAGCAGCTCTGCTAGGTAATCAATGATTTGAGGTACGGTGGGCACAGCTGTGTCCTCCAAGAACAATATTTTTTCCACTTTCCAGCATAAGATTTCCTAGTACTAGGCCTTCTGGCCTCATGGATGACATACAGCACCTTTTTGCTGAGGGATGCTGGTGGTTTATTCAGGGGATAAGCCAGGCTGCAAGGTTTAGGGTTTGCAGCTGTGGATGCAAAATCTGTCCCTCCTGCTGAGACAGCAGGGAAGGTGTCTGATGTAGGTGCCAAGGTGGCACTGCTGTCAGACTGTGGAGAATTGGGTGCTAGTGCTGGCGTGGCCAGTCTGATGCAATAAGGATTGCCCTTGGCCTGTCCTGTTTGATCTTGAGTAATAATTTTGAGAGGAGGGGCAGGGGAGGAAAGGCATAAATCGAGAGGTTTTCCCATGTAAAGGATAGGGCATTCACCTTCCAGGCTCTGCTGTGAGGGTTCCTGGTGCAAAATGTGCTCAATTGGTAGTTTTTTTTTTTTTGGGGGGGGGGGCAAAAAGGTCCACCTCCGGTGTTCCCTACCTCTGGGTTAGAAGTTTGAATGAGTTGGGTTCCAGTTTCCACTCGTGAGGGTCCAGTAGATTGTGCTTGCCTGGCAGGAATTGAGCTTATAGGTGAACTTGGTTGCTCAAGGCTGTGTTCCACAGGGCCATGGCTAACCTGCAGAGAGGGTAAGAATGAATTCTCCCCTGCTTATGTACCACATAACTGTGGTGTTGTCTGCCTTTATCAGGAGCTGTCTTAGAAGGATAACGCATTTGAAGGCTGTCAGAGCATTCTGTACAGCTAGCAACTCTTTTTGATTGATGTGCAGGGGAATTTGTTCTGGGCTCCATTTCCCTTGAATGCATTTGCCTGCCATGTGAGCCCCCCATGCATAGTCTTGATGCATCTGTTGTCAGGGTTTCGGCGGCAAGCGGTTGAGTGAAAGGAAGTCCCTTATTGTGGTTGCATGCCTCTGTCCACCAAAGGAACTTTGCCCTTAGACAAAGTATGACAGGAAACACTGTTTCCAGGTCCTGAGAATGGAGATTTTTTAAGTACCACTGAAGTTTCCTCATATGCAGTCTTGCATATGGAATTAGCAGAATGCATGAGGCCATGGAACCCTAGGGGTTGCAGTATTTTCCTTGCAGATAGCTAGCTGGGTTTTAGTGGCCATTTGTTTGAAATAGTTTGTCAAATGGACCTGCTTTTTCTGGAGTGAGGAATGCCATCTGGGAAGTTGTGTTCAAGCTTGCTCCCAGGAATACAATTTGTTGACTGGGCAACAGTTGTGATTTCTTTTCGTTGATGGTGTATCCCAGTGAAGGTAGAAGTCTTCTTACAAATGCCAGGTGCTGAAGTAGCAATTCCTGACTGTCCATTTGAATCAGGCAATCATCCAAGCATGGGTAAATTTGAATATTTATCTGCCTGCAGTATGCAATGGCTGGAGCCAGGCACTTTGTGAATACTCTGGGCGCAGTAGATAAGCCAAAGGGAAGTGCAGAGAACTGATAGTGCATAGAGCCTGCCCTGAAACGTAGATATTTCCTGCAAGACTCCCTTATGGGGATGTGCAGATAAGCTTCTTTTAAGTCTAGGGTGACTAACCAGGCATCCTTGGCTAGCATAGAAAGAAGCTGTTGCAGTGTAAGCATTTTTAATTTTGGGACCACCAGAAAAGTGTTGATAATTTATAGATCCAGGAGAGGGTGCCAACAGCTCTCTTTTCTAGGCACCAGGAACAGTCTGGAGTAGAAACTCTGTCCCCTTTGTTCTACTGGAATAGGGTGAATAGCCCTGATATGGAGAAGGGAAAGTACTTGCTTTTGAGCCTCTGCCCACTGGTTTGGAGGAAGGTCTGGCAACCTGCTTAGTGTTGGCAGTGAGTGGAAGTAGAATCTGCATCCCTGGGATAAAATGCTTAAAACCCATCGGTCCTGAAGTTTTTTGCATGAAGGACGAGTTTTCCTCCTAGGGGTGCAAGTACTTGGGCATGGCTGGGAAGGATAATTGGAAAGTCATTGTGAATTTTTCATAAGGGGGTGGCTTACCACTCCCTGTTTTTGATGTGGGAACACTCCATTGTTTAGATCTCTGCGTACCCTGAGACTGTAGTCTAGGTGGTCTGTTTACCCTGAGTTTGGACTGAGAAGGCCTGGAAGGGACTGGAAAGGACCAGTTTTTTGAAGGCCAATGCCTAATGAATCTAGGTGATTGCACCTGTAAGAAATCTTTGACAATTTGCATAGATTTAGCTTCTTCTTCAATCTTTTTAAGAACTTATTCTGCTTTTGTGCCAAACAAACGATCCTGATTTAATGGAGCATCTAGTAATTTTGCTTTGACATGGTCTGACAAGACTTGTTCCTTCAGCCAAGCATGCCTTCTCAGTACAGACCCAGTGACAGCAGCCCTGCAAGATGCTAAGGGATCAAACCCACACTGCAAAGTATGTTTACTAACTTGGTTTGCAGAATGCATTAACTCTTGTAAATCTTTACTTTCTGCACAATCTGGAAGTAATACAATTTTTTGTTTAATTAGTTCCATAATATGTTGCTGGTACTTCAACATGTGAAACTGGCAATTCAAAGCCCTGATGGCAAGAGTTGCAGAGGTATATACCTTCTTACCCTATCTGTCTAAAGCTCTAGAATCCCTGTCTAAAGGGGGTAAGGATTTTGGCTGTAGTAGTCTCTGGATCCACAGTAGGATTCATAAAGAGAAATGTGTGAGAGTCAAGTACTCTGTAGTACCTGTCAGGTTTTCTAGGAGCTGGTGGTAAAGTGTCAGGAGTAAGACTTGATTCCATGAAGACATCATCTATAATATCCAGGACAGGGGGTATAGCTAGAGGCTTGTGCTGAGGCAAATGTAAAAATTCCCTGAGTCTCTTTTTGGACTAAAGATAGTCCTGGCATTCCCAGCGGAAATGCTCTCAAGGTATGCAAGGTTTCACCAAAAGAAAAGTCCTCTGGAGGGGAGGAAGAGAGAATGGATTCCTCTGCATCTGAATCCTCATAGGTAGATAAGGGTGTGTGTCCTGGTAATCAGAAGGGTCGGACTCCTGGTCTGTAGAATCAGAAGGAAATTCAAATCTTTGTCTTTTAGCAGGGGAAGGCTGGCTTCCCCCAATTAGAGTAATAAGGTCTTCAGCCATTCTAAGCATTTGTTTTTGTGGCATGGGAGCTTGAGCATGCGCTTTGGACGTCGGTTTTCTAGGCGTAGTGCGAACTCTGGGCCTGAGAAACTCAGTAGATTTAGTTAAAAATGAAGATGTCAGTTTAATACGAAAATCGGTAGGTTGGAATACACCCTCAGAAGCCGGTGCCTGCACAGCAGCTCTGGACCAATCCAAGGTAGAGACATCCCACAGGTTCCATAGTCAAAGAAGCATCTCGCGGCATACCAGACTTGAATGGGTCTCAGCAGAGGCCTGCGAATCTGTAGAAGCCGGTATCAGGTGCTGCAAAAGTGCCTCACTGAGTACCGGCGGACTGGCAACTAGCTTAACGGAAGTGTTGTCGGCAGTTTTTGACTTATACGGTCTGTCTCTGTCTTTGCACGTTTTCGGAAGATCGGTAGTCGGATGGCTTACTGAAGCCATTTCAGAAAACGGAAAATGAGAGCGAAAGAATTTAGCTGCAAAAATAGCCAGACGACGAATGGTTCGGGCGTTAAACAAGGCACAAAACCGACAGCGAGGGACGTCGTGGTCTGGGCCTAAACAGGTGATGTAGTAAGAATGAAAATCTCTGTGAGGTATTTGCCTTCCACAGGCAAGACAATTGTTAACTTTTTCTGACATCGGTTAGAGCAAGAAAAAAGAATCCCCAACGGGTACTTAGCTTTAGAAGACTTCAGGTTTGACACTCGAAAAACGAAAATTTCAGGTACCGGCCGACCGGCACTTGCGAACTACTTCTGCTTCGGGCTCCTTCTCGGCAACAAAGGCTGATGTAATGGCGTTGGCTACATGTTTTATACCCCTGACGACCTGACATCATGGAAGAGGCGACAGCATACGACACAGAAATCCCAAGACTCTGGTATTCGGGCCGACTGAGGGCTACCTGCAGGCAGATAATCCAAGTGTGATGATTGCAACAGTGAAACACGAAGAACATCTGCACTACAACATCCCTACAGGCATACTGTATAGAGACTAATCTGTTCACTATGAAACCTGATAAATGTGACAAGGTGAAATGTAGTAATATTCACACTAGCAGCTACTGATCTGTGATTTTAATAAATTTTCCAGTAAGCATGTTTTACCCCACATTTGACCGACTTCCCTCAGTGTTTCTACTGTATTATATTTGTGACTCTTTCTATCTAGCCTACTTCTCGTCAACATACCTTCCTCAATCGCATGCTTCCCAGACATAGGGCAAGCATTACTATAAGTAATAATATATAGTCTTGCTTACAGTTTCCATCATACATTACTTCTTTTTTCTTGCATCATTCATTCAGTTACTTCTTTCTCCCTACCTTCCCCACTGTTCTTAACACCTGTATCAAAAGCAACACAACACAATTTGTAGTTTCAGAACTGGGACCTCCATCAGACAACATACAGTACAGGTTTCCTCCAATTCTGTTAGACATAAATATTCGTATTTAACAATACAGTGCTTACATTTTTACATTAATAAAATTGTACTTTCTATGTAGTATTTAATGATTTCAATGTGTGCAAGGTGTCATTCAGAATGCAACTCACATTTGATTACATTACTTCCTTTCCCATATAAACATTTACCCTTTTTAAGTAATGTCCTCATTTAATATTCCTTGTGCTTTTTTAAGGAGTCTTTTACTTTTCTTAAAAACTGTCTCATCTCCTTTATTTTATCAGTGTTTTTTGGAAAGCAGGAAATATCTCCTCCAAACTGTCCACACTTTGCCCCTCTGTGTACCTGCTGTCTGTTCCCTCACCACATTCTGCTGCCATCAACTGTTCTTTTCTCTCTGCCAGTTCATCTTGTGCCTGTCAAAATGGACAGAAAACTCAAAATACAGCAGGATACAATAACTTGAAGTAAAGATTCTTTTCTTTTCTGCAGAGTCTTATAGAAAGAGGAAAACATTAGTTAGTTTGCGTTTACTACAAAATGTCATTATTCACAAAAAACAGTCTCCAACCTGTAAGATTTTACCCTTCCTCCACAAAACAGAAATAATCTCTCTCCACTTAGCAGATATATCTGCAGTTTATTAAATACACGTCTCAGCTGCTTTCTCAGTATGAAACTGGGAATATTTACTCTGTGCTCTGTTTTACTATCAATAGAATGTCTGGTCCATGTGAAAAGACATTCTCAAATTCTTTAAAATCCTTCCCTTTAGTTTGTTCTGGTACTGCTGTAAACCAAGTTGTCTTGACATGACCTAAGTTCAGCCAGTTTCTGTGTCATTTGTTCATGCATTAATTGCTGATCCACCATTTTCTTTTAACTTCTCTTCAGCAGTTTATATACCCAGTGTTTCCTCGTATATCTAGTTAAAACATTGTCTATTTCCTGCACCTTTCTATTTCTCTCTCTGTGAAGACATAATGACTGAATGACAGAGTTGCCCACCTAAAGTAGCATCTTACGGCTATATATATACGACAACGAGTACCATTTGTCACATGTGAGGTGGGCATAATTTTTTTGCATTTACTTTGAGCCCGTTTTTGGTACATCAGGTATGTGCACATTCCAGCACTTGCTGAAAATTGAGACAGAAGTGGAAATAAGCTAACAGATTCAAATATCTGGGAGGGGTGGTTAATGAAAAGGGAAGTCTGAATCAGGTGGTCAAAGCTAGAATCAGAGGAGATGCAGCCAACTGATACTGACTGTCAGGGGTAGTGTTTGACAGAAGAATGCAAAAGAAGCTGAAAAGTACTGTATATACAACAGTGGAGCAGTTGAGGAAGCCAGAGATGCTGGAGATTAAGTGCCAAAGATGGGTGGTAGGATGCATACTATGGGAAGAAGAACTGACGATATCTGAGTAGAAGCCCAAATAGCACCAACTGCTAGGAAGATCAAAGAGCACAAGTGCAGGAAAGAATAAGACAATCTAGTGGAGAAGATTTGGAACAGACGGAAAGAAGGCAAGAGGAAATGTGATTGCTCAGCAAAGAGATGGAGGGATTTGTGTGAAAGATGTGTGACAGGAATGACTGTCAAAAAAGGTAGAAGAGTGACATTAATTCAAGAATGATGGGAACAGCTGATGGAACACCCTGACTTTATATAAAAAATGTCAAAAACAAGGATGATTTCTGATGATATTGATGTTTGAGCTGTATTAGTAGATAAACCAATAGCAGTGTCCCAGCTGAAATCATCAGCAAACATAGCCAGTCACACTTTTGGGATATTGTCTTGAATGTCTTCAAAATAAGTGCTAAAGGGGAGAGAACCCAACATTGGTCTCTGTGATACACTACTAGTTACAACTGTACGTCAAGACAGGGTGTCAGCAACTTCCACAATGTGGGTTCTGTTAAGACAGTCAATCTGCAATGCAGTAGACAATGTAGTGATTTACATGAAGCCTGTCAATTTTTCAATTATACCAATGTGGGGGATAGTGCCAAAAACCTTGGCCAGATCAAGATAAGCAAAGTGCACCGAGTGACCACTGCTTAGAGTCTCTGTAACCTTTTCATAGAAGTTTATTAGGTTCAGGAAACAGGGCCTGTTACTGACAGAACCAAATTCACTGTGTCTATATCAGAAGATTGAATGCTAAAAATAGTGAATGCTCTTCTATCGAACTTAAACGCAGCACCTTAAAATGTCGAAGGAACAGATCAGTGAATTTTTTTCCCATTCGCTGATAAAAAAACAAAAAAAAAAAAAAAAAAGAAAATGTACAGGCAAAATAAAGTGGGGGGCTCCACCTCCCACATACCATCAACTTAAATATACCAACTCCGAGACTGCACCACAGTGGAGAAAACAGCAAAGTCTGGTGAATGGCCCATCGATTTTTTTCAATGGGGAAAAAAATCGATGTTCCGTGCCTTCGACATTTTCAGGTTTCGTGTTTTAAAGTTCGATATAAGAGCGTTTGCTAATTTAAGCGTTTGCTCTTCTGATAGGAACCCACTTCACTGGGGTCTAGATCAGTTAGCTTATGTTTGTATAAATGAGCTCTGCTATGATACGTGCAATGACTTTGTATATAAGGCTTGTGAGGTTCATGGGCCAATAATTACCTGGGTCTGTGGAAGAGCCACTCTTGTGCTGGGAAGTCAAAGTGGCTGCCCTCCTGATATCAGACAAAATCTTCATGGCTAAGCTGAGACTGAAAAGTTCAAATAAAGGTATGGATAGTGCATACTTGGTACTGATGAGAAAGCAGCATGGTTTGTTGACTGGCCCCACAAATGTATTATTGCTAACCTTTGACAAGGATTCTAAGACTTGTGTCAAGGTGACATTAAAGGAAAGTAAATTTTCAGGGATAGTAAGAATGCCACGGTGGAACGGCGGTAGCGTTGTTACCTCACAGCAAGAGGTTCTCCCGTTCGATTCTTGGCATGGCTTGGGAGTGCCTTCTGTGTGGAGTCTGCATGTCCTTCCCGCGGTTGGGTAGCATTCGAAAGACATGCATGCGTAAATTGGCGTGCCTTCGTTGAAGGTTGGGTGTCGAGCTGGCACCTCAGCGTTTCGTAAAAATCTACTGCCAATCATTAGCAGGCCGGAGTTCCGCTGTGGCAACCCCTAACCGGGAAAAGCCAAAAGACAAAACAACAAGTAAGGCAACAATGTTGTGCAGGTTATGTAAAGTTAGCACTAAAATTGGTTGCTAGTATACCTACTATATTACCCTTAAGTTCTTTGCCAGCATGTTTTGGTGTGGTCTTTAGGTAGGGAATATCTTGCAGCTGTTCATTACTTTTCTTCTTTTGTTATACAGTTAATTATTACAGTGGCTCATTCCTGAACTACTTATTACAGGGGGGTGGGGCAGGTACTGACTTTCTATGCAGCTGTTCAGGTGTCAGTAAAACTCGCACATGAATGTGAAAGCCCTCTCTGTTAGGTTCATTTGCTGGGGACTGCTGGGAATTTTGCACAGGCCTTCAACAAGCTGAAGGAAATTGACAAACAATGCAATGGAATTAATTTTACTGTCCATAGCTAGACTTAAGCAGTCTTAAAAAACTGATCAGACTAATCATGTAGGAATTCCCTGGTATGAAGACAAATCAGACCAAATCAATTATGGTACTTGAAAAATGAATTCAAAATAAGTTTAATACATAGTTTCAAAGCCCTTTCCCATTAGGCTTGTCAAGCAGATGGAACAGCAGTTACTAGTCTCAAATCTGTCCCCTGACAAAAAAGCTTGGGATTACCCCCGTCACTTTCTAGGCAGAGGGAGCAAAAACATTACAGAAACACATAACACAAAACTGGTAATATAGACCATAGGGCTTTCTTAACTTTTACTTATACCAGAAATGTTATCTGTACCAGTGCCAGATACAATTTTAACCATTCGCACTTCAGATAAAGTAACAGTCTAATCAATAACAGCAGAGATACCATATGCATAATGAACTGAATCGACTGTTTTGAACAATAACTAATACAAAATAAGGAAAGAAATCCTGACTGAATGATTCTGCAATAATGTACAAAAATTGCAAATGCACTAATGATGCTAAGAAGTTAATTTTGCTGTTGGTAGAGTTGTAAACTAAAAAAAAGAAGAAAAAAAAAACACATTGTGAAGAAACATTCCAACTCAAACTTGCACAGTTTTGTCGAACTGCTGATTTCAATAACATGGTGGACTTATTTAAAACATTTTTACACACTGTAGGCCTACATTTGAATATCTACATACAAAACCCTACTTTAAGACATTTTGTTAATATGTTTTCTGTGTCGTTTCCTACAGTACTTAAAGAACCTTCACTTATTAAAACCAAACCAGTACCATTACCTCCTAAATAATGTCCCATGCTCCGTTCTAATAATCTCTTTGTGGCATACGTAGGTAGTAATCTCTTCACTGGATAATATGATCACAGGGTTACAATTTTCCAAATTTCTAGCAGTCATTCTTAACAAGCAATTACAATCTTAGCTGCACACAAAAACTTTGTGACCAAAATCATTAAGAAGCTAGGTAAACTATGCAGGACAAAAATATTCCTCAAAGAAACAATGCAAAGGTTCCCATAGAAATGACACATCTTCTCATTTTCCAGCAAGCTTTTCTCTTATTTTTTTTTTGCTACCATTTTTTCATCATTTACAGCAAACACTTGAAGAGGTGTACAACAGTACATCTTAATTTGTTACTGGGCACACAACAAAAACTATCACTTTCAATCTCTGTCACCCTAACTAGCAGAAGTTCATCCACCATCTTGCTCTCATTCTCTGCCACACTCAAACTTCTCAATACCCAGCTTGCCCATCTCCACTTCACACTGTCACAACTTATGACTTAAGAACCATTATCAGATATATTGTAGTCATTCTAAACTCCCTCAAGTATTGTGATTTAAAATTTGCTGGCAAGCAAGAGAATAGGCTACCACCCAACAAAATAATGCCCCCCCCAAAAAAAATACTCATTCAGTGCTGCCTTAAAAACACCTCCAATACAACTAGACATTTAACTGTGGTACAACCGAAGTTTAGATATCCCTTGCACCTTCTACTCACTAAAGTGTCGCAATCACTTTTCCCATTTAGAGTCATACACATGTCCACACCACATGTCAAAGTTATGTTCTACTTAGTTTTGAATATATCATATGAAAACTTGCATTTAGGACAGGAATGCCTATATACGTGTATGGGCATCAAATATCTTTGTAATACTTCTGTCACATATTCCTACAACTGCTACATGGTTTTCATGTTCCTAGTTTGCTATACATGTCTATACTTCTTACACTTATCTATTTTTTTCTTTATCATCTAATATATGCATCAATACTGTTGCAAAATTGTATACCATTATATGATGGAAAGGAGGGGAGGAGCTTGAGGTTGCAAGAGATTCTAACGGATGCCGATAAGAGGCACCTGAAGAGAATAGGAAGATGGTTCTATTATGCCCTTATAGGAATTTGAAACAATACATAATTATATTTCTGGGTGTACAAAATGCTTTTGTGTTGATAGCTGGTCAGAGGTTCAGGGTGAGGTTGCATTTTTTTTATATACAGGTAAGAAAGTCCTGTAGTCACTTAATTCTGGCTATTTATCTGAGTAATGCCACCCAATCAGCAGCTGAAGAAAGGGGTAGGAGTGAGCCAGAGCTTTTGAAGCAGGCTGGTTGTTGCTTCCTGGGCAGGAAACATTCCAAATAGCCAAAGGCTACTGCAGCAGTGAGAATGATGCACATGTGGACTGATACTAAAGATTTCTAAAGGCTAGCATTCACTTTATTTTGATAAGCAAAATTCTCCTTTGAGTTAAATGCATTCAGGAACTGACTGTCCTTGTTGCAACCTATGAAAGAATTTTTGAAGGCCCCAACTGCAACGTTATACTGTTCACTATACTGCCAAGAAACTGTAAGAAAAACTGTACAGAGTCCATACGTTTACCAGATGCTTTAGTGTTGGTACAGCCAGGTGCCAATCTTAGGGAAAACCTTTTGCTCCCTGATGTGTATACTGAATTGTTACAAATTATACCATTTGGCAAACACTTTGGCGGCTGTGGTGAGTTGAGATAAAGTCCAAAACTAGAAATGACTAGCTCCGATCTTCCTTAACTCCTTGGCTATTGCAATTTACAAAAAAGTATCCTGAAGGTCTAAGCAAGCGCATCCAGTCTCCTTTAGCCAAGCAAGAGAGAACTGTCTACACCAAGACCACCTGGACCCTTTCTGATCTGGTGGGACTCGCTGAATCTCTCTCTTCTGTAAAAGGCTGATGACCTCTTTGTTAACCATTCTTCTCTGACAGGGTAGGACATCAACTAATGGAAAGGATGGCTGCCTTGGCACATTATGGAAAGGGATTTCATAACCTCTGGATATAAATGTAAATATTCATCTGGTATCTCCTTTCCAATTGAAGTCTGACCATAAACTTGTGACCTTCTCCTTTAAATTCCCAAACGTCCCTAGAGCAAACCCAAATGAGTGCAAGGGCTACAAACATGGCAATCTCAACCTACTCTGTGGCAAAATATCAAAATTCACTTATAACTGCACCTCCCCTGACTAATACAGCAGCAAGCTTTACTAATGAATTCTACACTCATTTAGAAAAAGGCACAGAACCAGCAGTCCTTAACAGAACAAAGTACCATGGGAAATTAAAAATAACAAAGCACCATGGTGGTCCAACACCATAAAAAGTATACAATAAAAAATTAACTCATTAAATTATTTAGTAGATTCAAAACACCTCTTCTCAAAGATAATATCAAAAGTACTACAAAAACTGGAGAAACACTATCAGGTCCACTAAAGGAGCTCACGGACTTCAGCTGGTCTCTGAAGCCAAAGATAGTTATACATTTTTTTTCTTTAATTATATTATGAAACTAAAAAATAATCTGAATTTCTCAGAATGTTTTCATAATGATGCGCCTCTCTCCCTATACCCTTGCAAACAAACAGTGTCAGCTTCATCCAAGACTTTCACTATTCAAAGCCCAGAAACATTTGAATCCTTTACCCCTCCCACACAGTTTCTCCGATGATCATTTACTGAAAGTACTACCAAGACCAAAACTACTTCCTCAATGGGACTTAATACACCTACTGCTTAATTAATAGAGTTAAATACGCCCTTGCACACACTTCTCAAACTGTAAGTTTAGCTACTGGGTTTGTCCCTGATGAGTGATGCACTGCAGTGTTGATGCCCCTCCACAAGGGAGGCCTTCCAACCAAACTGGGTAATTACACACCTATCAACCTTACAAGCCTCATCTGCAAAGCCATGGAAAGTATAGTGTAAAAACTTACTACAACAGTAGATGTCGTCCTTTTCCACTGTTTCATTTATAATATGAAGTCCCTCCACTGCGCTATTGCAGTATTCTTCACCTAAGGGATCTCCTGCCAAGGACACCCCAACATCTGGCCAGTATACCAAAGCCTTCAGCTCTTATATGTACCACATGTATGCCCCCATGCAAGACGTACGGCATAAAGGTGACATACAGATGCAAACACTCAGAAATGAAAAAGCCCCAGGAGAAACAGAATACTCTCAGGGGCAAACAGGAATATATGCACCCAGAAGGAAAAAGAAGAGAGAAGAGCCCCTTCGCCAGGAAGGAAACAAAACACAGAACAAGAGTCAGGATAGAGGGGGAATGAGAGAGTGAGTGAATACTCCAACCGTTCTATGTCCTTCCATATCACTGCTGCAGTATTTTTCGCTTAAGGAAGAGTACAAAAGCTCAACAATAAGCCTGGGTTGAGGAAGGCACACAGGAACCCTCCACAAACCCATGCAAAACAGCTTTGGTAAAACCCTGCCTGGCTCCAGACATAACATCCAACTAGTAATATATAGGGAAAGTATGAAGAAAAGACCAATTAGCTGCCTCAAGGATATAATTGGTATCCAGACCCTTGAAAAAAGCACCAGAGGAGGCAACTGCCCTAGTAAAGTGTGTCTTTACAGATGAGGAGAGACATTTGCTATTAAAATAAAAACAGAAGGAAATGTCTTTAGAGATCCAGGAAGAGATGGTTTGCTTAGAAAGAGCTAAACCCAAAGTCCCGGGTTGAAAAAAAAAAAAAGCTGTTCAGATTTTTGAATAAAAAAAGTTATGTACTCACCATAACGTTCCATCTGTGTTGTCCATTTCCATTCTTCCTCAACTAATGGGTTCAGATCTGATCCTCGGATCCGACTTGGCTGTTATACTAGTTTGTGGCCTCCAATAAATTCTCAAGCTCCTTCTCCACCCATAATGCACCAACCCCTAACATCCCTCAAATCTTGTTTGCTGCTTGACAGGAAAACTACAATGATATGCCATAACTGGAGTTCAACACAAGGGACATTGGTGTCCTTGAAGTCTCTCATTCCTCCAGAAGTCAGTCTTTAAAATGGTGGGGGATGGTGGGTCAGGAGTTAAGGAAGAATGAAAATGGACAACATAGACAGAATGTTATGGTGAGCACGTAAGTTTTTTATCTGATGTCAATTTTCATTCACTCCTCAACTAATGGGACAGAGTCCCCAGCTACCTAAAATCCTGCCTGGACTCTAAGGAAGGATATTCCGAAGTAAGGTTGAGCCCATGGCTGCTCTTCTCCAACACCAGATCTAGGGAATGTCAAGGATTGGTGAAGATCGACAACACAAATGGAACGTTATAGTAAGACGGAACTTCTTTATCTGATGTTGTCAATCTTCACGTAGTCCTTGACTGTGGGAGAGTCCCTAGCTACCCGAATCTTGAGAGGTCTCATGGAAGAATATTCTTGAGCACCATCGAGCCGAATGATCCATGACCTCAAGACCTGGTCCAGTTTGTAATGAGCAATAAAGGTATGAGAGATGCCCATGTTGCTGCTGCATAAATATCAAAAGAAGCTCTGGCATGAAAAACTGCAGATGCTGCAATGTCTCTCTTTGAATGTGCTTTAACAGGTCCTGGTGGGTGAAGTCCCTTTCTGTTGTAAACAAAAGTAATACAGTCCTTAAGCCATTCTGCCAGGGTAACTTTAGGTACTAGACCACCTAAAGAGACTGAAGAAAAAGCAATAAATAGTTGGCCGGATTCTCTAATACCCTTTGTTCTGTGACTGTAGAAATGGAGTTGTCTGTGCACATCTAATAAGTGTAGACAGTATTCTCCTTTATTGAAAAAAATGACGAGGAGATGTAAAGTCTGATTGATATTTGATTCGGAAACAACCTTTGGTAAAAAGGAAGGATTTGTCTGGAGGGAGACCCTGTCCTTATGAAATATCAAATAGAGGGGTTTGCAGGACAAGGCTTGAATTTCCAATACTCTTCTAGCAGAAGTGATAGCTATTAAAAGTAAGGTTTTCTAGGACAACAGTTTTAAGTCACAAGTTGCTGATGGTTCAAAAGGAGGAGAAGTAAGAGATTGCAGTACAAAAGTTAAATCCCATGAGACTGAGGGTTCTTTATATGGAGGTCTGAGCATTAAGGTTCCTTTCAAAAAGGCTTGAGAAAGTTTGTGACAAGTGATGAACCATTGAAACCGATATGTAAGTTAGAAATTGCAGCCAGATGCACCCGGATCGTACAGGTCGATGAACCAGAGTCATATAGTAAAGGCTAAGAAGTGTAGAACTTTGTCAACAGGTGCTGAATATGGGTCAAGATTACTGTCTAGCAACCACTTGGCAAACTTTAGCCACTTATTATATGATACAATTTTCTAGTTGATGGTTTGTGGTGGGCTAGAAAGATGCGTTGGACCGGGGAGGTGAGGGAGGGATACCTGGCAATTCAATTTATACTTGTGTTTTTTAAAAACATTTTTTAAAAATATTATTTATATAAATTAGAAAAGGTTACACCATTTGTACAAACTACATTTGACTAATATTATTGTCCTGATTATTTTGAGGTGATTGAATGACTATATTTATAGTGTATTCTGTATGGTTGTGACTACAAAGCTAACACAGGACGTGAATACTTTGTATTTCAATATCATATTATTCATGGTGTTTAGATGAATTTTTAGTCATATACTTTTTTATATAGTAGACTGGTTACAGGTATTCCTGTCTTTTTGTAGGTAACAACGATCTAACTAGTGTTATACACCTTTATTTTATGTGGTGGATATAGCTTTAAATTAGTAGCAGTGACATTTCTTTCGCGCCAAAAAAGTTATTTAAACAGTGAGTAAAACTGTTAAAAGAAAAAGTTCTTTGGTTCTGATGAAGCCTACTAGTTAGGTGAAAGCGCTTAACCGTTTTTTTTAATATGGATTTGTACAGTGTTGTATTGTGAGTACTTCAATAAACCGTACTGTTTTTACTGTGGCTACGCGTTTCCTCTTAATTGTTGTTAAGAGAAGATAGCGCTGGTGCACTCAAGTAATTTTCAAGTAGTTTCTCTTTCGCAACATTTTTTTCGGCAGTTGTTATGGAGGAGAACGCTAACCTACAGTTAACAGAAATGGAAGATTCACTGATTAATGCCGACAATGGGGCAGTCAAGTCTGAATTGGCTGAATTAAAATGTGAACTGAAGCAACTCACCAGCACTGTACTAGCTTTTATGTCTAAAGTGGACCAAGACATAAAAAATATTGGTGCACGCTGTTTGCAAAGTTCTCCCACAGTATTTAACACCAGCAAAGGAGAGCCTAAGAACACCAGGGAGCAGAGACTAACGGAACACAAGGAAATCGGTAGTTCCGTTTGTGGCATCACTAAATTTAAAAGTTGCCTAAACTCGACGAGTGGCACCAAAGTCAACAATGATAATAAATACTCTGCAGAACCGGGTGCATTGGCCGGAGGTGTATCAACGAGTGGCGTTGGGAACTTGTTTAAAACTACAGGAGGTCAACAAGAAGGTGGTTCGGTATTTTTACAGCGCAAGGAAGCCTTGGAAGGCAGCGCTGATATTGACTTACCAGCTGCACAAGCACACAATTCCAATATGGACAGGCTACAATTGGATTCGACGGGAATGACTTTTGATTTTTCTATATATGACTTTGATGAAGGAGAGGATGATATGTTTTGCACAGGTACACGGTCTAAGCGTTCCAAACCTGTTCGAACATATGCTCAAACAGCTGGTCCTGTGTCAGCTAACCAAGATACTGTTATTAAAACATCTCACAACCAGAAACCTATCGACAACACTAAGACTTTTAACATGAACAAATTTTTAAGTGATAATTGTAACTTTGATGGAGTTGAAAAAGGGAGACATGTTATCCCTAACAAAGAAGGTGTCTATGGTGGTTCAATTAAATCCAAAATTTATAGATTAGGTAAACTTATGGGTGACATAGACAATTCATATTTGCAAAAATGTCTGGCTATGAAAATAGTACCGATGGGTTTACGTTTTTTCAAATTCCCCTTAGGTGTTGTAATTAATGATGAATCCATGGGGGAATTTAATGAATTTTTTGACGAGTGTGGTTTTAAGTATATGAAACTGTTAATTAAATACAATGATGGAAAATTATTAGATTATATTAGTCAAGTTGAACAATTGAATTTGGAGATTACTAACGATTTATTGTTTGATGAGTGGAACAACCTATATCAAAAACAATTCAGGATGGTGGAAAATAAATCCAGAGTAATATTTGAGAGGAAATGTAAAAAAATAAACAGGGACGTGGTACATTACAGAGAAAACAAAGTTTATAAGTGGTACAAAGAAGAGAAAAAACCTTACATTTCAGATGACACACGGGACAGGTATGGGGAAAAAAGGGGTTGGAATGATAAAGGGGAAGACGTAGAAGGTAATTATGACAAGTATGGACATCAAGGGGGTCACAAACAGGATTTTCAAAAGAATTGGAACCCGCAATATTGGAAAAAGAAAACAGGGGACACCACGGGTTATTACAACAGAGGATACAACCAACAAAGGAGACATTACCAATAATGAATGGGAAATTATCAACTAATGTGAGTTACAACACAAATGATAGTAATAACAGAAATAATATACAGAAGGATGGGGTAGTGTACAGTCTGGACAATTTTAAGATTTATAATTATACCAATTTACAAGTGGAAGACGTACACTTTAAGTTACTATCCAAAGGAATGAAATTTATACCAACACCTAAATTTGAATTGGTTGACCACTTGGTCGAAACCAAATTATATACACGTAAATTAAATTTGACAGTTATGTTTCAAAATAAGATTAACAGAGTGGATACTTGTGTGGACAAAGGTGAAAATATATTAAAAAACAGGAGCACTTTTATACCTTATATGAACCCTATGGTGGAAATTTTTGAAAAACAGGTCCACAAAGACATATATGAATTTGCTAACAAAATGAAAAAAATTAAAGTGAAAAGTAATTTAACTAAGGAGGAAAGTGAAGAATTAAAGAATCTAAGGACTAACCAGAACATTCGTATTATGAAACCTGATAAAGGAGGGGGAATTGTATTATTCGACCAAATGGAATACAGTGTCAAGTTAAATCAACTTCTTATGGATTCAGGTAATTATGAACCAATATCTCTGAATGAAATTAACATAGCCTATCAGAGAATTAATTCCTACATAGAGGAATTTTGGATTGACAATCGTATTAGTAACAACGTTTATAATTATTTGAAAGTTCAACATCCTATAACAGCTGTTTTGGTGGGGATTCCAAAAATACATGAGTATTGACAATCCACCTTTTAGACCTATCATATCAGGTAGTAGGGTCAAAGACCTTCCCTTTAGGTAAAGCGATAGATATCTGGTTAAAGGACATTTACCAAAAAATTCCTCACTTATTAAAAGACTCATGGGACTTCCTTAGAAAATATCCCATTCATTTGAAAGCAGAAAATATTATTTATGTGACCATAGATGTCATTGATTTGTTTTCATGCATTCCTAATCGACAAGGATTGGATATGTTTTGTGAAAGTATTAGAAAACACACCAACCTTGATTGGGACAAAATTTGTCTGATTATGGAATGCATGACCTTAGTATTTGAACATAATTATATATTATTCGAGGGTGAGTATTTTAAACAGAAAAGGGGAGTGGCAATGGGATCTGCGAGTGCCCCCATATTCGCCAATTTAGTTATGTCAAATTGGGAAGAAGAAGTACTATTTAAAAGTCACTATTTTTCTCATGTCAGTCATTATACAAGGTTTTTAGATGACATCTATATATTATGGAAAGGTAATGAGGAAGAATTGGACCAATTTATTAGTTTTCTTAATGAGAGTAGTGATTTTTTAAAATTTACACACTCTATTAGTGCCAATGGTATTGCTTATCTCGATACTTTTGTTTCACATGATGACAGGGGTTTTAAATCAAATATATATAGGAAGAGTACCTTCTCAAATGACTATCTACATTTTAACAGCAACCACCCCAGAAAGATTTAACGTAACATTTTTAAAGGCCAGATTATTAGAGCGGCCAGGATGACATCTAGAAAGAATGAATTGTTAGATGAGATAGAAAACATAACAGAGATGTTTATAGAGAGGAAGTATAATAGGAAGATGTTATTAGACGTCAAAGAATATGTGATTTCTAAGATTGATACAGTATATTTACCTATATTGGGGGTGGGTGACCCAATACAAAATGTTAACGAAAGTCTAGGGGTAGATAAATATCAGAGGGCTTGTATACTCCCGTACACACCTTATGTCAACACAATTAAGGAAATTTTGGTAAAACATTGGGCCATTTTTATAGTTAGTCCGGAATTAAGCAAATTATTAGGAGAAAAACCACTCATTGTATACAAGATGACCCATAATTTGAAGAGAATACTTGAATTTGGGAAGGACAATTGTAAATTTAAGGGTGAACAACAAACTTTATTACACACTAAAAAATGTGGCAATTGCAAACAATGTAAATTTATTATGGGACAACCGGAGATAAATTTGAGTAACATCCACAACACTACAGTTAGGTTAGTAAATGGAAATTGTAACACATCACACGTTATATACTTGGCAAAATGTCAAACATGTACAGCATTTTACATAGGAAAAACTGAGAGGGCCTTGAAAAAAAGGATTTACGATCACACCTACTGTATTAGGAAAAAGGACAAGAACAATGCCCTCTACAGACATGTTGACAAGGAAGGTGACAATCATAGTTTTAAGTTTGGAATAGTAGAACATATTAAACACAATGAGAGGGGGGGGGGACATAAAAGAAAGATTAAGTTTTAAGGAAATATGGTGGCAATTATTTACTGATTCAGCCACTGAACCTGGATTAAATGACACTATTGCGGTGAAACCCTTGCTATACAGTTAATAGAAAATTTTGTATCATATAAATATTAAAATATTCCATTCACAAGATTTAGTACCACTGTTTATAATAAATGTTTTTATTAGAAGTTTTTATATAGTAAGTTAATACGAAATATATTTTTTAGGAAATATTTATTTAAAATGAGTAAAGGTAACAATTATGTTATTTGAACAGATTATTTTATAAGTGCATTTTAAAGTTAAGGATTAGTTAGTTGGCACAAGGACAACCATTTATGAGGAAATTTAATATAATATAAAAACATTTTTTTAGTCAGTATTAGAATTTCCATTATAGAATTTTGACTCATCCATTTTTGGATTTATGGGTATAGAATTTATTGTTTTTATTAGATATGAACTTGTAAACATTTATTAACTTTTCAATTTATACTTGTGTTTTTTTAAAAACATTTTTAAAAAATATTATTTATATAAATTAGAAAAGGTTACACCATTTGCACAAACTACATTTGACTAATATTATTGTCCTTCTGATTATTTTGAGGTGATTGAATGACAATATTTATAGTGTATTCTGTATGGTTGTGACTATAAAGCTAACACAGGACGTGAATACTTTGTATTTCAATATCATATTATTCATGGTGTTTAGATGAATTTTTAGTCATATACTTTTTTATATAGTAGACTGGTTATAGGTATTCCTGTCTTTTTGTAGGTAACAACGATCTAACTAGTGTTATACACCTTTATTTTATGTGGTGGATATAGCTTTAAATTAGTAGCAGTGACATTTCTTTCGCGCCAAAAAAGTTATTTAAACAGTGAGTAAAACTGTTAAAAGAAAAAGTTCTTTGGTTCTGATGAAGCCTACTAGTTAGGTGAAAGCGCTTAACCGTTTTTTTATATGGATTTGTACAGTGTTGTATTGTGAGTACTTCAATAAACCGTACTGTTTTTACTGTGGCTACGCATTTCCTCTTAATTGTTGTTAAGAGAAGATAGCGCTGGTGCACTCAAGTAACTGCCATGCAATTGGTGAACACCCTGGGGGCTGTGGTGAGACCAAAGGGCAGTGTCCTCAACTGATAGTGACTGGCTCCTAGCCTGAAGCGCAAAAATCATCTGGACCGCTTGTTCATTTTTATGTGGTAATACACATCCTGAAGATATACTGAGCACATCCAAGCATCTTTTTCCAAAAATGGAGGAACAGACTGAAGGGAGACTATCTGGAATTTGGTTTGTTGAACTGATTTGTTCAACTGACTGAGATCCAAAATCAGCCTCCAGTCCCTTGTTTTCTTTGGCACTAAAAAGAATCTTAAGGGGGAATTAAGATGGCTGCCGACCTAAGAACACTGCTATCCTCCAGCTCTGATAAGGAACTTAATATTTTTGAACCAATCCGGTATGCAGCTTAATAAAATATGAGAAATGTAACTTCTAACTAGATATAAAACTCATTCTGGATGCACCAAAACTGAAAAAGCAACTTCACTCTCTTAAAAAGAGGTAGATTAAGCAGGATTAGGCCAAGCCTTCGGCCTAGCAGTTACCATGTGGTGCTACTATTTCCCAGATTCAAAGAGAAAAGAGATATAGTAAAGGAAAACTAAAAAGTGTAAGAAAAAGAAATTAATAACAAGGATCAAATATGTCTAATGAGGCTGTTAACATGGACATTCAAACTTCTAAAACTAAATACTCTGCAGTAGCTTCAGCAGAAAAGGATGCTTTGCTCCAGAGCTGGGAAACAAGAAAAAGTACAGTTGTGTACACCTACCATAAATGCAGATGTTTGAGTGTCTTCACTGTTGCAGTCATGACTGTAGGGTTCTCCCCTGCCAGCAGGCAGCCCTCGGTCGGCCAGAATCCCATAGTCTGGGTCCGGCGTCGGCTGTTCAACCATGCTCCCTGACGTCAGAGCGCCAGGAGTATAAAGCTGACAGCCGACGCCATCTTCTCCAGTTTTTCTTGCCCCAGATGTCAGGAGTCCCAAAAAGAAAAAGGTCCCATAACCTTTGCAAATACACCTCAGAAGAATGGTGAAAAAAGGAAATACACAAAAATAAAAATAAGACGGGACAGGAGGGAGGGAAACCCAGACTGCAACAGTGAAGACACTCGAACATCTACATTTATGGTAGGTGTACACAACTGTACTATGTTCATCGTGTTTCACTGTTGCAGTCATGACTGTAGGGTAGAATCCCAAAGCTGAAAGAAAGGGAGGTGGTCATAAAGAAGAAGGGGCGGCTAAAAGGCCCTGCAAAACTGCAGAGGCAAAGCCTGCCCTAGACTTAGAGTAGAGAGGTAGATTGTAGTGCTTAGAAAAAGTATGCACTGAACTCCAAGTTGCAGCTTCCAAAATGTCCTTGGTAGGAACTCCCCTGAGGAAGGCCGCAGAAGTGGCAGCAGCTCTGGTGGAATGAGTCCGTATACTCCCTGGGATTTACTTTCCATGGTGTGAATAACAAAATCTGATTCCATGAGCAATCCATTTAGAAATGGTCTGTTTTGAAATGGCTTTACCTTGGGAGCTTGAAACATAAGAAACAAACAATTGTTCTGATTTTCTGAAGTCCCTGGATCTGTCCAGGTAAAAATGTAGTTGTCTGTGTACATCCAAGGAATGTAAGATCCTTTCCCCTTTATTTTGAGGAGTGGGGAAAAAAGTTGGCAAGTGGATAGTTTGATTTAAAGCCACTTTGGAAACCACTTTAGGCATGAAAGTAGGATTAGTCCTCAAAGATACCCTGTCTTGGTGAAAAATAATATAAGGTTCCACAGCCATAAGAGCTTGTAACTCTGAAACTCTCCTGGCAGAGGTTAGGGCTAACAAGATAGCTGTCTTCCAAGATAAAAACTTGATGTCAGAAGAAGCAGCAGGCTCAAAAGGAGGCAAGGTTAGTTTTTCCAAAACATAGTTGAGGTCCCAAGCAGGAATGGGAGGAGATCTAGGAGGTCTTAAGTTCTTAGCACCTCTGAGAAACTGTCTCATGAGCTGGTGGGAAAAGATGGGAGGGTCTGTATTATAATGAGCAGAAATAGCCGAAGCATGTATCTTAATGGAAGAGAAAGAGAGACCCTTATGTAAGAGATCCGTCAAGTAAAGTAAAATTAAGGAAATGTTAGGAAGAAAAGGATCAGAATCCTGAGCCTGCATCCAGGAACAAAATCTTTTCCATTTTCCTACATAAGATTTTCTAGTGCTAGGACGTCTGGCTTCTAAAATGACATCCATAACCTGCTTGGGTAGAATAGAAGAAATCAAAGGCCCTGGATTAACCAGGCCGCCAGGCTGGGAGTTCTGACATGAGAGTGTAGAACCTGACCCTGATGTTGGGACAGAAGGTTCGGAGACTGAGGTAGAACCCAAGGGGGCTCCCGACATAGGTTTTTTAGAGTTGGATACCAAAACTGCCGAGGCCAATTTGGAGCCAGCAAGATTATCATCTTGGGCTTGTCCTGTTTTATCTTCAATAAGACCCGTGGAAGAAGAGGAAGAGGTGGAAAGGCATATCCGGAGAGTTTCCTCCAACTGAATGACAGGGCATCCACTTTCCAAGCTTTTCTGTGGAAAGTCCTGGTGCAAAAATTCTGTAGTTGATGATTGAGATGGGATGAAAAGAGGTCTATGTGAGGACATCCCCAGACTTCTGTTATCATCCTGAATATTTTGGTGTCCAGCATCCACTCGTGTGGGTCCGAAAGGTTTCTGCTCAGACTGTCTGCCAGGAAGTTTTGTTTCCCTGGTAGAAACTGAGCTTGAAGATCCAGATTGCAAGCTAGAGCTGTGTTCCATAGATCCATGGCTAGTCTGCAAAGGGGGTAGGAATGAGATCCCCCTTGCTTGTTTATGTACCACATAACTGTGGTGTTGTCTGTCCGTATTAGTAGTTGTTCTGGTTGTAAGAGATTCCTGAAGGCCAATAGAGCTTTCTGAACGGCTAACATTTCCTTTAAATTGATATGCAGGTGCTTCTGATCCTTTGTCCAAAGGCCCTGCAGACAATTGCCCTGAAAATGGGCTCCCCAAGCATAATCCGAGGCGTCCGTGGTTAGAATCTGAGTGGCAGGAGGCAGACGGAAGGGTTTCCCTTTGTTTAGAGCACATGCCCTGGACCACCAAAGAAATTCCTTTTGAAGGCAAGGAAGGACGGAGATCAGTATGTCCAAACTGTGGCAATGCTGAGACCATACACTTTTTGGGTACCACTGCATTTTCCTCATGTGTAGTCTTGCATATGGTACGTGAAGGATGCAGGAGGCCATGTAACCCAAAGCCTGCAGGAATTTCCTTGCAGATAGCTGAGTTAAAGTTGCCAATGTTCTGAAAGTTGAAGCCAGCTGTAATTGTTTTTCGGATGTCAGAAATGCCATCTGGGTTGTGGTGTTTAAAAGTGCACCCAGAAAAGTTATCTGTTGTGATGGGGTTAAATTTGACTTTTTTATGTTCACAGAGAATCCCAGGAACTTGAGAAGGTTCTGTACAAATTCTAGATGCTGGAGAAAGACATCCTTGCTGTCTGCCTGAATTAGACAATCGTCCAGATAAGGGTAAATTTGTATTCCCTTGAGTCTGCAGTAAGCTACTACTGGAGCCAGGCATTTGGTAAAGACCCTGGGCGCAGTAGACAATCCAAAGGGCAGCTCAGAGAATTGAAAGTGCCTCGATCCGGCCTTGAACCGGAGGTATTTTCTGCGATCCTGCCTGATGGGAATGTGTAAATATGCCTCCTTTAAATCCAAAGTTACCATCCATGCATCTTTGGACAGCATTGAAAGTAGCTGCTGTAGAGTAAGCATCTTGAATTTTGGAATCTCTAGGAAGGTGTTCAAGACCGACAGATCCAGAATGGGTCTCCATGAGTTTTGCTTCCTTGGGACTAGAAAGAGCCTTGAGTAAAAACCTTTTCCCATCTCTGAAAGTGGAACCGGTTCTATGGCATTCATAGCCAAAAGAGCTTCCACCTGGTTTAAAGCCTCCGTCCATTGATGTTTTGGAAGGTCTGGCCATCCGCTTGGCCTTGGCAAGGTATGAAAATGGAATTTGTAATCCCTTAAAATCACATCCAGAACCCACTTGTCTTGGGTTATTTGAGTCCAATTTTGATAAAAAAAGAGAAAGTTTTCCTCCGAGAGGGGCTTCCAGGTAAGAAATTCTTGTAGCCCAACAGAGGGAGTCATTGAGTTTGTTTTCTTTGAGTTTGTGACCTGTCCTCTCCTCCCCTACGGGTGGAAGCAGTCCACTGTCTTGGTCTATAAGAAGCTTGTGTTTGAGGCCTTCCTCTGGAGCATCTATATCTACCCCTCTGAGGCCTGTCTGATGAGGGAAAGAACCAATTTTTTGAAGGCCAATTCCTGCTAAATCTTGGAGGCTGTACTTGTAAGAAATCTTTAACTGTTTGCATGGATTTCGCCTTATCCTCCATCTTTTTAATCACCTCTTCAGCTTTTGATCCAAACAAAACATTATGCTGAAGAGGAGCATCCAATAATTTAGCCTTTACTTGTTCAGGCAAATTCTGCTCCTTTAGCCATGCATGCCTTCTAAAAACTGTGCCAGAGGCCGCAGCCCTACAAGAAGCCTCCAAGGCATCAAATCCATAGTGTAAACCATGCTTCCCAACTTGTTCAGTGGCATGCAACAAGTCATTTAATTCCTTATCTGCACAGGCAGAAATGGAAGTAAGCTTTTGTTTTAAAACAGACAAGAGAAATTGCTGGTATTTAAACATATGAAACTGACAGTTTAAGGCCCTAATGGACTAAGTAGCAGAAGTGTACACCTTTTTGCCCCATCTCTCTAAGGATCGAGAATCCTTTTCAGTAGGAATGGGATTTTTGGCAGAAGCAGCCTTAACTCCCTTAGGACCCTGAGAAATGGTTTCAGGGTCAGCAGAAGGGTTCTTGTATAAAAACTGATGGGAATCAGGAACCCTGTAATATCTATCAGGCTTAACAGGAGGAAAAGAATCAGGGGTTAAGTTAGCCTCCGAAAAGGCATCGCCCACAATATCCAAAACAGGAGGAATAGCCAGGGGTCTATGTTGGGGAAGAAGAAGAAAATCCCTCAGTCTTTTCTTAGATTCAGAGTATTCCTGTCCTTCCCAATGGAAATGTTCCCTCATTTCATGCAAAGTTTCCCCAAAAGAGAAATCCTCAGGGGGAGAAGCTGAAGGAATGGATTCTTCAGCATCAGAATCCTCATAAGGAGGGAAAGAATATTCCTGATCAGAAAAAGAAACTGAAGAAACTGAAGCTTGATCAGAGGAATCATAATAAACATCCTGCCTTGGCCTTTTATCTGGAGGGGGATGTGAACCCCTAATCATAGTAAGTAAATCCTCAGCCATCTTGAGTAACTGTTTCTGTGACTTGGGAGCCGGTTCAGAGGAGGCCTGTGTTGTAGTCTTTGATTTAGAAGGAGGCTTTGCCTTTATTAGAAGCTGAGTAGGCCTGAAAACCCCTTCGGAAGCCAGTACCTGCACAGCGGCTCCGGTCCCATCCGAAGGAGCATTGTCCGAAGGTCCTGCAACAGAAATATTTAAAGGCCTGGTTGGCTCCTCATGAGAGTCCGTTTCGGCCGTTGGTTCTGAAATGGCAGACGACAGGGGCTGCAAAAGCGCCTCACTGACGACGGCCGAACCTGAAGCTGGCTCCTCTTGTGCGCTATCATCAGATTTGGACCTCGGAGGCCTGTCTTTGTCCTTGCGACGTTTGTGAACTCCGGTAGCCGGAACCGTATCCGACGACATTTTATAGTTAAAGCGCCTACCGAAGTAATGAAAAGCAAAATCGTACCTTCGCTTAATTGTACGTTGATTGAATCTAGCACAAAACCGACAACTAGCTACGTCGTGGTCAGGGCCTAAGTAAGGAATACATTAAGAATGAAAATCCTTATGAGGTATTTGCTTCCCACATAAAATACAATTATTAACTTTTTCTGACATCGGAGTGGAGCAAGAAAAAAAGTTTCCCCAACGGGGTACTTAGCTTTGAGTGGAGAAGAAAATCTTCGGACTGAAGTATATCAGAAAAAATCATCAGGAGTCAGCCGACTGGCACTTGCGAACTGCTATCACCGCATGGCAAGAAAGACTGGAGAAGATAGCATCGGCTGTCAGCTTTATACTCCTGGCGCTCTGACGTCAGGGAGCATGGTTGAACAGCCGACGCCGGACCCAGACTATGGGATTCTAGCCGACCGAGGGCTGCCTGCCGGCAGGGGAGAACCCTACAGTCATGATTGCAACAGTGAAACACGATAAACATGTACAATTTTGTACCTACCATAAATGTAGATGTTCGAGTGTAAACACTGCTGCAGTCATTACACTTGGGTTATCCTGCCGTCAGGCGGTTCCCCAGTCGGCCTGAGTTCCAAAGTCTTGGTCCGGCGTCGGTTGCGGTCGCCTCCTCCCTGACCGTCAGTGCAACAGGGGTATATAAGATGCAGCCGACGCCATTTTCTTCAGTTTTTCCTGCCCCAGATGTCTAGTGCCCCCAAATTGGTAGGCAATTTAAATTGCTAATAAAACATACATAAGAAAAGCAAACAACAAATTTCAGTTACCAGCAAATACACCCCATAGGTAGTAAAGAGTAGAAGACATAGGTACGTACCAGCAAGTGAGAGGGGAAGGAGGGAGGGTAATCTGGACTGCAGCAGTGTTTACACTCGAAAATCTACATTTATGGTAGGTACAAAACTGTACTATGTTCATCGTGTTACACTGCTGCAGTCATTACACTTGGGTGGAATCCCAAAGCTGAGGTAGGGAGGCTGGTTCTATAAGGCATTAGGGGTGGCTATAAGGCCCTGCAGCACAGCAGTGGCGAAGCCAGCTCTGGATTTGGAGTATTAAGGCAAATGGTAATGCTTGGTGAAGGTATGCACAGAACTCCATGTTGCTGCTTCCAAAATATCCTTGGTAGGTACTCCTCTGAGGTAGGCAGTTGAAGTGGCTGTTGCCCTGGTGGAGTGAGAGCTAATACTGCTAGGTACAGGTTTCCCATGGGGAGTATAGCAGAAACGTATACAATGTCCTATCCATTTTGAGATAGTCTGTTTGGAAATGGCTTTTCCTTGTGCTCCTGCAGCATATGCTACCAATAATTGCTCAGATTTTCTGAAAGCTTTGGTTTTGTCCAAGTAAAAGCGTAAATGTCTGTGAATGCCCAAAGAATGTAGTAGTCTCTCCCCTTTGTTCTGTGGTTTTGGATAGAAAGTTGGCAAATGAATAGTTTGGTTTAGAGCCACACTTGATACCACCTTTGGCATAAACGTAGGGTTAGTTCTTAAAGACACCCTGTCCTGGTGGGAAATGAGGAAAGGTTCCACTGCCATTAGTGCCTGTAATTCTGAAACTCTTTGTGCTGATGTTATTGCCAGTAGCAGAGCAGTTTTCCAAGAGATGTATTTTAATTCTGCTTTGTTAGCTGGCTCAAAAGGAGGTAAAGTTAATTTTTCCAAAACAAAGTTGAGGTCCCAAGTTGGGGTAGGTGCTCTACGGGGCGGTCTTATGTTTTTAGCCCCTCTGAGGTACTGTTTGAGCAAAGGATTAGAAAAAATTGGTGGATCCGTGTTGTAATGAGCAGAAATGGCTGAGGCGTGGATCTTGATGGATGAGAAGGAGAGGCCCTTGTCCAGCATCTCAGTTAAATATTGAAGTATCTGAGGAATGTTTGGGACAAGAGGGTCAAGGCTGTGCGCCTGGTTCCAGGCACAGAATCTCTTCCATTTATCCGAGTAGGCTTTCCTGGTGCTAGGCCTTCTGGCCTCCAGAATGATATGCATAACAGCTTTGGAGAGAGGCATTGCTTGCTTGACTAAGGAATTTTCCATGCAGCTAGGTTTAAGGTCTTTAGCTGGCTGTGAAGTATCTGATTGTTGTGCTGTGTTAGCAAATGTGGGATTTGAGGCAAAATCCAGGGTGGTTCTTGTGCTAAGTTCTTTAAGACTGGGTACCAGTGCTGGCGTGGCCAGTCTGGTGCAATCAGGATCATCTTTGGCTCTTCTTGTCTGGCTTTTATGAGTAATTTTGGAAGGAGAGGTAAAGGAGGGAAAGCGTATACTTGCAGGTTTTTCCACCTGAATGAGAGGGCATCCACTTTCCATGCTTGTGGATGGTAACTCCTTGTGCAGAATTTCTGTAGCTGGCAGTTCATTGGGGATGCAAACAGATCTATGTCCGGGCTCCACCATTCTTGTGTTATCATTCTGAATACTTGTGGATTCAATTCCCATTCGTGGAGATCCATGATGTTTCTGCTTAGGTCGTCTGCCAGTGTGTTTTTCTCTCCTGGCAGGAATTGTGCTTGCAGATGAACTTGGTAGTCTAGAGCTGTGTTCCACAAGGTCATGGCTTGTCTGCAGAGGGGGTAGGAGTGCGTGCCCCCTTGCTTGTTTATGTACCACATAACCGTGGTGTTGTCTGTCTTTAGTAGTAGTTGTCCTGGATGCAGCAGGTCCTTGAAAGCTGTAAGTGCATTTTGCACAGCTAACATCTCTTTTTGATTGATGTGAATATGCCTTTGCTCTGTGGGCCACTCGCCCTGAATACATTTTCCTGCCATGTGTGCTCCCCAGACGTAATCCGATGCATCTGTTGTCAGTGTTTGCCTGGCTGTGGGTCAAGTAAAAGGCTGTCCCTTGTTGAGGTGACAAGCGTGAACCCACCATAGAAACTCATGTTGAAGGCAAGGAATTAGTGGTATAACTGTTTCCAAACTTTGACAGTGTTGAGACCATACACTCTTTTGGTACCATTGTAGTTTCCTCATATGCAGCCTGGCATATGGAATTAGTAGTATGCAAGATGCCATGTAGCCCAAGGCCTGCAGAATTTTTCTTGCAGGGAGTTGGGTCTTTGTTGCCATCAACTGAAAGTATCGAGTCAGTTGTCCTTGCTTGTCTGGCGTGAGATAAGCCATCTGGGCCGTTGTGTTCAAGCTGGCACCCAGGAATATTATCTGTTGTGAGGGCACTAGTTTTGATTTATTTTCGTTTACTGTGTACCCCAGGCAACTTAATAACTTTTTTACGAATGTCAGATGCTTTAGAAGAATGTCCTTGCTCTCTGCTTGAATCAGGCAGTCGTCCAGATATGGATACATTTGAATTCCTTTTGCCTGCAAAATGCAATTACTGGTGCCAGGCACTTTGTGAAGACCTTGGGCGCAGTAGATAAGCCAAAGGGCAGTGCAGGGAATTGATAGTGCATTGAACCAGCTAGAAATCTAAGGTATCTTCTGCAGTTTTGTCTGATAGGGACATGCAAGTATGCCTCCTTGAGGTCCAAAGACACGAGCCAAGCTTTCTTGCCCAGCATGGGAAGAAGCTGCTATAGTGTCAACATTTTGAATTTCGGAACATCCAGGTAAGTGTTTAGAGAAGAAAGATCCAGAATGGGTCTTCAGGCTTTGTCCTTTCTGGGAACCAAAAGAGTCTTGAATAAAATCCTTGTCCCTGTGGTGGTACCTTTTGAAATGCTCTCATGTCCATGAGTGCTGTAATTTGTTTTTGAGCCACTGCCCATTGATTTGGTGGCAGATTTGGCATTCCTTTTAACCTTGGCAAAGTGTGAAATTGGAACCTGTAACCTTAAGATAAAATGTTGAGAACCCATTTGTCTTTGGTGATGCAATGCCAATTGTGATAGAAAAGTGCCAGTTTTCCTCCTAAGGGGGCTACCAAGAGAGAACTGTTTGGCAGCTGTAGTGGGAAGTCATTGAGGCTGCTTTTTATAAGGTTGTGGCCTGTCTTCCCCTTCTTTCAGGCCTGGTGTACCCCATTGTCGAGGCCTGTAAGGACCTTGTGCTTGACCTCTACCTCTTGGACGTTTGTATCTGCCTCTTTGAGGTCTGTCTGTGACTGGAAAGGACCAACTCTTTGTTGGCCAATTTCTGCTAAAACGAGGAGGCTGAACCTGTGTGAAATCCCTCACCATTTGCATGGATTTTGCCTTATCCTCCATCTTCTTTAATACCTCCTCTGCCTTAACTCCAAACACATCCCGCTGCAAAGGTGCATTAAATAATTTTGCCTTAACATGATCTGGTAACGTATGTTCTTTTAACCAAGCATGCCTTCTAATGACAGAGCCTGTAACTGCTGCTCTACAGGAGGCCTCTAAGGAATCAAACCCACATTGCAAAGTATGTTTTCCCACTTGTTCAGCTGCATGCAATAAATCCTGCATTTCTTTAAAATTAGGAGGATCTGAATCGGGAAGCATTTTTTGTTTTAACTGAGACATCAAAAATTGCTGATATTTTAGCATGTGAAACTGGCAATTTAAGGCTCTCATTGCTAAAGTTGCAGACGTATGTACTTTCTTTCCCCATCTGTCTAATGCTCTGGAATCTGTCAGAGGGAACTGGGTTTTTTGCTGATGAGGCCTTAATCCCTTTGGGTCCCTGAGAGATAGTTTCAGGGTCAGCAACAGGGCTTTTATACAGAAATTTGTGAGAGTCAGGGACTGTAATATCTATCAGGTTTAACTGGGGCTGGAGGTAAGGAGTCCGGGTTTAAGCTGGATTCAGTGTACACATCATCCACAATATCTAACACTGGCGGAATAGCAAGGGGTCTGTGTTGAGGCAATAAAAGGAAGTCTCTGAGCTTTTTCTTGGATTCTGAGTAATCCTGGCCTTCCCAATGGAAATGCTCCCTCATGGTATGTAAGGTCTCCCCAAAGGAGTAGTCCTCAGGCGGAGAGGCTGATGGAATTGATTCCTCAGCATCCGAATCCTCATAAGGGGGTAAGGAATATCCTAGGTCTGAGGATGAATCTGAAGAAATGGACACCTGGTTGGAAGATTCATAATCTGCATCCTGTCTGGGCCTTTTATCAGGAGGGGGATGGGTGATTAGGTCTTCGGCCATTTTGAGCATTTGTTTCTTAGGCATGGAAGTCTGTCCTGGAGAATGCTGCATCTGTTTCTTAGTTTTTAATGGGGCCTTAGACTTAGCAGAGGGTTTAATGGTTAACTGGGTAGGTCTGAAGACACCCTCTGAAGCTGTGGATTGCTCAGCTACTTCGGTAGGCTGAAAACATAGAGAGTCTGAAGGCCCAGCCAGCTCCACGTGGGAGCCGGAAGCGGTCTGTGGTTCTGTGGATGTGGTCATCAGGGGCTGCGTAGGCGCCTCGCTGAAAACCGGAGAACCGGCGACCAGCCTAGAAGAGGCCTCGTCGTCAGTTTTGGGCCTCAGATGCCTGTCCTTGTCTTTGTGCTTTTTATGTAATCCGGTCGTCGGAAGTTCCGACGGCATGGTGTAATTAAATTTTCTGCCAAAATAATGGGCAAAATCAAACAGACGTTTAATAGTGCGCTTGTTAAACCTAGCACAAAACCGACAACCAGTGACGTTGTGGTCTGGGCCTAGGCATGGAATACAATAGGAGTGGAAATCCTTGAGAGGTATTTGCTTCCCACAAGAAATACAGTTATTAACTTTTACTGACATTGGTCTGAGGCAAGAAAAAGTTTCCCCAACGGGGTACTTAGCTTTGTAGAAGACTTTGATTCTGGATTCGGAATGAAAATCTCAGGAGTCGGCCGACCGGCACTTGCGAACTGCTTCTGCTTCGGGCACAGAGCGGTAAGAAAGACTGAAGAAAATGGCGTCAGCTGCATCTTATATACCCCTGTTGCACTGACGTCAGGGAGGAGGCGACAGCAACCGACGCCAGACCAAGACTTTGGAACTCAGGCCGACTGGGGAACCGCATGATGGCAGGATAATCCAAGTGTAATGACTGCAGCAGTGTAACACGATGAACATCTATCAAATCAGCAAATAAAAATAAACCAGAACAATCCTCTGGCCTTGAGGAACTAAAAACTGCTCTCCAGGCAATCCATCTTGCTATACAAAAACTTTCAGATAAACTTCAATCTATCGGATGGAAAACACAGAGGCCAGAGTACTAGAAAATGAAGTTAAAATGGATCAACTTCAGGAAAAATCAGTAACCAACTCTAAAATCATACAAGACATGCAGCAGAAATTTATAGGTAAACCCAGACAGATCTACGTAAAGCTGCTCAATTTCCAGGATGTTTTTAAAATCATTTCTACTGCTAAAAAGAAGACATACCTAACTTGGAATGGTAACAAGACCTTTTTTGCCTAAGATCTTACTCTGCAAATAAAGCAAGAATGACAGAAGCTTTCCCCATTTTGTGCATACCTTATTCAAAAAAAATTTAATTTCAGGTGAAATACCCAAATACTATATCTTTTCAGTATAATGGCACTAAATATACCTCGACAACAATCAAAGCAGCAAAAAAATTCCTCCCCAAAAGCCTTTAATGATTTACCTAACCCAGATGCCGATAAACACTAAATTACTTGGATAGGTCATTTCAATAACTTTACCATGTATCTGCTTCGTTTCCACAACTGTAGAGGTAAAGCAACTGGTTAAAGTGATCCTCCAGCAAGTTGTTCTTGCGAGGATCCAATGGTTACAATGCACAGGTTTCCCGTCAGATTTTCTTGAGTCTGCCCATTTCACCAGTGGTTTGGAGCTCTGCACGCTTCCTTTGTCTCTCTGATATCGCAATTTGCTGATTTAGTACTTTTTATTCTTAAAGGGACATGCTTACCTTTAAAACAACTAGTGCTGCTGCCTCTTTTAAGCAGTGAAGCTTAATCACTATTTTATTACAATCCTATCTGCAAGCAGATCTTCTAGCATGAAAATTAATGGCTCCATTGCTTCTGAATTTGAAATCCACACAGAGTACATGAAGAACTTAAAATGCATATTGGAACTGTTCCTAAAGACTCATTCTATGTCAGTTCAGTAATCAGACTTCCTATCAGCTGCAGTTCAAGCCCTTCAAATGGTAACTGACCAAAGCTCTGAGCCTGCATAATAGACAACTCAGAAACTCTTATGATTCCTGCCATTAAAAGACCTTATTTAAACCTCCATCCTAAATGCTTTTTTTTTCTGTGTTGATCATTGCTTATCCCTTACTTTATATGAATATTTGTATGATAACAAGCCATGTCTCTCCCTTCTAAGATGTCAGTAAATAGTATGTTTTGAACTTCACTGACATATATCTAGGCAAGATATTACTCTAGGGCTTAATAAAAAAGGACACTTCCCTATACAAAACAGTCCACATTTGGAAGGATATGACAAATGTGAACTCTTGACATACTAAAAAATGCAATGTAAAAGTTACCATCTGATTGGTGTGATCCTTGTAAAGTGCCCCTCAGAATTTATGTACGATTTTTATCCTCTTTTCTTTATCTGAGAATATCTGCAAGACAGCTTAGTGACTATTTTGTTGCCTTTAATGTAATAGTTTGCTGTCTTTAATCTGCTTGCTAAGAATATACAGCAGTGAACACCGATTATCATTTGAATGAGTTTCTCCTCTGTGTAATATATTAAGTAAGATACTTAATTTAGCTAAATTTTATAACACATGAAATACTATGTTAACTTTATTAACTTGCAGATATGTTATTGTTTACAACACTCAAAATAAGCTCTTGTACAAAGATGTTTTATATATATTTTAAATGTTGTACTGTTGCTTATTTACAGCAGGGACAGTAAATAGGAAGAAAAAATGACAGAGAAGTTGAGCATTTAATAACAGAATCCCACTGTTGCCCTTTAAATTTTATTCATTCAAGTTACCCATTCTGGTTACTATTCATATCTAAGGTCTCAATTTGTGGATTACTGACTCATGGAATGCAAAGGGGATCCAAATGGATAAAAAAAGAAAACTTTTTTCATTTATTTTTCAAATCTATCACGAAAATAATTCTAATACAAGAAACACACAATACCTAAACAGTGGGAAAATGACATGGGGAAACCGTGGATTAAAACAATTGCTGCAACTGGCAAGAAATCCAACTCTGTGGGTGTTGCAATTATTATAAAAAAAAACTTCCAAGAAAATATCCTGCATTATGATGCAGATCCAGAAGGAAGATGGTGTTACCTAACAATTAAATCCTCTTACCTTGATAAACCAGTCTTATTGCTAAACAAATATGGCCCCTGCTCTAGACAACAGGAATTTGTTGTCTATCTGTAAGATCTTAAGTAATTTCCCTAACCATTATTATATTAAAGGTGATGACTGGAATGCCGTATAGGATCCCATAGCAGGACAAATATAAAAAGTTCATACAAGTTATATGCTACCACCGCTATTACAGAATTAAAAAAATATTTTAATTTATTTGATCCATACAATTTCCAAAATAATAACCCATCAAATAATAAATTCACTTTCTGCCCTCTTGCCATAAAACCTGGTCCAGACTAGATTTTTTCTTAATTTCAGACATCTTTTTGAATACAGATATTAACTTTCATACTGAACCAAGATGCTTTTCTGACCACTCAAAAATTACTCTCACTATCAATGGGTTAAATAAAGTTAATACTAGAAATAGGGGTTATAATTGGACCTTGAACCCAAACCTACTACTAAAAGAAGATATTGTAGAAGAAGTGGATAATCTCTTAGACGAACTACTGACCACACCTGTTGAGTCCCAACTCCTATTCGACATATACTGGGCCTCTATTAAAGCTCAAATAAGATGTAACCTCATTAACAAACAGCTCATCATAAAAGGCTACACAAGTCTAAAGAAACCAAAATTAAAAAAAGAATTAATAAACTAGAGACAGACCTCCAAATATGCTATAACCAGGATTCTGAAAGACAGCTTGACAACCTTAAAAAAAGATTTATATCTACTAAATGCAAATCAATTATCTTTTCATGAAATAAAAACCCTGTCATACTATTTGGAGTGGTCACAAATGCCATCTAAGCTCTTGGCGAGAATCATTAATCAGAGAAAAACATCTCCTAGCATAACCAAAATCAACTATCAGGGTAAAACATATTTTTCAATTCAGGAAATAATCCAAATATTTGCAAAATTATATTCCCAAGTTTACGGCTCCCAACCACCCCTAACCCAGGATCAGGAATTAAATCAATTCCTAAATCAATTACACTTCCTGAAGCTCAACCAACCCCAACAGGATTCCTTCTCTGCCCCTCTTATCCAACAAGAAATAATAGTAAGAAAAACACAAAAGGCCAGGCACCAGAAACCTCTGCAGCTGTAAAAAACGAAGAACAGGATACACACAAAGCTGCTGAGAGTAGGCTCCAGAATCCACAATGAACTTGAAAAATACCAGGAAACGAATCTATGCAGAACTGCTTTATTACAACACACTAGCGCTTTCACAAAATGCTTCTTCAGGTGTAAAACTGATACAAAAAAACACACCTTAAATGGCCAGGTTGAATAATCACATGATGCACTCTAACTTTTAAAAGGGAGACCTTAAAATCAGTTTAAAACATACATATACACTACATATACACTATTAATAAAACATACACCCTGCATAAAGAACAGATATATAACAATATATATATAAGCACATTCTAATGAGCATATAAGCATATTTAATAAACAATCTACGATTATTATAAAATAGAAAAATAAAAAATATAAAAAACAAATAAATAAAAGACAGGAATTACCTATGTAGAGCTCTTTTACCAAGAACAGGCTTCAAAGGCACCTGTTCATTTAAACCATGACCATAATTGGCGCTAAGCATGACTATCCACCTAGCCTCTATTTCCTCAGTTCTAGCTCTAATATCACCCACTCTAACACTCTCATATGTCCTAGAGACAACCATAAACATAAACTTATGTTGTACACCCATATTTTGTACATGCGTAGCTAAAGCATTAGTATTACTCCCTTTACCTATATGGTAATAATGCTCTCTTATTCTATCCTTTAGAGAACGATCTGTCTTGCCAACATAGAAACATCTACAGGCAACACAGTTAGCTAAATAAATCACGTGCATAGTTTCACAATCAGCCTGAACCCTGATGTCATGCACTCTGCCTGTGTCAGGATGTGCAAAGAAAGGCTCTTTATTAATGTACTTGCACTGCAAGCATTTACCACATGATCTAGTACCAGGTACTGTCGGGGCATACTTTACTTCCTTAACATTACATAACCTTCTTCTTAAATTCTTCTTATTCTTAAAAGTGAACTGAGGTTTCTATTTTATAATAATCCTAGATTGTTTATTAAATATGCTTATATGCTCATCAGAAGGTGCTTATATATATATTGTTATATATCTGTTCTTTATGCAGGGTGTATGTTTTATTAATAGTGTATATGTAGTGTATATGTATGTTTTAAACTGATTTTAAGGTCTCCATTTTAAAAGTTAGAGTGCATCATGTGATTATTCAACCTGGCCATTTAAGGTGTGTTTTTTTGTATCAGTTTTACACCTGAAGAAGCATTTTGTGGAAGCGCTAGTGTGTTGTAATAAAGCAGTTCTGCATAGATTCGTTTCCTGGTATTTTTCAAGTTCATTGAAGAAATAATAGTAATTAATAATCTTAAACCTAACAAAGCCCCAGGTCCCGATAGGTTCACCGCTGAATTTTATAAAATGTTCAACCAGAAAATCTCAAAAATGTTACTTAATTTAACTAAATAAAAGATAATGGTATCTCAGACTTGCAGTTTAACACCTCCAAAACAATCTTTACTCAAAGAAAACACAGACCCCAAAATTTCAGGTAATTATAGACCTATTTCTTTAATCAAACTGGACATCAGAATTTTCACCACAATAATGGCTGACTAAAACAGGTTATCCCTAGTACTATATCACCTAATCAATCTGGATTCATCCAGTTTCAACAGACTTGTGATAATACCCTTAAGTTAGACGGTCTGATAACTTTGTCTAATCAAAAGTGCACTCCCTTATTTGCCTTGGCAATTGATGCCTCTAAAGCTTTTGACAGACTTAAGAGTTTCTTTTTTTCAGTCTTACCCCACTTTGGCATACCCCCTGAATTTGTCCACTCTATTAAGACTCTGTATTCTAACACCTGCACAACAATATAGATCAATAAAGGCACTTCCTCTCGGATCGATATTAAAAACTGAACAAGACAGGGGATGCCCACTCTCCCCCCATCTATTTAACCTGTAACAGAACCACTATTTCTTATCACACAAAAAAACCTTCCATCATATTCCCATTCTTTACAATATTAGAATCCCATTATCCACTTTTGCAGATTTAAGCCTATACCTTACACTACTCAATTCTGAATTATGAGCTCCATAGAAACCTTTTCGAAATTTTCTAACTACAAACTAAACTTACAGAAATCCTCCATCTTCCCAATTAATCTGTTATTCCAAATGTCTGTCTATCCATTGACTTCTGAAATTAAAATAAAACACTCCTTGAAATACTTAGGAATACAATTTCATCAAGACTCAAAACTGTTCTACCAAAACAATCTTACAAAGCTATGGCTAACTATCAGGACCTACTTAAATGGAATAAACTTAAACTTCCATTTCTATCAAAAGTGGCTATCATAAAAATGAATATACTACCAAGATTGCTTTACTTTTTTAATGCCTCTAACATAGTTGACAACAATTTTTAAAAATGTTACATTTTTCTCTATCCAAATTCCTATGGGCTCCAAAATCAGTCAGAATTACCTATAAAAAACTGATATACCCCAAGGATAAGGGAGGAATTAGCCTCTCTGACTTCAAACTTTACTATGACAATCAATAGTAACAGAACAGTGGTAATCTCTGATTTTAACCCTAATAATAACACATGGGCTCTGGTCTGGATAGAGCTGTTCTACAACTATGTCAAAACTGTAAATTGTAATCCCAAAGCTCTTCCCTTCCTCAACAAGGAAAATTTGAAAAACATCAAACTTAACACATACTTAAAGAACAAAATAAATACCTTGCAACAACTTGTCATTAAAATTATCTAATGTCTTCAATACCTTGCAGCCTTTACATCTTAACCCGAACTTTAAACATAACAGAATGACTGACCTAAACAATTACCCACTCCTTAAGGAGATACGCCTACTAGACATTTTCCATTTCAGAAATCTATGACAGAAATGAGATTAGTGTTAAATCTCCCCAAATATTATACCATTATTCCGAGACAACTCAGAGAGAGGAGGGCTAAAATTCTGGATGCCCCAAACTTAACATTCAAAGATGTTACTACTTGTAAATCTCTTTGGAGTCTTCTGTTAATGAAAAAGAAAATGATCTCCAATAATACCAGAATATAACGCTTTTCTCCAAGTATTGGTCTAACTTTAGCCCTTCAATCTCAACCGACCAAAAAATCTGATCTATTCAAATAACCTCAACATTTATTCCCTTTAAAAAACTTCAATACACACAACTAACGATACTAAACAATGCTTACTACACTCCAGCTATACTAAATAAATTCAACCCTACAACTTCCCCTCTCTGTCCCCACTGTGAACATCAAAAGGCAAATCTCCATATTTTCTGGAGCTGTAAATGCACCTACAAACTTTGGTGGTCCCTAAGACTCGGACTGTAAAAAAATGGGTTACAAAGAAAGCTACCCTTTCCTGGGAATTCACTATGTTGCATATTCCCCAGCCTGGATTACCAAAACTACAACTACGCGTTCTAGTCACAATATTTACTCTAATTAAATTCTATATCACCCTGAACTGGAAAGACAGAACTGCCCTCTCCTGGAAAGGTTTTAGATAAAGGCCAATTAAACACTTAGCTAATAAATTCTTAATGTTTAGCCAAAAACTACACCCACTGCATAATGAGTACTGGATGACCTACCTGATCACATTCTGCAATAATATCAACTATCTTCCTAGTTTGTCTTTGGGTTAATTATCAAATAGATTTTCACTGTTTATACTACCCTCTTTTTCCCTTTCCTCTAAATTTTTTCATACTGGGGCCTTAAACTCTCCACTCTATCTGAATATTCATCTCATATAAACTTTCTGTTCTGACTACTTAATATGGCATTTAGCACTTTTGTATACAGTTTGTTTTTTATTTACTGCTACTACTGGCAAAATTGCATGCTGCTCACACTTTTATAGTTGACATATGTCTTTACTATGATGTTTGTATTATGTAGAAACTCTAATAAAGATTTTTGGAAAAAAAAATTCTTGAGTAAATTCCGGATCCTAACTGGTATGGTGGGACAGCCTGGATTACTTTTTTAGAGCACTTTTTTTTTTCAAATCTTTGTTTTTATTTTTTTGTTGTTACATAAAACAAATTGTAAAATAGCGTTCGAAAGACATGCGTGCGTAAATGGGTGTGCCTTCGTTGAAGGTTGGGCGTCGAGCTGGCACCTCAGCGTTCCGTAAAAATCTACTGCCAATCATTAGCAGACCAGAGTTCTGCTGTGGCGACCCCTTACTGGGAAAAAGCCGAAAGACAAGCAACAACAACAATACACAGTAGCAGATGATAATACATTGAAAATAAACCATTTACAAAGTTAGATGAGGTAACTGTTCATTCTAGTAAAGGACAAGTATCTTTACAGTTTGTTTTCTCAATATGAAGAGCGACATAGATGGACAGCACAACGAGATGAACAGACATATGAGAAATATGACAATATTAACATTGTTAATGTACAATGTAGCTTTTTGCACCTAGCCAGAATGTAATTAGATAATTATACAGTGTTACAGAATACAGGAAAAACCGAGAGAGAGAAAAAAAAAAACACAAAAAAAACTTCTATATACAACTATTTACAAATAGTGCTACAATATAATGACAAGATTCTAATTACATTTAACAAGACATGATAGTTCTCATCTTTGTATGCATCTTGTATACATGTAACCACTAGAGAACACATGAGGAGGAGACTGGTGGTAATACGACTAAAGGACAATGAATATAGAAAAAACATTGTTTGCTATGTTAAGATGCAGTCAGGGGTAATACTCCAGAACCTGAGGTACTTCAGGCACTTATTCACATTGTTAGTGGTTAGTTTACGAGATAAAATATACTTAATGCCATGTTCTTAAAGTTGCCCCAATCTAGTTTAGATCAATTTAACCAGTTCTGTGTAATATAGAGCTTGATTAACATGGACAGCAATCTTTATCCTGAGATCAGTAGAGGTTATGTCCTCATAGCATATATGAAGTATAGCAAATTCCCAGGAGAGAGTGGATTTGCCATAGCCCATTTTTTTAAGTTTGATCCTTAGGGAATTCCACAGATTCTGAGCATATTTACAGTACCATAGAATGTGTAGGAGGTCAGCTTTAGCTGTGGGGCAAAAATGGCAGAAGGGTGAAGTGTTAGGAAAAAAAAGAGTTTAAATGTTCTGGAGTACAGTAAGCATTATTATTAATCATTAACTGGGTATATAATAGTTTTTTAAAAGGGGCAAAGTGTTTGCGTGATTAGTTGCTTGGGAGACATGAGCATCTGTCAGGCCAGGGTTTTTGTCTCCCCAAAACTGTGCAAATGTAATTTAGCTGTAGAGACTAGTTTGTAAGTGATTGGAAGCACCTTCTATTTGATTTTTAGATATCTCAGGAGTGAAGTGGCCAAGTTTATTTCTTCTTGCATCTTATTTGGGAAGCACCCTAAGGTAGAAAGTAATTCTTTGATTTGTCTCAAGATTATTGTGTATTTGCTATTTAAGTTAAGCTTTATTCTGATATCATTAAGGGAGTCGTCCTTAAGCTAAAAGAAATCCCATACAGTTAAGGTTTTAATTTGAGGGACTTGATCTAGGTTTAGCATTTTGTTACCTAATTTTAGATTTGGGTTCAGGTGACTGGGCTGCACGAGAATGAGTGCGTTTGACAGACCTAATGAGGCGAAGAGTTTTTGAAATATATTAATCTTATGCTTAATTAGATTGTGTAATTTAATGTCTTTTAATAAAGATTTATTTATGAAGGGTAATGTTTTGGGGTTTATTTTACAACTTTTCACAAGCCTGCCAGTAACCGATCCATTGAGGAAAGAGAGTTATTTCATTTGAATTATGGTCTGCAATTAGTATGATTCTACTGGCACAGATTATGTCGTAACAATTTGAAATCTGGTATCCCCAGACCTCCCTTGTTTTTTGGCAGCATTAATCTTGATAAGGAGATTCTAGGATTTCTAGGGAGCCATATAAATTTAGTTAAGGTTCTGTTCATTTTTTTGAAAAAGTTTAGTGGGATAATATTGTCTGTTGAATTAAACAGTATTTTGGGTAGAACATTCAATTTTAGTATGGCTATTTTAGACAAGAAGGGGTAATTCAAGTTTTTCCATCTGGTTAAATAATTTTCTATGGATGACCATATTCTAAGGAGATTATTTTGTAGAGAGTTTTTATGATTATGGTCAAATAGTATCCCTAGATATTTAAGAGTATAGTTTAGTTTTATTTGGTATATGGGAAACAGTTTCCTTATGACTGTTCGGGTTAATTGAAAAAATATGAGATTTTGAGAGGTTAATTTTGTAGTTGGAAGTTTTCGAGAAGATTTCAGTTGTATTTTGGACTTTAGTAAGATCAGTGTTGGTAAGCTGGAAATATATAATGAGGTCATCTGCAAATGTGGAAAAGGTGAGGCAATTCCCCAGAATGTTGGGTATATGATAAAAGTTTGTTTTTGTGTTAAGTATAAGAATAGGGGTTCAATTTATGTTAAAGAGGTACGGTGAGAGGGGACAGCCCTGTCTAGTGCCATTATTTAGCTTTATTTTTGATGTGTAGCTTATTGATTACTAGCATAGTATATGAAGAGTTATATAAGATTTCAATTATATTTATGAAATGGTCTGGAAAGTTGAATTGTTGTAGAGTTAAGAATAAAAATTTGTGGTTTACTCTGTCGAAAGCCTTTGTGGCGTCTAATGCCACAAGGTATAGGGGAAGTTTGTGTTTTGCAGTAAACTGTATAGTTCCTTCCAGGGTAAGTGTATTTTCCCAAGTTTGTCTTCCCTTCATGAATCCTGATTGCTGTGGGGATACAATTGAATGGATGACTTGTTTAATTCTATTAGCTAGAGTCATAGCCAGAATTTTGACATCTACATTAATAAGTGAAATAGGCCTATAATTTGATGGATTAGATTTGTCAGTATTGTGTTTATGGATAAAGATGGTTTTGGAGTTATTAAGATATAAATCAGTAAAGCCATGTTTACAAATATGATCAAAGACTTTAAGGAGGATAGGGACAAGTTTCAAGGCAAACTTTTTATAAAAATTCGAAGTAAACCCATCAGGACCTGGTGCTTTGTTACTTTTCAGATTCTTTATTGCTTCCATAATTTCTTATGTTTTTAGAGGGGATTCGAGATTTTCAAACTGTTGCTTTCCAATTTTTGGGAATGTAATAACACTAAAGGAGGAGTTATGAGACTGTGGATCTGTTTTCTTCTGTGGTCCATATAGTCTATCCTAGATATTTTCAAAGATTGTGATTATTTCATTATGTTTAATTTGTGAAATCGTAAATGGGTCTTGTTGAGCTTTTGTGAGTCTAGCTAATAACCTAGACGGCTGTTGAGTTTCTTCGGAGTAGTTGGCTAGGAGTTTCATTTCTCTGAATGAGAGATTTCGAGCATGCAAATGATACAAGTCTTTCTGTTGGTTGATAAGTAGGGCTTCAAGTTCAGGGCGGAAATTTTCTTCGAGCGATTTTTTCAATTTCTTCGATTTTCTGTTTAATTTCACTCTCTTTCTCTCTAGCAAGTTTTTTAAAATATGAGGCCTTTTGGATCATCAGCCCCCGTATTTTAACTTTTGTGGCTGCCCACAGAATGTCCACAGTGGTTTCTGAGGTTAATAAGTCGGTATTAAGCTCATCTAGTATAGTGTTGATTTCATTAACTACTACTTTCTTTTCAAGAAGATTTGGGTTTAGGGACCAGGATTGGTAGGTGTTTTGTTTAGGAATATTGTTTAAGAGGAAAAGCTTCAGAATTATTTTGGAATAATCTGATAGAAATCTCGGACTGTGTGCATAAATAGTTTTTTCATTTAACAGGGATTCTGAGATCAATAAGAAGTCAATCCTTGACCATGACTTATAGCATGGTGAGTAAAATGTAAATCTGTCAGCATTACTGAATTGGTTGTTTGAGAGAGCAGGGTCAGCTAAGGTGAATTCTAGTGTTAGTTCATCTAAGGCAATTAAAGCTTGCTTATATTGTTTATTTTTGGTGGATCTATCATTTAGGGGGTCACTAACCATATTCCAATCACCCCCTACTATATAATCATGATCTTGGAATTCTGACAATAACTTGTAGATCTGAACAATAAAGTCTTGCTGGTTTACGCATGTGGCATATATATTTAGAAAAAGTGTGGGTTTAAAGGTTACGGGATTAATGCAGCTAAAATAAAACCATCTACCAATAGTATCTGCACCAGTCTACAACCCCCTCCTTAAATTATTTTTAATCAAAGTAGCTACTCCCTTTGAGTTGGTTTTACTACCTGAGGCAATAATTTGGGTTAACCAGGGTTTCGCCCTGTCTTTGTTCCAATCATCATTTAACAGGTGTCTCTCTTGGAGAAATATGTTTGCCTGGGATTGGTACATTAAATGAAGGATTAGTTTCTTTTTTTAACATCTTGCATCCTTCACAATCCATGAGTCTACTTCCCACAGCATAAATACACACACAAGATGTAAAGTGTAATTAGATTTGGTCTTGCGTTTGTTTTCCTCAAGTATTCATAAGGATTTGGGTAGAAATATTGTAATATTAGATGCTTTGTAACACTAAAATCTCTTAGATCCCTAACTGTGCCTAACCACATACCTACTATTTCAAAGAGAAGATTTAAGGTTAAATAATTAACAAGCAATTTCAATGTAAACAACTCTAATAAAACTATATACACAATATATAGAAACACACAGACACAAGATGTGCAACCTTAACCACCTCACTTAATCCTCCTTAAATGCTCCTGTATGTTTTAACCAAAATTAAGCCTTTGCAAACTATTGTTGCTATAGTTGCATATTGCAAATAAACTTGTATTGGTATTAATCACAGTCTATGTATCTACAACTTTAAATTACATTATAGTTTACAATGCTCAAACCATACTGTTGTAAAGAACGTAGACTGGTTTATAAACAGCTTCAGTCAGATACACTCTCATATCAAAAGACTTTTTACAAGAGACCATGTCACAGAATAGGACAACACATTAAAGCCTGAGTAAATACAACATTGCAGACCATTTTCTTGAATTCTTGAATTCCATGGAGAGAAAAGAAAAAGACCCAAGTTACAGCTAGGAAATATTCATTAAAGCGTACTTCAAACCACATTAGCTTTTCAATTAGATAGCATATTACTGAGCATATTATATACAGAAGAACAGCTCCTGATAGTTAATGAAGCTGATTGCTATTAATTTTTGTCAGTTAGCTTTAGGTAAGCTAACAAAGTTACTGCATTTACCCTGTCTTGATGAGCAGTTGTCTACATCTCTGATGGTGTCAGGGAATGTGCTGCCTTGATTTCATCGCAGATTTGCTTTATTTCCTTTGTTTTTCTTCCTTCTTCCTTTTTTCCCTTTTTTTCATTTCCCTTCTCCTTTTGAATCCTTGCAAAATGAGATGCAATGACGATTGCCGACCTGGGACTCCATTAACCAGAGAATTCTTGGAGGAAGGATGGAAATAGTGCTGTGTCACATCCTAATGCGTCCCTCTGTACACAGGAAGTTGAAAAATGGCCAGAAAAGATTCAGAACTGCTTCCCGGCATGACGGAAATAATTACCTTCCTTTGCATGGAAATTTGCAACGGGAGCCTCGGCCTGCTAAATGGAGCTTGCACTGGCAACTTTTAACTGCAAATGGGGTTTAAAACTGAAGAAGGCCGCGAGGGTCACGACAAAACATCCAGAGCGTTCCAGACCACATTTTACAAGACAGGCCATTTTATGCAGCTTTTAGGTAACACCTTTACTTACATTTGTCAGGTTATAAGAGGAGGAATATAGTTTAAAGCTTTTTTAAGGATTATTTAAAGCTTTGGAAGTTATCTGAAAGCCTTCAAAGGCAGTTTTGGCTTCAGAGTTATTTTTGGTTGAGTATTTTTGTTCATTACTTGTAAAAACACGTGTACTGGGGTATTTCATTTGAAATTTTATTTTTTTTTGTTGATGAGAAAAGCCCACTAGGTAGACAGTTGTTGTCTTGCCTGCTTGATAGACATTGGTAAGTACTGTGAAAAAGTTATTTTGTGCCCCTGCCACAGTAAAGTATCCTTTTGCTTTGCTGCCTGGAGGATTTCATGTACATGTTGGTAGCTCAAGATTTTTGGACATATCTGATGTGGAGACTTAGGATCTTGAGACTTTCAGAGAGCTCTGTGGGCTCTTTCTATTACAATGTCATTGGTAGTTGGATTTTTTTTTCCAAGAGTGTATTAAATATATTTTAAGGGTATCCTGAAGCTGTGACTCATCAACAGATTATGGAATCTCACGTGTATGAATATTATCCCTCCTACTTCGGAGCTTCAAGGTCTGTGATTTTTTGTTGCAATTCCTCTAGTTTGTCTCTTTCGGCTTTTCTCGGTTAGGGGTCACCACAGCGGAACTCCGGCCCGCTAATGATTGGCAGTTGATTTTTACGTACCGGCTTGCCAGGCCTGACGCACAACCTTCATCGAAAGTACGCTCATTCACGCATGTCTCCACGCAGGAGACGCTCTAGCTGAGAATCGAACCGGACAGCGTCTTACTGTGAGGCGACAACGCTACCGCAGCACCACCACCGCGGGTTGTTGCAATTCCTCTAGTACAGATTCATTATTTTTTAACTGTTTTTGGAGTTCTTCTATTTTCATTTCGTTTGCTGCGGATTTGGCTTCAGCATGGTCAAGGCAAGTTACAATTTGTTCCAAAGTAAATCCAAACTTAACTCGTTTGTTCAGAAAAGTTTTGGATAGCAGATTGTACAGGTATTAATGCAGACTTTAGTTCATCCATACAGAGGACCCTTTCAGGCTTATTTTTAGCAGTGGATTTTGTTGTTGCTTCTTGCCGTTTCTGAATTCGTTGTCTTTTAGTTAAAGTTTCCTTTTCAGGAGAAAAAAGTTGTGATAATTTGGTTTTGGTTGTTTGTGAGTCTATTTGGTCTTGCTTGTTAGGCATCTTTAAGTAGTTTATTTGATTATTTAGTTCTTGATTGCTGACTGTGTTCCGCTGAGTTCAGTACAGGCCTCAGGGCTGCCATGAGGTTGCAGTGACAAAGTTCAGATTTAAAATATAAAGTTTGCACAGTGCCGAAGAAATAATCCCAGCTGCTTAGCCCTGGTGATTAGTAGAGTATATTGCTGTCCGCTCTGGGAGGGAAACGAAGATTAACAAGGGTTGATTGTAAAGACTTAAACTGATATTTGAGGAGGTCTAGGGAGTGAGTGTTCGCAGGCTGGTGGCCATCTTGGAATCCTCTTTTTTTTTTAGCACTTTTTGAATTTCTAAGACTGCTACCTCCCTGTGACTGGGTGGAATGTCCGGGATTTTTCTCAGTCTTTTTGGTTCTTCTGAAAGGGGGATGCTGTAACCTCGGGTAATGATCCTCTGCACCAATTTGTCCATCATTGTTTCTAGCCAGGCAGATTGGTGCAGGGATATGGTTCCCGAATGCCTCCAGTGGAAGGCAAACGGGCCTCCTTTCAGAAGCACTGATATGAGTTACCAGAGAAACAGTCTCTGGAACCCTGATTTTGCGGGTCATTTCTGCCTCTTGAATGGTGTCTTCCATTGCTACTCCCCCCTTTGCCCCAGGGGAAGTCAGCACCACATGAGTCCTGGAAAGGTCGTTGGGTCTTTGTGAACCATAGCCTACCACTTCTCTGGTTCCTGGTCACTGAGGAGTGGAAAATCATATGCCCATGGCGGACAGGGTCTTTCCATTTTTCTCACATCTGGCTAGTCTCTCTAACTTTGGGACCAAACAAGGATGATCCATCAAATGGAGCATTGACAAAAGAAGGCGTAAATGGCTCCGTAAACTTGCATAAGTGCATCCAGGTGTGTCTCTTAATGGCTATGCATCAACCTGATGCTCTTGTCCTTTCTGCAGCATCAGCAATCAGCCTCACGAACGAAACGAAGACTGATTCTAGGGTGGAGAGCTGAGAAACAACTTTCTCTCTAACTCCCTCAGCTACTGCTCCTGAAAGAGGACCTGAAAGCTCTTTAATCAGATCTCTTTGAAGCCTGGTAAAATGTGCCATATAGTTCAAGGACGTGAGAGCAAAGGTCGAAGCATATACACGCTTCCCAAATCTATCTATTGTACTAGACTCCTTGTTAGTTGGACGGATAATAGGACTTTCATCAGCAAGCTCCTTTTTAGTGACTGCCGCAACCACCATGGCATCAACAGGAATACTTTTGGCCCAATGTTGCTCATCTTTAGGGGCAGAGAGAATGCAATCAGGCCTCTTGGGGACTGGCTCGACAGTGTCCGGTATCTTCCAAACCTCCAAACAATGATTGTCAGTGGGTGGAGAAATCCAACAGGTAGAGGGCTGGGCATGAAAAGCCTGTAGGTATACTGATTCCTCTGAGGAAGGCTGAATGGCAGTCCAGCCACCCCTCTGTTTAAGGATTTCTAGGATGTCCCCGAAGGAATCTGCAGGCGGTGACTTAGGGAAACCTTCTTCATCAAAATCAGCATTTTCTGCAAAGGACTAATCAGGGGAGTCCAAGTGCTTTCTCTTGCACTTTTTCTTCAAAAGTATCACTTCGGTGGGATGGTCCGGAGGGGTATCTGAAGATGACATAACCTGAGAGGTTTGGTCCTGAGACTTTTGTGCACTCTGTCCCAGGGTAAAGACTGGCAGAAGCTCTGGTCGAGGAGATGGACTAGATGTTTGGTCCAACAGGGTAGGCATAGACCAATGGACAAGGCCCTCTCCATAGCGTGGAAGGCAGGCCCCACCCACAGAAGGACGGAAGCTGGAACCGAAATACACTCCTTTGAAACCGTAGTCCCATCCTGCACTGAGGAGGCTGCCCCTAACGTAGAAGCCAGGGCCGAGCTTACATATGCCGATGCACCGAGGGGCATGGAAGGCTCTGAAAGAATCAAAGTCAAACCCTGCCCCTGGAATCGAAAACAAAGCCCCAACCTTGGGAGGTCTACGGTTCCAAGGGACTGGTAGAACTCAGGGTAACAATCAGTGTTGGAGAAAGAGCTCTGGCTGGCACCAAAACAGTTGAAGCCTGGAAGGTCGGCACCAGGGGCTCCGAAATCTCAGCTGGAGTCGAAGGAGGAATATGAATTGGGGTAGAAGGCGGCAAGGTTCCAGAGCTAACAAGGCTAGGAACCGTGGATGGAGTTAATCCCCTTGCCATCAGGAGCTGGTCCACCAGACTCATGATATCTGACTGATAGATTCTTGGTCGACCGAACAGAGTAGCCAGACAGAGACCTGGGTGCCTGTGTCTCTGAAAAAGGACTGGGAGGATGGTCTGCAAATGGATCAATGGAGGGGGAGTAGTTTGTATCTGGCAAAACTATTACCAGAGGGTCCTTCGGCATGAAGAGGTCTGTTGGTACTGAAGGAAGAGATGTCTGCACTGATACTGGAACTGAAGAGGTCAATGCCAACACATAGAGATGAGAATCTTGGCCCATCGGTGTCGAGGCAGCTGTCTGCACCGTGGGAGACTTGGCCAGTTTTGAAGGTGGTTCAGAGGGAGTCGTCGGAAACCAAGTGACTCTGCATTTTTTGGTTCGGAAGAAGTTGAAGATGAGGAGGAGCTGGCTTTCTGTTCTTGGACCAAATATTGCCTCTTCAAATTCGGACTTACGCTCTATCAAGGTTCTGGAACTGAAACCATGACAGATCACATAGTCTACCTGCAGATGGACCGCACCAAGGCAATATACACAGAGTGTGTCCATCTTGGTTGGGCATCTTTCTATCACAATTTTGGCACCTCTTAAAGCCAGAGGTACATTTAGATGGTTTGTCGGCCATATTTAAAAACTAAGGCTACCTTATACTCGGACACACACACAGGCTAAAAGTAAGACTGAGAGATTTCTTTTTTTAAGGAAAAAGAAAGAAACTACCAACGATGGTATAAAAAAGTTACCCAAAGGTAAAAAGGGGAAAAAGTACCAACAATTGTACTTGAGACTACCTAACGGTAAGGGAGAGAGGAAAACACTCATGCACACGTTAACGGATATCTACAGGAGCAGGTAGTAGAGAGAGAACCAAAGGATAAATGATAGAGATTGATGGTAAGAAAAAAAACTAACTTACAGTTTGAAGAACGCTAAAACTCGACAGCTTGAATAGAACGTGTGGCACTACAAAGCGGCAAACGGTAATTTGGTGAGGAGCACTGTGGGTAGAGCTGAGGTTGAGTGTTTTTGGAAGGCACAAGCTGAAATAATGGCAGAGTTAGTTCCAAGAATCTGAACTGAGCCCACAGTCACAGATTATGTGAAGACTGACATCATCATATCTAAAATTATTGCTGCTAACATTGATCCCAGGGCTTGCAGAATTAATTAGGCTGAAATTTTGGTACTGCAAATTATTTTCCTTACCTGCATCCTTGTCATTTGCACTCTTGGTAGTGGAACAGAACCTACCATACATACTGTGTTGAACACTGCTCCTATGAATTCTAATGTCTGGATTGGTTGTGAGAGAGACTTGTAATTTACAGTTATTACGAGATGTCTACAGCACCTGATCTTGTGCTTCTATCAGTTGATGCCTGGTCAGGGCAGTAATGAGCCAGTCTAAATATGAAAACACCTGAAATCTCTGCAGTCTCAAGTGAGCTGCTACCTCTGCCATGCACTTAGTGAACCCCCCCTGGGGCTGTGGTGAGGCCACAGGGCAGTGCTCTGAACTGATAGTGACTGGCTCTGTCGCCAAGTACCTTCTGGATCATCTGTTCATCTTTATGTGGTAGTACGCATCCTGAAGATCTATCAAGCACATCCAGTTGTCCTTGCCCAGAACGGCCACAATGGACTGAACAGTGACCATCCGAACTTTGTGTGCTGAACTGACTTGTTCAATACACTGAGATCCAAAACTGGTCTCTAGTCCCATGTTTTCTTTGGCACTAAAGGGAGTCTTGAGTAATTTCCGGATTCTATTTAGTCTGGTGGAACCTCTTGGACAACTCTCTTCTAGCACCTTTTGGTTTTCTAGTGCTGCTGCTTTTTTGGGTGGTACATCGGGAAATCTTCTTGACAATGGAGGAGGTAGGGAAAGGGAATTCTATAACCACTGGAAATAATTCTCTGCATCCAACTGTCTTTTGTTATGGCTAACCAGGCTCTCTGGTGCAGAGATAAGTGACCCCCAAATGCCTCCAGAGGTAGGAAATCAGGCCTCCATTAAGAAGCACTGAAAGGGCCTGTCAGAAAAGGAATCTCTAGACCCCTGGTTTTGCAGGCCACCTCTGGCATGGGGGCATCACCTTCCATTATAGTTCTCCCCCTCTGTGGGAACCATCTCCACGTGTCCTGGAAAGGACTCTGGGATCACATTTTTGATCTCCCCGTTGACTCTCGGAAAAAGTTCTTTGAGGGGGGTCAAAAGACATACGCCCACTGCAGAGAGGGTCTTTCTATATTTCTCACACCTGGAGTGCATGTCCTTCACTGTGGGGCCAAACAAAGAAGTGCCATCAAAGGGAGCACTGATGAACAAGTACTTGAAAGGCTCTGCAAAATCACAAAGGTGCATCCCGGCATGCCTCCTAATGGAAATACCTGAACCTACAGTCCTTGAGGTGCCATCTGTAGTGTGCAATATAAGCCTCATGGATGAGTTAGATACAGCTTGTAGGGTAGCCAACTGAGAAACTACTGAAGATCAAGCACCAGCAGTTTCAGTTCCAAAAGGAGACTTTGATAGCTCTTTAATCAAATCTCTTTGAAGCCCCATAAAATGTGCCAAATGCAAAAGTCGATGAAGCATAAACACAGTTCCCACATCTGTCAGTTGCCCTAGACTCTCTGTTAGGAGGAAGGACAGTGGAACTCTGTACCATAAGCTCCTTTTTTGTAGCTGCCACCACGACCATGGCATCTACTGCCAACCCCTTTACCCCAAAATTCCCTGCCTACTGGTGGAGCCAGAATCCTGCCTGCTCTCTTGGGGATTAGCTCAACTGTACCATGTTGCTTCCATGCCCGCCTAGAGAGCAAATCAATGAACTCATCATCATCAGGTGGAGTAACCCAGGAGGCAGATAGGCCAGTTCCAAAGACCAGTTCCAAAGGCTTCCAGAATTTCTGATTCCCCGATTCTTCTGGAGAATGGACTTGGGAAGATCACCCACCCCTCTGTTTAAGGATCTCAATAATGTATCTAAATAAGACTTCATTGGGTAGCGATTTTGGAGACCCCTCTCTATCGAAATCAGTATCCTCAGCGACTGACTCTTGAGGAGAGTCCAAGTGCCTCCTTTTGCACTTTCACTTCCTAGGGACCTTCTCAGTGGTGTGGTCTGGCGGGATGGCGATTTGGAGTACCTGTCTAAAAGAGGAGGGGGCACTCTGGATGGGACTGGATCCAGACTAAGAGAATAAGTTGTCCTTGGTAAAGGTTTTGGATCTGAGGGTGTAGGTTCCTGAACAGGCTTGATTGGATCCAATGTGGGTCGGACCATGAGTAATTTCAGATACAATTTCTCTTTCTTCTTTTTAGGTTCTATGGAAGAAGAGGCTGGAGACTCAGAAGGTTTAGACCTTCTTGTAGGGTCTCTAGATTTGTGTTTGGTGGACTGAGCCCCAGTAATGGCTTCAATGAATGACATTGGCAGTAAGCCTTTTAAAATCAATTTATTCTTCCTTTGAGCTACTGCTCGGGGGTTGAACCCACGACAGATACTGCAATCCTGTTTTAAATGATCCAGGCCCAAGCAATATACACAAATACTGTGGGCATCAGAGTAAGGAAACCTGTGGTCACACCTCACACTTTTTAAATCCTGTAGGACCTTTTTCAGATATTTTGAAGGAAAGCATTACCGTAACAAAAGAAGTACTAAATTAAACTTTTTGTTTTTAGACAGAAAGAGAAGTTAAACACCAACAATCGTAAAAAAGAACTACAATAATCTTGTAGAGAGAAAAAAAATACCAGTTATGGTAAGTAAAGAGGTACACACACACTAAGTGTAAAGGGAGTAGGGAGGGAAGATTAGGCCTACCAACCATGGTAGGAAAGCTTACACTCAAAAGTGTATGAAAAAGGACAATGGTAATGACTTAAAAATAAAATTAAATGTCAAAGATTAAATAGTTGTATATAGTTTTTCAGATAAGAAATATCAAAAAAGACATCTCCCACTGTACACTCGAGAGCTACAGGCAACCACTTCTAGAAACAAAAGCAGTAAAGAAGATCTGAGGGATGTTAGGGGTTGGTGCATTATGGGCAGGAAATGAGCCTGAGAGTTTGTTGGAGGCCTTGAGCTAGTATAATGGCAGTCTCGGATCCAAAGATCATTTCTGAACCCACTGAGGAATGAATGAAAACTGACATAATCAGATCTTTAGTTTTAAATATCTGAGCTGTCAGTGCAAATCCAAAGTGTGAAGAACCTTCTCACTGGCAGACAGCTGAGAAGGGAGAAAGATGAATAGACCGACTAAGGGACACTTCACTGACCACCCTATGCATGAAAGAATTAACTCGAAGAGAGACCCCCCTTTCCTCTATGAAAAAGAAAAAAGGAGGAACAGCCATAACAGCCTAAAGTTCAGATACTCTATTGGCTGAAATAAGAGACAAAAGAAGAAGTGTCTTCCCAGTACAGGAAGCTGAAAGAGCAGGCTCAAAAGGAGTCTGGGTCAATTTTTCAAAGTACAAAATTAAGATCCCAAGAAGGCAGAATGGGTTTCCTGGGAAGCCTGATATTAAGGATACCTTTAAGAGAATTCCTTGACCTCAAACTTAGAGGCCAGAGGAGGATTCAAGAGCAGACAAACAGAAACTGCTGACAGGTGAGCTTTAACTCAAGATACCAACCCAGCATACAGCAGATCACACAAATAAGAGAGAAACAGAGAAACCTCTACCAAAACAGGATCCCGATGGAAAAAGAGGCACCAGACAGAAAATCATTTCCATTTGGGAATATAAGATTTTCTGATAGTGGATTTCCTGGCCTTCTGCAGTACCCAACGAACATCCTCAGAAGTGCCTAAAAGGTATCTAAGCTCCATCACCACAGTGCCATTTGAAGAGTGGACAGGGGAGGATAAATGAGACCCCTTGTCTTGTGTGAAAAGATCCACCTGTGGCGATTGCCCCAGGCCAAGTGAGGAAGAAGGGGTAACCAGTGCTGTCTGGGCCAAGAGAGAGTCACCAGCTATATTATGGGAGCGTCCTACCTGATCTTGTGCAGAACTTGTGCCATGGGGGGGGGGGTAGAGAAACATCCCCTTCCAAAGAAAAGTTAAGGCATCCACTTTCCAAGTTAGAGGACTTGGGGCTCTGGAACAGAATATAAAAAGTTGTCTACTTAGAGGGGAGGCAAAAAGATCTACCCAAAGAATACCCCACCAATGGACAATGTCCAGGAACACATCTCTGTGAAACATCCATTTGTGACCTTGTGTTCTGGACCTGCTCAAAGAATCTGCCACAAGATCGTGCTCTGAAGGAATGTAATCTGCCTGAATAGCCCCTTGATAACAGATGGCTAGATTCCAAATGTGGAGAGCTAGTCTGAAAAGAAAATAGGACCTTGTGACCCTTACTTGCTGATATACCACGTAACCATGGTATTTGTCAGCGAAAACCTCCAGGGCCTGGGATGAGAGGGGGAATGAAAGGCCTGTACAGCTAGGAACAAAGCCCTCATCTCTTACATTGATATGGCCTGACCTCTGATGAGGCCAGAGAGTAAGACCTCTGATGAGGCCAGAGAGTAAGAACCTTTAAGGGGCCACAAGACTCACACCCACCCCATCTGAGGCACCCATGAAAAGCTCCTAAGTGGGAAATGCAGCTTGAAAAAGAAGCTCTGGATTGAGAAAAAGTTGATGAATCCACCACTAAAGCTCGAGCTGAGATACCACTGAACCTTCCTATTATGAAGTCTGGCAACAGGGAGAACTGGAATGGTGGAAAACATAAATCCCAGGACCCTGAGAAATTCTCTGGCCAGGAGAGAGGAAGAAGAGAATGGAAAAAGCCCAGAGTCACAGCCTTGGGGGAAGAAGAGATGCCAGCATGGGAACTGTCTAAGGTATTTATCAGAGGAAAACATGAGCCTGGGAAGGTGTTAGAACTGATTTCTGGAGGTTTATGGTGAACCCCAGACTATGTAAAAGGCAAGTGATAAACTGGAGTTTCTGTAGCGGACTGCTGAGAGAAGGAGCTTGAATAAGCAGATCAACTAGACAGGGGAAAATCTGTATACCTCAAAGCCTGCAAAAGGCAATGACAGGAGTGAGGCATTTGGTGAATACCTTTGGGGCAGTAGAGATGCCAAAGGGCAAAGCAGAGAACTGAAAACTTAAGGAAGAGACAGAGAAGCAAAAACTTCCTAAAGACAGGATAGATGGGGATGTGAAGGTAGGTATCCTTGAGATCTAGAGACACCAGAAAGGCCTGAGGAAGCAGACGAGGAAACAATATTGAAGGGATAACATCTGAAAAGAAGAAATCTTCAGAAAGGTGTTCAATAGAAAATATCTAGAATTAGTCTCCAGGTACCCTCCTTTCAGAGAATAAAAAACATTCTAGAGTAAAACCCCTTCCCTACCTGAGTGAGAAGAATGTGCTGAATGGTGCCCTGATCCAAAAGAGATTGTAGAACCTCTGCAAAATGAGGAAGACAGTTATTCTTGAGGAGGTTGGGGAATGCCTGAAAAGGGAGGAAGGGACTTCCGAACCATGAAATATCCCTGATGGATAATGGACATAACCTAAGACTCTGAGTTAACCTGATGCCAATTTGGAAGAGACAGGGAGAGGTGGAGAGACAAGGGGACATGGCCGACAGGAGGGGAATGCCAAATAGAAGCAGACTTGTACTGAAAAGAAGGTTTCTGGGAGGAAAGAGTCTGAGTAGACATAGCAGGAGGAAAATGCCTAGAAACCTTCTTTCCTTTAGGACAGGGCAAGTTTGCCTATGAACAGAGGCAGACTTGGAAGGATAATTCCTCTGAAACTTGGGAATAGGAAAAAAAAAATATGTGCTTCAGCTCCTGCAAGGCCTTCCCCGTATCCTGGTGGGACGTAAAGTCAGCAGCCATCCTAAAAAGAGTTTTGTTATCCAGAGGAACATATAAAAGTTTGGCCTTGATGTCATCAGGCAAAGCATGAGGATGTAGCCAAGAATAATGACCACGACTGAACCAAATTTAGAAATCCTGGAAAAGGCATCAGTTGCATCATAGCTGCATTTAACTGAATGGCAGGCAACTTGAGAAGTGGAGCCTATCAGGGAAAGGGCAGAAGTCTTCTCCTCAGAGTGATGGAGGTCAAAAACCACCTTAGAAACATGGAAGTGGGGGCCTAAACATACCCAGTCATATCAGTTTGTTAGTTAATGGCCCTAAAAGACAAGGTAGCAGCAATGCAAACTTTCTTGCCCAGCCTTTCCATGGCCCTACTATCCTTATCAGAAGGAATCAGCTTGGTAGAGGACAACAACTTGGACTTATCAGAAGAAACAGACACTACTGAAGGATCAGCAGAAAGGCACTTATAAAGAAATGTGCAATCCTTAGCCACCTTGTAGAACCTATCACACTGAGGATCCTTTACAACAGGGGAAATATGCATCATCTTTTGTTTCTTTTTCTGCAGGATGTCCGCTCAAAAAAACCATGGAGGATCAGACCCCCCAAGCATCAAGTACAGATGCTTGAAACATCTCTGTGGACATGCAAAAATTTGGATCCATGCCAGACTCTGATGGGGTCATGGCAGAGGAATCCAATGCAAACACCAAATGGTCTTCAGGGTTTTCACTAGCCTCTACAGAGACATCTGGGGAGGCTGGACAGAAGCTGGATCACACCTTTTTTTGGCCTTCTTCTTGGCAGATGGGTGGCCCTCTGGACAGGAGAATTCCATTACCCAGCTAACAGCTTAAGACACCAGTTCTCAAGATAAATGGACAAAGAGGAGAGGCGACTATGTAGGGTCTTATGTACAAACACCTGGCAGACAGAACACTGTGCATGACTGTAGGAAGCACCCAAGCAAAAAAGACACTGGTTGTGACGGTCCTTACAGGTGATCTGCCTCACACAATGACAGTTTCTCTTTCTGGATGACAAGAGCACAACACCAAACAAGAAGAAAAAGGAAGAGAAGAAACCCCAATAAAGCACTTGCCTGAAAAAAAAAAGGTTTGGTACTTGCACAGCAGAAGGGCATTCAGACTGATGTGCAATAATGACATTTGGACTGGCGGTAAAGTTGTTTTACGTATTTGCATCAACTTTATTGCTCTGGGGGGCATACGCATGATGTATGGTGCCTATAAGAGCTGAAGGCTTTGGTATACTGGAAGGATGTTGAGCTATCCTTGGCAGGAGATCCCTTATGTGAAGAATACTGCAACAGTGGTATGGAAGGACATCATATAACTGATCTCCAACTGTGAAATCAAGAATCTTGTTAGACTTTTGCCCCAACAGTTTTGGTTTATGAATGGCAAATCCTGTCAAGTGAATTTAGTAAACTTCTTCAAGAGGGTTACAGAAGTTGTAGATGCTGGCCATGCAGTCCATGCAGCATACCTTGTGGCAACTGCTGCTTCACTGGGGATGGCCTCTCAGGTTTTGATTACTGACAAAGACATTGTCCACCCCCACATTCCCTTTTTTACGGCATGCCTACCAACATGGCAGAACAAGCAAATGCTATGAGCCTAAACAAGAAACTCCACTCCCTACAAGCCCTTCTCACACTGGAGGATGTTGACATCTGTGTAGTGAGAGACATGTTTTAAAATGGCAGACAGCACTCTGGCTGTGCAGGGCTATAATGCCTTCCCCATCCTTTTAGACCAGTCACTGCGCAGGAGGGGAAAAAAATGTGGCGGTGTCTCAATCTTCATGAGAAGAGACTCACATTAAGGCTGGTTAAACAGCATGATGCACTAGAACTTCTCCATGTTGCAAATAACCATCAGAAAGGTCCTGAACCATATATATGCTAGCTACAGAAAGTACAGTTGTGTACACTTACCATAACTGTAGATGTTAAAGTGTATTCACTGTTGCAGTCATCACATTTGGGGTATCCCTGCCAGGGTAGCCCTCAGCCTGTCCGAATACCAGAGACTTGTATTGCTGCGTCAGTTGCTGTCACTTCAGGACTGACGTCAGGTCATCAGTAGTATAAAGTAAGGCAGCCAACACGATTATGTCAGTTTTTCTTGCCCTGTCAGGAGCCCCCAAGTGCGAGCCAGGTTATGGTGGAAAAACCCCACCAGTAGAAAGTAAATACCAAAATGTCCCTTGTAAGGAGAGAGAGAGAGAGAGAGAGAGAGAGAGAGAGAGAGAGAGAGAGAGAGAAGGGGGATGGGAAGGAGGGAAATCAGGACTGCAACAGTGATTACACTCAAACATCTACATGTATGGTAAGTGTACACAACTGTACTATGTTCTTCATGTTTCACTGTTGGAGTCATCACATTTGGGTTGGGTTTCCCAAAGCTGAGGAAAAGGGTGGAGGCAGTCAAGGAGACTAGGGGCTGGCTAAGATGCCCTGCAAGACTGCAGTGGCAAAGCCTGCCCTGGATTTGGAGAAGATAGGCAGGTGGTAATGCTTGGTGAAAGTGTGAAGAGATGTCCAGGTGGCAGCCTCCAGGATGTCCCTGGTGGGGACTCCTCTGAGGAAAGCTGCAGAGGTGGAGGCTGCACTGGTGGAATGAGTCTTGACCCCTTAGGGTGAGGCTTTCTGTGTTGCTTGTAACACAAATGGATGCAGTGTGCTAACCATTTAGAAACTGGAGATGGCTTTGCCCTCTGCCCATGCAGCAAAGCTAACCAGTAATTGATCAGACTTTGAGTGATTTAGTCCTGTCTAGATAGACTGAGCTGTCTGTGCACATCTAGAGAGTGCAGGATCCTTTCCCCCTTGTTCTGTGGGTTAGGGAAAAAGGTGGACAAATTAATGGATTGGTTGAGAGCCACACTGGACACCACTTTGGGTATGAAGGATGGGTTAGTCCTGAAGGAAACCCTATCAGCATGGAAGATGATGAAGGGCTCCACAGCCTTGAGTGCTTGTAGCTTGGAGAACTTTCTGGCTGAAGTGATGGCCAGAAGAAAAGCTGTCTTAAAGGAGATAAATTAACTCTGCTGAAGATGCTTGTTCAAACGGGGGCAAGGTGAGCTTTTCCAACACAAATTTAAGGTCCCAAACTGGGGTAGGTGCTCTTCTGGGTGGCCTCAAGTTGCTAGCCCCTCTTAGGAATTGTTTGATCAGAGGGTGTGAGAAAAGGGGCTGCTCAGTGGGGAAATGAGCAGAGATAGCAGAGGCATGAATTTTAATAGAGGAAAAGAGAGACCACTGTGTGTAGCAGGTCAGCTAGGTAATCCAGGATGAGAGAGAGGGGGCTGTGCCGTATCGGCTCCCTTAACCTGAATCCAGGTGCAGAAACTTTTCCATTTGTCAGCATAAGACTTTCTAGTGCTAGGGCGTCTGGCCTCACGTATAACATCTAGTACCTGTTTACTGAGGTTGGCAGATTGTTCAGTGGTTAGGGAATAAGCCAGGCTGCCAAATCGAGTGTCTGCAATTGGGGATACATGAATTCTCCTTCCCTCTGGGTCAGGAGGGTTGGGGTCTGAGTGAGATGCCATGGTAGAAGTAGGGGACAGGCTACGCAGCAGTGGTACCAGTGCTGGCGAGGCCAGTCTGGAGCAATAAGAATTGTCCTTGGTTTTTCCTCCCTTATTTTGAGCAGTACCCTGGCAATGAGAGGTAGTGGAGGAAAGGCACAGACCAATAGAATGACCCAGGGGAAGGACAGGGCATCCACTTTCCAAGCCATGTTGTGATGCTCCCTGGTGCAGAACTTGCTGAGCTGATGGTTGGTGTGGGAGGCAAAGAGGTCGACCTTCGGGGTGCCCCATTTCTGGTCAGCATGAAAAGGTCTTCCGCCATTTTAAGGATATGAGACAGAGGCAAGGAAGCAGGTGCCTGAGAGTGGATCATCAGTTTCTTGGGTGTGGTTCGTACCCTGGGCCTTAGAAATTTGGTAGTTTTCGAAAGAACGGTAGATGCAAAAGAAGTTGTCAGTTGTCGAGAATTGGTAGTGAATAGTACTTCGTCGGAAGCCAGTGCCTGCTCAGCGGCTCCGTACCCATCCAAGGGAGAGACAACTGAAGGATCCTTAGTCGAATAAGAGTTTTGCGGCATACTGGACTCAAAAGGTCTTGGTACCGGCCTGCGAATCCATAGAAGCAGGCATCAGGGGCTGCGAAAGCACCTGAGGACCGGAGAATTGGCGACTAGCTTAACGGAAGCATTGACGGTAGGTCTGGACTTGTGCGGTCTGTCGCTGTCTTTATCCTTATGTTTTTTCGGAAGATCTATCTAATGGCTTACTGAAGCCATACTGGAAATAGAGGACTGTAAGCGAAAATATCTAGCTACAGTAAGGGCCTGACAATGTATAGTTCTGGCATTGAACAAAGCACAAAAGCGACAGCGGGGGACATCGTGGTCTGGGCCTAAGCAAGTGACAGTAAGAATGAAAGTCTCGGTGTGATATTTGCTTTCCATAGGCGAGACAATTAACTTTTTCTAACATCGGTTAGAGCAAGAAAAAATGATCCCCAATGGGGTACTTAGCTTTAGAAAACTTCAGCTTCAATTCGGAAGATGAAACTCAGGAAGCGGACGACCGGCACTCATGCGAACTGCTTCTGGCTCCGTGGCAAGAAAGACTGTAATGTCATCGGCTGCCTTACTTTATACTACTGACAACCTGACGTCAGTCCTGGAGCAACAGCAAATGACAGAAATACTAAGCCTCTGGTATTCGGGCCAGCCGACAGCTACCCTGGCAGGGATAACCCAAAATGTGATAACTGCAACAGTGAAACACGAAGAACATCTCCTTCTATAACTCAAGAAAGCCACAATGACCATCTACTGGAACTAGAAACACTCAGTATTAAACCTGATACCACTTTCCAAACTATCAAAATAGTTGATAAAAATATCAAACAGATGCAGCTGTACCCCATCCAAACAAGTGCATAGCAAACTCCAGAAACAAACTCACATGGAGGAACCACAACTACCACAAGCATTATAACAAAAGAAAATAACTTTGGCCAAAAGTAAGAAGAGTAATTTTCCAGAATGTCAAAGTCCTTGTCACTGAAATAAACAAACTCAGGGGTGTAATAAAATCCACCATAGCCAAATTTGAGGCTAAAAAAGCTACCCAAACCAAAGACCATCCCAATGCATTTTTTAGTTATGTTTGTAATCTCAAAAGCACAATGCAGGAATGCGCCCAGCTGATTGTGAAAGATGTTATCTACACTAAGGCTGAAGATATAACGAACCTACTGGCCAATAAACTTAGCTCCAACTTTTCCCCTCTCTCCCCACCAGTCTGTTCCTCAAGATATACCTGAAACCAGCTTGCTCCAGCTATCACACGAGAACAACTCCTAAATATGCGATCAAAAGCTAAAAACACTGCATTGATTGGTCCTGACAATATACTTGGATGCATCTTAAATAACATAAAGCACGACTTAGCCACACCCCTAACAACACCGTTCAATGTCAGACTACATAAATGTTTTGTACCAAGTGAATGGAGAACAGCTACAGTCATTCGCCTGCATAAGCAGGACCTTCCAGATCCAGCCAGTTACAGACCCATAAGTCTAACCCGCCTCCTATGCAAAGCTGTGGAAAGACTTATCATAGATCTAATCAGTCAGGACACAGGGAACCTCAAAACACCAGACATGTCTCAGTTTGGATTTGTCAATAGAGTTAAAGATGTTAAGATTTGCACTGGGTGTGACTAGGATGGACAGGATTAGGAATCAGTATATTAGAGGGTCAGCTCAGGTTGGACAGTTTGGAGTCAAAGCAAGAGAGGCGAGATTGCGTTGGTTTGGACATGTGCTGAGGAGGGATGCTGGGTATATTGGGAAAAGGATGCTAAGGATGGAGCTGCCAGGTAAGAGGAAAAGAGGAAGGCCTAAGATGAAGTTTATGGATGTGGTGAGAGAGGACATGCAGGTAGTGGGTGTGAAAGAGCATGATGCACAGGACAGGAAGAAATGGAAACAGATGATCCGTTGTGGCGACCCCTAACGGGAAGAGCCGAAAGAAGATGACGAGGTGATATTTTTTTTTAAAAGATCACCAAAGCAATGGATGAAGGCAAAATAGTACACACCACATACCTCGACCTGGCCAAACTATTTTGACACAATTCCCCACTCAGACACAATAGAAAAGCTAAATAAACTGGGAATAATCCCCATGTCACCTGCTGGATTGCCAGCTGGCTTACAGATAGGATGCAGGAAATCAAAATAAGGGAAGTTACCTCCACAAAGAGACCAGTCGAGTTCCCCAGGGTCCTTTGCTGGGACCTCTCCTGTTTGGCATCTGTTTCTGAAGGGTTCTGGCTGACCAAGTTTGCAGATTACTACAAGCAAAGTGCAGTCACTGAATCCACAAATAAATAACTGTTGCCAAAATCATGGACTGAAACTAAATGCCAAAAAATGTATTACTGTATCCTTTACAAAGTAATCTATCCTAGGGAACTACCACATTAACAATACGCCCAACAGCTGATCCAGTTATTCAGGATTTGTGAACTTCTGTGGACAGCGACCTAACCTTTAACCAGCACGTGTCCACTGTTGTAAAAAAGACCTTCTATATTGCACAGCTTATACACAAAGGGATTGTGTCTAGATCTAGGGATATCATTGTCTCCCTTTACTCGGTCCTCATTAGGCCAATCATTGAATATAATGCCCCCTTTGGCACGTATCTCTTCAGCCACATTAAACAACTGGAACATCCACAGAGATACCTTATTAAAAGGATACAAGACCTAGACATGTCTTACATGGAGCAAATGAAAGCCCTGTCATGATATTCAGCATCCTACAGACTACTAAGCAGTGACCTATGTCTGGCATACAATGCATCCTCAGACCCAATACTGATGGATTAAATGCACATCAGCAAGTCAAATGGCATCAGGAATACTTGTTCTAGGGATATAAACTTCTTCTATAACATCAACAGAATGGCTTGAAGGGACATGTATATCGCACAGAGGATACCGCTGCTCTGGAACAGACTCCTCATCCACATAAAACAAAGTTCATCCATGCCTATACTCAAGCGTAACTTGATGGATTGGAAACAGAACATTTACCTTAAGACTGCTCCTTGTACTACTAATGGACAGGGGCAGCGCTCCTAAATGCTTTATCTCATGCATGTGTCTCTTCAAATTATCTGTAGTATGATCCCATTTATTCTCATTCAGAGTAATAGTTGGAGGGTGGCACAATGGTTAAGGTGTTTACCTTGCAAACACAAGGTGCAGGGTTTGATTCTCACCTGGGGAGTTTGGCTAGGCATAAAATGTCCAATAGCCAACAAGGAGACAGCCTGGTACTAATCTATGAACTACAAATTTTGCAGTTGGGAATGGCATAGTGGTTAAGGTGTTTACTTTAGAGACACAAACTACAAGGTTCGATTCTCACCTTCGGGAAGCATGGCTAGGCTTGAAAAGGCCCTTAGCATCATTAGCCAAGTAATTACTTATACTGTATAATTACCAACCCTGGGATGGGCAAGGTCAATTTCTAACCAAATGAGATAGGTTAATTCAAGCACAAAAAGGGAAACTGGCTAGGCTTAAAATGGCCCTCAAGTGCAGCTAGCTTAGTACTTTCTGTGAACCTCTACCTTGCCAAGACCTTCAACACCACTTTCCACTATACAAAAGCTAAATGTTTTAAACATTTACTTACATGTCAAAAAATGGCTAGCAAACTGAACTACAGAACCCACAGAGTGCGAGCTGCAGGAGTCTCATCAGAAAGTATGAAACTGACCAATGGTGTCCCTCAGGGCTTAGTACTGGGGCGTCTCCTTTTGATATTTACTTCTCAGATCCCCAAAGCAGGGAGCCAAGACCTTCAGCTAAAGAAGTGTTTAGATGACCGCAAATTGGAGATTGCTATTAAGTCACCCCCTACGACACTCAACTCAACCAAATTACCTCTCCATAGTAAAATCCTGGTTCACTAAATGGGTTCAAATTAAATGCTAAAATGTTTAGTATGACTTTTGGTAGACAACCCCTCCCCTCATCATATTGTATAGAAAACATACTACTACAAAATTAAAATGCAAGTCAGTGACCTACGTACTTCGATTGATGGCTCCCTCTCTTCTGACCACCATGTGACAAAGAAATACCATCAAGGTCTAAACAAGTACTCACTCCCTTATACTCAGTATTGATCAGGCCAATTATAGAGTATAATGCCCACTTTGTATACAGTTTATTAACCATATCTAACAATTAGAAAGACCCCAAAGGTTCCATAACCAAGAAAATATCACAAACCTAAAGTCTCTGAGCTGCCAAGAGAAGCTGGAAACCCTATCCCTTTATTCAGTGTCTTGCACACTTTTTGAAGAGAGTTCTCTATCATGCTTACCATACCATTAGAAAAAAAAAAGTTATGTCTTAACATAGCATTCCATCGGTGTTGTCCATCTTCATTAACCTGTGGGTCTCAGTTCTGACCAGCTACTTTACTAGCTAAACATTCCAAGCTCTAGCTCCTCCCTCACACCCACAATTCCCCACACTCCACTCTTCCAGATTACCTCCAATCAAGTCTGCAATGACAGCTATCAATTGTTAACAAACAGACCAACATAGCCAGTAGGGGGTAAAGATTAGAACGTCAGGAGCTCAGCAAGGAACTGTGGCTCCTATGAACATATCAGTCAGATCTCTCGAAGTCTTGGATTGGGGGAAGGTTAATGAACACAAACACAGATGGAATGTTATGACAAGACGTAACTTCTTTATCTGATGTTGTCATCTTCATTCATTCATTAACTGGTGGGACAAAGTCCCTAGCTACAACAACCCGGGATGGCCCTCATGGAAGGGTATTCCAAAGTACAGCAGAGCCAAAGACACTTCTGCTCTTGGAGATGATGCCCAACTTATAATGCGCAATGAAGATATGAGGGTTTGACCAAGTAGTTGCTACACAAATGTCCTCAATAGATGCAGTCAACCAAAAGGCTTGGGAAGTTGCCATAGACCTTGTGGAATCTGACCAGGGACTGGAATGTTCCTGGAAGAATAAACAAAGGAAATGCAGTCTTTCACTCATCTTGCTAGGGTATGGGTTTACCTTTTTAACTTCTTAAAAGGATACAAACAACTGATCAGACTTCCTGAAGGACTTTGTTCTAAGTAAAAAACGAATTGCCTATGTACACAGCAAGCAAATGAAGTGTACTCGCTCTTATTCTGAAAATTAGGGAAGAAAACAGGAAAATTAACAGATTGATATTACCTTTGCTAGCAACTACAGGAAGAAAGGATGGACTGGTACATAGGGTTACTATCTTTGTGGAATATCGAGTAAGGAAATTTGCAGGAAAGAGCCTGAAGTTCAGAGATTCTTCTTGCTGAATTAATAGCCACTAAAAACATCATCTTCCAGGAAAGAAATTTCAAATCTGCTGTAGCTGCTGGTTTGAAAGGGGAGCAGACTAGAGCTTGTAAAATTATAGTCAAGTTCCAAGGAGGGAATAGGATCTTTTGTAGGGGGATGAAGCAGAAAGATGCCCCTAAGAAAGGCTTTACAGAGTTTCAAAGAAGCCAAAGAAGAATCTTGTCCAAAATGGAAATTGGAAGTAGCTGCTCACTGCTAACTGCACTTTAACGGTGGAGTAACTCACTCCATTACTGAAAAAAGCCAAAAAAAACTAAAACTACCGAGACAGGGAGTGTGAAATTATCTACTTGTTTCTATTGCTCCCATATAGAGAATCTTTTCCACTTGCTCTTATAAGTTTTCCTGGCTGAAGATTTTTGGGAGGAAATCAATATTTTCTGAACAAGGGAAGAGAGCCTGGGGTGTCTAGCCATCACTGAAATTGGAGAAACCATGCGATTAGTTTCAGACAGTGACTGTCCGGGTGAGTCGATAAGGGGTTGGGTCCAGCATCAAAGACGGGCAAATCAGATGAACCAGGTTTGTCAAGGTCAGAAGGGAACAATGAGGATTACCTTTCTCTTCAACCTAAGAGCCTTCTGTAAGAATTTTGGGATTAAGGGCAGCGAGGAAAAGGCATAAAGCAGACTGGGAGGCCAAGCATGGACTGGAGCATCCCTGGGTGACTGCCGTGAGGAGGGATCACGGCAAAGTACCTGCTGCATTTGTTGTTGAGGGGTGAAGTAAAAAGATCACAGCAAGGTTGACCCCATTCCTGAAAGAGTCGTTTTCTGTAGATTGATTCAGGGACCAGTACTGAGGCATCAGTAAAATTCAGCTGAGCCTATCCGCCAAGATGTTGGATTCTCCCAGAATGTGCATTGCCACCAGAAAGCGGGTGGTATAGATCGTCCATTGCCACACACTCACAGCTTCTCGACACAGGGGATAAGATCTAGTCCCTCCTTGTTTACTGATGTACCAGACCACTGGCATATTTGTCCACTTGAATAGCAATAGTTCCTAGAGGCAGAGAATGGTATAGTTTTTGCAACGCTAGAAGAAACTCTTTCATCTCTAGTACATTTAATGCATTGAACTGTTCAAACCAGATGATGCCCCTCTACCCCATCTGGGAGGCATCCATGGTCACCATGGCATTTTGGGGAGGAAGAACGAAAGGACAACCGTAAGTAACATCTGAAGAATGATGCCACCAAAGAAGACATTCTTTGTAAATCCAGGAGAGTTTGACAGGAAAGTTTGGAGGGTTCCTGGTAGTGACCACTGGACCGCCAAAGTGCACTGTAGGATTCTCACATGAAAGCGTGTTGTGGGTAACAGAGTTATCATGGCCGCCATGGAACCCGGCGCTCTGAGAACTAAACTGGCTACAGGTTTCAGAATGGCCATGATTTGTTTGATGTGAAATCTTAGGTTTGATACTCGGGTCTTGTCAAATAAGCATGACAAATTCTTGTGTCCAGCTGTGTTCCAAGAAAATCTATTACTTGAACCAGTTCCAACAGGGATTTGTGCAGTTTGATCATTATTCCAAGAGCTGGAGCCAAGTGGTGGAGATACCTCACTGGTAAGATCAGACCATAAACTAATCTCACTAGATATTCACATCCCGACACCAGCCCACAAATTACCACATAGGTGGTAATCCATTAAGTACGGAAGAAGTAATTAGGGACCTGGGGACCCAAGTTGATAGCAATCTCTCATTTGACAACCACGTGGCCAAAGTGGTTAGAAAAACATTTTATATAGCCCACCTAATCATGAAGGGATTCACATCTAGATCAGGGGAGGTCATTGTGCCTCTTTACTCATCCCTCATCAGGCCCATAATTGAGTACAATGTCCCTTTTGGGATGTACCTTACCAGACACCTGCAGCAACTGGAAAGACCCCAAAAGTACCTCACCAAGAGGATCAAAGGGCTCAAACAGATGCCATATGCTGCCCAGTTAAAGAAACTCCAGCTCTACTCAGTGGCATACCGCCTGCTCAGAGGCGATCTGTGCCTGACGTATAAAGCCATGTCCAACCCGGAATTAATGGACATGCTGCACCTCAGAAAATCCAAATCCCATCGAGCTACGTGCTCGAGAGACTTGAACCTCAGCACTGAAATAAATAGGACATGCTGGAGGGACAGATTCATAACCCAGAGGCTCCCTTCACTCTGGAATAAAATCCCAGTCCAGGTTAGGCAGAGTCCCTCATTGACTCTCTTCAAGAGGAATCTTGATGAGTGGATGGGAGATAGTAGGTTTACCCCGGGTATCACTTCTGTGTCACTGTTAGACAGAGGCACAGTATACTAACCTCGAAAAAGGGCATAGCAAAATTAATTTAAAATGGGTGGCGAAAGCCAAACACACTCTGGCTAGGCTTATAAATGCCCTAGGGCAGATAGCCTAATATGAACCTATGAACCTATAATCCTTGGCCTGTAACAATAGATGCCTCGTTGGAGTGGTTAGGGGCCAGTATTCCAGACAAGGGAAGATCTGGTACCCTTGCAGCCTGAGATGGACTGCCACCACTGCCAAACATTTGTTGAACACCCTGGGAGCTGTGCCGAGACCAAATGGGAGTGATCTGAACTGATAACGACTCGCTCCCGCTGAGCGCCTGTGTATTTTGATGCATGCATCCTTCAGGTCTATACAGCACATCCATTTTGATGTATGCATCCTTCAGGTCTATACAGCACATCCAATCATTCCTCCTCAGCCGGGGTAAGATGGACTGAACCGGGACCATCCAGAATTGTGTTCTTTACATATTTGTTCAGAGAAGTCAGGTCCAGAATTGGCCTCAGGTCCCCTGTCTTTTTGGGTACCAAAAAGAACCTGGAATAGACACCCAATCTGGCTCGATGGGGAGGGACATCCTGGATGACTCTTTTTTGCAGCAATTTTGCTATTTCTGTGGCTGCGTCCTCCCTCTGTTTGGATGGAACATCTTGGAAGTAATTTTTTTGGATTCAGTTTCTCTCAAAAGGAATGTAGTATCCTCTGGAAATCCACTGGTCATTTGTGATGACTTTCCAGGCTGTGGGATGCAAGGAAAAGTGCCCCCCCCCCAACTGCCTCCAGGGGAAGGCAGTTGGGCAACCTTTCAGGAGCGCTGGAAGGGTCAGTCTGAGAAGGTATCCTGAGACCCTTGGTTTTGCTGGCCCCCTCTGTCATGTGGTCAGCGTCTACCATTCTGTTTTTCCTCCTCTGCTTCTGGGGGAAAAATCTCCTGGAGAGTCCTGATGGAAAGTTTGAGATTTCTTGAACCACATCTTTTTACTGCCATGCTGGTTTTTGGAGAACGACCTTTGTGGAGTAGAAAAGCAGATTCTGATGGCATACAGGGTCTTCCCATCTTTCTCGCTACGGGAGACAGCATCTTGAACCACGAGTCCAAACAAGGTTGATCCATCAAAGTGCTCACTGATTGATGAAAGACACCATAAAAGGCTCTGAAAAGTCACAGCCCTATCCAGGCATGACGCCTTATGGGAATGCCAGAACCAGGCACCCCCTGCCGCTTGGTATATGAGCCTCATGGACACATTAGACAATGACTGAAGGGTGGCCCATCTGGAGGAAAAGGTTTTCCGTTCTTCAGCAAACATGGACCCTGAGGCTAAGCTAGAGAGTTCCTTGACTAGGTCACTCTGTAGTCCCGTAAAAGGGGATAAATAGTTTAACACCCTCAAAGTAAATGTGGAAGAGGTGTAAACTCTCTTACCAAATCTGTCCAAAGCCCAAGATTCTCAGTTGGGGGGGATAGACAGAGGAGCTTTACTGGTGGCTGCCACAACAACCACGACATCTATGGAAGATACCCTTGGTCCAGAAGGTCTTGCCTGGGAGGAGGGTACTTAAAGTTTTATCTACCCGTTTTGGTATGAGCTCTACTGTATCTGGTTCCTTCCATGCCCTAGAAGACACCAACTCAATGAGTGGGTCAGTAGGGGGGACACCCAGGTTGTAGATGGCCCAGACCAGAAAGCCTCTAACAGCACTTCTCTTCCAGAGAAGGATTTTGGACAGACCAACCACCTCTTTGATGGAGAATGTCTAAAATGTCACCACAAGAGATCTCTTCTGGTGGCAGTCTTTGGGATCCTTCACATTCCTAGAAGCTGGTGTCAGCAGTAATGGATTCCTCAGAAGAATCAATGCGCCTCTTCTTGTACAATCTCATTTGAGGAATCCCCTCAAGTGGGGTGTTCCAGGGAGGTGTCATAGAGCCTTGGGGTTCCACAGATGGAAATTTATGGAGACTTTCCAGGGCCAGCTGTCCACAAGGTGGACTACAGGCTTCAGGCACAGATCCAGAAGGAGTAGGGATAGGTTCCGAAGACGTGAGAGTCAAGGGTCTCCTGGAACGGGAGAGGGCCCTCTCCACTTCAAAAGCTGAAGTGTTTTGAGCTCTAGCCAGCATCTCCTCTAGGAGCCAAAACTACCACAGTGTACACTTCCCAAAGCCTCAGATCCTCCCACTCCGAAGGGGGAGTCAGAGCAAAGCTATCGAACGCCGACGTTCCAAGGGGAATATACCGCTCCAAAACTTCGGGGTGCAAGTCAACCCCCCGCAGCCGATATCTAAGCTACGGCTCCAAGATGCACTTGGCACTGAAACAGTTGGAGCCAAGTGCGTTGAGGAAATGGTTGGGGGCAAAGAGGAAATCACCAATGGCCCCGACACTTCGGTGCCCGGGAGTAACAGAAACTGAAGACTCCGAAATCAAGGCCTGTATCAGAGAAGGAGCCACAGAGGAAAGCCTCACAGATCCAGCAGGGGATGGAGAAGACAAAACACCCATGTGGATATCAGTCTCAAGAAACTGTCTCATTAGTCTATCCACGTCTTTCTCAGAGTGGCTTTGAGATGAACTGGAGGATGTGGAAGACAGCGTCCTGGAAGATTTCCTCAGAGAAGGTGATTTCCGAGTGGGGGGTAGCCAGCCCCAACCCAGAGGTCATGGCATAATAAGGGGGACCTCTGATCCAGTCTGCTCAGCCCTGAAAAAGCAGATGAGGCATGTTGCGGTGGGGCGAAAGGCAGAGCTGAGGAAGTCTGCACCAACGGGGTCTGCTCCGAAGACCTTGATGCCTTTTTAGGTGGCACTGAACAGGACATCGCAGGGGAGGTTTTCCTGCTCTCCCAGGCCTTTTTAGAGCCCCTGACATTGAAGGGACAGCAGAGGAAGGAGGAGGAGGGAGCAAATATTTTAAAATAAGCTTGCTCCTTATATCTGCTAGGGCCCTGGGGAGAAAACTTGTACAAATTTCACAGTTGCTGTCTAAATGAGAAGGCCCCAGACAGTAAATGCACTCCCTTGTGAGCATCAGATAACAGGATCTTGTGCCCACAGGAAGTGCATTTCTTGAAACCTAATGGTTTCTCTCTGTGATCGGCCATGGAAAGGGAAAGAGAAAGGAGGAAAAGGAAAGGCTATGTCGCAGAGAAATCCAAGTAGAGAAAAAAATTATTCTAATCTTTTTTTTTGATGACTAAGAAGAAAAGGGGGGGGTAAGAAGGTAGGGGCAAAAAGAGAGAAAAGAAACGGACTTACTCAACAAAAACAACACTAAACCCACTGAGGAGCTCAGAGCACAGGAACCTCGCTGTTATTCCGATGAGCGGTAAACAAGATCTGAGGTAATCTGGAGGAGTGAGGAAATGAGGGTCGGAGGGATGAGCTTGAGCTTGGAATCTTTAGCTAGTCAAGTGGCAGGTTGGTTACGAGGGTTGGAACACAGACCCACAGGTTAATGAATGGATGAATAACGACATCAGATCTGACATTACTGGTGGTGCTGTTTTTCCGCAGGTCCAATATCTTCACTAACACTAGAATCGGGGACCTAAATTTTCAGAAACAGTTAAATAAAACATACTGGAGATGCATGTTAATTACCCCTGGGAACCAAAGAGGAGCCTGCCTCCTAGCCCTCACACATATACAATCAACAGAATATTCTTGCTTTGAGCACTGACCTCCACCACAGCTAAATGAGATATTTACCCAGTATGCACCCTCACCCCCAGGATAGTACACCCACCCTCCCTGATTTGGCCAAGTGCCCAGACCAATAATCAAACTTGTGTCAGGTGGGCCATATTCGGGGTTTTATCCCTTTATGCCACTGGTTCAAACCCTAGATACAAACTTCTGTGGAATGGTTTTCATGGAAAATGCTGGAACCATAATTGAGGCTGGAGGCTACTAGCTGACTGTGGAATTGGTGCCGAGATGGGGGCTAATGGGGAAGACGCCAAGGTAGGGATAAGCAGCACAAAATCCTCATCTGCTCTAGAAGCAGAGGTGCGTGGGACCAAACCAGTCTTCAACTAGGCATGCAACAAGACCTTGATCATTATGAAATAATCAGTGCCCACAGTAACCCTTCAATGGGAAATAATGAACAAATGGACCTGGAGAAGGAAGGTCTGGAGCAAATCAGACTGATTAGCTCCATATCAGAAGGAGATAAGCACCATCCAAGACTAAGACCTTTTATGCTCCTTTCTAGCTTTTTTACAGCAGAACTCCCAAAAGGGAAGAAAATACAGTCCCTCTTACTACTTGAAAAGTTCACCTTTAGGTTGCTAAAAATGCAGTAGTAGTTGAAAGAGATGAGTATCCTTTTCTAGTCCTATCTTTATCCAGCAATACTTTCAAACTTGGCTTATTTCATCTCTCTCTCTCTCAAAGACTGCTGATAAAAAACTGGCAAAATACAGCATTCTGCTAGAAAATGCTAAGCCCTCACACAAACCAAATTAAAAGCAAGACTATTTTGGGGAGACAGCTTGTGACTGCAAATGGTATTTTTTTTAATCAGCATTTTCCATAGTAGAAAAAAAGACAAAACCACAAATGCCCCCCCCCCAAAAAAAAAACGTAATCATATCAATCTGCCCGCTGGTAAAAAAAAAAAAAAAGGGGGGGGATTATGCAGAATCTGCACTCTATGGAGAAAACAGGAATAAGATTTTAAACTTCACAAAAATACACTAGCCTCAGCAAATTACAAGTTGTTTGAAAGATATGAACTTGACTATACAAAATTTATTGAGAATTACAACTAATCTAGAAGAAAAACACTCAACACATCTGAAGATCTTGTGTCAGTTTTCCAGTGCTGTTAAGTCCATGAGCAGCAAAGGAAATCTGAAGAGTCAAGCTAGTATAGTGCATTATTGGAGGGTCAAGGAAATTACAGTCTACAAAAAAATGTCAGTGCTGAATTGAGTTAAGTCCTATCGGTTAAAAAAAATGGTTTGCAGATATTATAAATAAGACAGTGTAAGAAACTTCTCTGTGTGGAAGATGTTCAGTCCATATATCTCAAGTTAATCACTGTATATTAATCAGATCAGCCAACAGTAGCGAACTTAAACTTGTCAAGTAAAAAATAAAAAATAAAACATATATAATTGTACAGAATCACTAAGTATTTGAAAGTAATCCAAGCAAGGCAGGCAGTCTGTTTCCAGTCGAAAATCCTTTATTAAGTACACAGACGAGCGATCCAAGTAAAACAAAAATAGAGTAATATTTTCCTCACAAGCTTTCTAAATACATACATACTTTTTATCAGGCAAGGGAGGGGTTTATTTAAGCAATAACCCACGCCTGGGTGTGGGTAATGCTGGATTTACCCACAGTTGGCGTGGTTTGGTCACGAGGGCGAAGCCAGAGTGGTCAAACAAAGACAACAGTGGGTAAATCCAGCATTACCCACACCCAGAAGTGGGTTATTGCTATTATACAATGACATTATTTAAGAAAAAAAATACTTAGTTTTCTTAAATAATGGCATTGTAGAATGCCTCCTTGCTGCCCTTCCGCAGCTGTCTGGTATTCTGCGGCAGTTCTGATAGACTGCGCATGCATACGCTTACGCAGTACATCAGAGCTGTGGGTGGAAGTAACGGAGAAAGCAAGATCTCCGTTGCTTTTTAGAAAGTGTCTCGCTATGTTAAAGGAGTTTTAACATAGCAAGACAGCTTTAAAAAAAGCAACGGAGAAAGTTCCGTTGCTTTTTTTAAAGCTGTCTCGCTATGTTAAACTCCTTTAACATAGCGAGACACTTTCTAAAAAGCAACGGAGATCTTGCTTTCTCCGTTGCTGTAATAAAAAAAAAAAAGACATAATAATGGAAAAAGTCCGGGCGACCAGACCTTTTTCCATTAGTATAAGTCTGATTTACAATGTGCACACTGACCAATCAGTGTGCACGTTTTGGAATATTAATAGGGGGTAGTTGTATAATGTGCTATAAAACAAGGTGTTATTGGTACACATGTTAAATTCACATCCCTTCCCCTATCAGATATTATAAATACTAACAATAATTCACAGAGATGCACACCCAGCATCTATTTTTACTCTATCATTCTGCACAGCTTTAAAAATATCAGAAACAATAATTTCATAGACTGAATAAAAGTAAATAAAACTGTTCTTAATAGAAACACCTCCATCTGCACAGTTTTCTCTTTGTAAAGGATGTGCATGACACCCACTGTTGCTGCTACTTCTGACTGACCTGGACTCTATTATCATCATATCTTTATAGTCACTAGCAAAGAGTTCAAAGCACACTCAGCTGTTTGTTTAGATTAGGGATAACAACACCTTTTTTGAGAATACACAAAGAAACTAATCTCCCACCTTCAAACACCTTGTTTAATCCTTAACCGATTTTGTCAGTTGCAAAATATAAAACATTAAGCACGTTTTGTCACCCCAGAAAAGCTCTCTAGTAGCCCTTGAAATAGGGCACTTAACCTTTACTGGATTAACAGCTTCTCTTCAGGTTTAAGAGAACGTCACTCAATTATTGTATTCTAAACCCCATTAAAATTCAGTTGAATTATCTCATTGTGGAATATTTTAAAACTTTACATATGAACCAAAGGAAATGTGATGTCTTTTAACTTCATTTTGATATATTAATGATGCTTCAGCCAAGCCCAATTAATCACGTTGCATACATTTGAGTCTTGCTTTGTCAAGTCAAGGCTTTTCAAAACAATCTGCAATGCAAGCAGTGCACATAAAACAAACGTACTTACAGGTTCTGTAAGGCTGCTGTCTTTTTCCAAGAACTGTACCACACAATAAGCCAACTGCAATGAAACAAAAGAAAACATAAGCACCAAAAAATGACAATTTCATTAGAAATAACTATAAATGAATAAACCAAGAAAAACAGTGGGTTGGTTCTTGTTGCAAACACACTGCTCATTAAACTCTAGCTATAGCAAGTGTAACTGTTGCCTGTGCTGTAATTTAAATTATTTTCTCAAAACTGCTCTTCAATTTTAAGCTGGCCAAACAACTGCTACCTTGTACTTGTACCCCACCATCAAAAAAGTCAACATTTCATAAAAAGGTACACTTGTGTAAACTCTTCCCATAAGAGTAGATACCCTTCTCTTCACTGTTGTACTATTTTTCACCTTAGTGATCGCCTGCCAAAGATAGCCCAACGTTCATCCAGTATGCCAAAAGCCTTTACATCTTGTACGTGCTGCACATCACATGTATGCAGCCCGCACAGGACGTAGCACATAAAGGTGATGCATGGACACAGTTACCCAGAACTGAAATGTCCAGTAGAGAAAGTACAGTTGTGTACAATTACCATAAATGTAGATGTTCAACTGTATTCACTTTTGGGAGTCTTGACTTGTGGGATTTCCTGCCATGTAAGCCCTTGGCCATCCTGAATACCAAGAGTAATAATCTCCCTCCTCCTTAGACTGGCAGACGTCCTATCTAAGGTCAGCACACGAGTATATAGGGAGCCAGCTGACTCCGTGACATCAGTCTTTTCATTTCTGTCAGAACCTAGCCCTTGAAGAAAGCACCAGAAGAGGCAACAGCCCTAGTGATACGAGTGCTAACTGAAGTAGACAGACACTTGCCATGAAAAAGAATAACAAAAGGAAATGGCCTTAGATACCCAGGAGGAGATGGATTGCTTGCAAACAACTGAACCAAAGTCCTGGGATAAAAAGAAACAAAAAGCTGGTCAGATTTACAAATAGTCTTAGTTTTACCCAAACAATACCAGACTTGTCTGTGCAAATCCAAGGTATACAGGACCCTCTCATTAGCAGACTGTGGAAAAGGAAAAAAAGGAAGGGAGTTGTACTGCCTGATTTAAGGACACTCATTAACAACTCTAGCATAAAAGGATTAGTATGAAGAGGCACCCTGTCTCTGTGAAAAAAAAATAAATACATGAGGAATGGTTATAAGCTCCTGGAGCTCAGAAACTCCCCTAGCAGAAGAGCAAGCAAGCAACAAGACAGTCTTCCATGTATAGTGTTGCAGAGAAGCTGAAACTGCATGGTCAAAAGGAGCCTAAGTCAATTTTTCCAAAACAAAATTAAGGTCCCAAGGAGGAGGAACAGGCTTCCTTGGGGCTCTAAGATGCAGAACGCCTTTAAGAAACTGAACTAAAAACAAGAAGACTCAGGAGGATTCAAGAGCAGAGAGGCAGAAATAGCTGACAAATTGGCCTTCATAGAAGAATAGGCCAAGCCAGAATGGAGCAACTCTCACAAATAGGACAGAACCAAAAGGACCCCTATTGAAAAAGGTCCTGGCCATCAGCATGACAGCAGACAGAAAATCATTTCCATTTGGGTATATAAAAGACTTTTGGTTGTGGGCTTTCTTGCCTTCTGTAAAACCATGAGCACGTTCTCAGAATAGAGATGCTTAAAATAGATCCAAACCCTATCACCCACACTGTCAGTTGAATAGTGGACAAGTCAGGATAGATGAGTGACCCATTGTCCTGTGTGAGGAAGTCCAACTGGTGAGGTACGTTATGGTGATTGCCCCTGGCCAAATGCATTAAGAGGGGGAACCAGTGCTGTCTAGGTTAAAATTAATCACTAGCAAGATTTCTGAAGAGTCCAATTGAATCTTCTGCAATACTCTTGGAAGTAGAGGAGGAGGGAAGGTATAGAGAAATATCTCCTTCCAAGAAAAAGAAAGTGAGTCCATCTTCCATACCAGATGGCATGGCACTCTGGAACAGAAAAGAAGGAGCTGCCTGTTCAGAGGGAGGAAGCAAAAAGATCTACTTGAGGAATACCCCACCGATGGACTATGTCCAGAAACACATCTCTGTGAAGCACCCATTCTTAAGCCTGTGTTTTGGACCTGCTCAAAGAGTCTGCCACTAGACTGAGTTCTGAAGAAATATACACTGCCTGAAGAGTTAGCTGATAACTGATAGCCAGATCCCGGGCCTGAAGAGCCATCCTGCAAAGAAGGTAAGACTTTGTGCTCCTCTGCCTCGACATACCACATCACTGTGGTGTTGTCTGTGTAAACCTTCAGGGGGCCTGGAGGAAGCATGAGGTAAAAAGCCTGAAGGGAAGAATTAGAACTCTCATCTCTTTGATGTTGCAATGGTCTGACTTCTGATGGTGGAGCCAGAGACCCTGAACTTTCAGGTGACCACACAAAAGTCCCCCAACCCATGTCTGAAGTGTCAGTGAACAGTTCTTGAGAAGGAACCAGAGGCTGAAAGGTCAGGCCTGGGTTGAGGGGAAAGTTGCTGAATACACCACTAGAACTCCTGCTTGAGATAAGGAAGGACAGGCACTCTGAAATCCAAAGGGTGGCAATGCTGAAGCACCACAGAAGCTTCCACATATGTAGTCTGGCAAGAGGGAGCATTTGAATAGAAGAGACCATGAATCCTAGGGCCTGAAAAAACTCCCTGGCTTAATTGGCAGGCAGAGGAAGAAAAGACTGTAAGAAACAGTCAACGACAAAACCTTTGGAGGTGGAAGACAGGCCAGCATTGGCATTGTCTGAATCCTGCAACCCAGATATACATGATCCTGAGAGGAAGTCAGGACAGACTTTTGGAAGTTGATAATGAATCCCAGACTTTGAAGAGGAGATATGATGAACTCTAGTGTCTGTAACAGGCAACTGGGAGAAGGTGCTTGAATCAACAGGTCATCTAAAGGAAAAATGTGAATGCCTTGGAGCCTGCAAAAAGCAATCACATGAGCTAGGCATTTTGTGAATACCCTTGAGGCAGAAGAAAGGCCAAAGAGCAAGGCAAAGAACTGAAAGGGAGACAAAGAAACAGAAAAGTAAAAACTTCCTGAAAAGAGGGTGAATAAAAATATGAAGGCAAGCATCCCTCAGATTTAAGAACACCAGAAAAGCCTGGGGCAGCAACATACGAAACCGGGTTTGAAGAGAAAGCATCTGAAAGGAAGGAACCTTGAGAAAGGTGTTGAGCAAGGACAGATCCAGAATAGGCCTTCACGTGCCCTCCTTTTGAGGAACCAGAAACATTCTTGAGTAGAAACCCTTTTCTACTTGGGAAGGCGGAACAGGCTGAAGAACTTCTGAGAAATGAGAAGTTGCTCTCAAGGAAGTTGAGGAAGTCCCTAAAACAAAAGGGAGAGACATCCACACCATGAAGTAACCCTGGCAGATGATGGACAGAACCTAAGAATCTGAGGTGATGACTTGCTAGTGTAGAAGACAGAGGAAGAGCTGAAGAGACAAGGAAACCTGGTCGACGGTTAGTGGTGGACAAAATGTCAAAGACAGGTGGGTTTATCAGAAAAAGGAGGCTTCTGGGCCAAAGGATCCAGAGAAAACATAGGAGGAGTTTTGCCTGTCACCCTTCCTGCCTTTAGTGGCCTTACAAGGTTCTGTGAAGCTTGACCTTTTTCTTGAAAAGACTTAAGCATATTAACAGCAGCAGTCCCAAAGAGATTTTTATTATCCAAAGGAGCATCCAGCAACTTGGCCTTAAGGTCCTCAAGTAATGACGACAGATGAAACCAAGAACAACACCTCAAGACCAACCCAAAGGCAGCAGTTCTGGAACAGGTATCAGCAAGATCATAGCAGCACTTTATAGACTGGTGAGCCACCAGAGAGGTAAAACCCAAAACAGAGAGCAGAGAACTGTCTTTCAGAATCAGGGAGGTCAGAGATAACTCAACAAGCCTGGACAATCAAGGCCAGCGCATATCTGGTCATGTGGGTCTGGTAATTAATGACCCTAAAGGCCATGATGGCAGCAGTACAGAGGTTCTTTTCAATCTTCTCAATGACCCTACCATCCTTATCTGAAGGCAGGAGGTTGGTAGAGGGCAAAAGATTAGAAGGCTTGTCAGAGGAGACTGACACAGCAGGATCAGCAGGAGGATACTTAAACATGAAAAAACAGTCCTCAGGAACCTATCAGGTTTCTTAGGAACAGGGGGCTGAGAATTTGGAGTTTTAAAGGCAGCTATTAAAGTGTTTAACAAAGCAGCCAACACCAACACAGGAAGTACTGCAGAAGATTAAAGTGTGTCCACCTGGAGCAATTCATAATACCTCTTCTGGATATCAGACATCTGAGAAGAAACCCACTTGAAGTATTCCATCATTCTGGCTACTGTCCCCCCAAAAAGCAATTTTTCCAAAGTAGACTTTGGGCTAATGGATTCCTCATCATCAGAGCCATAAGCCAAGGAGAAGGCATCAAAGAAGAATAACAGAAAGACACTTCATCTAACTCCGAATCCTGCTCAGAGGAATCAGGTTCCCTAGGCCTTTTGAAAGGAGTTGAAGTCCGAGGGTGACTAGGCATAGAAACCCCTTAGAGAGGCTTAAGGACCATTAAGGCATTAAACAGACCCTAAATAAACTCCTGCCATACCCTTTGAGGGTCCTTAGGATGTACAGAAAAATGTTTAGGCTTCTGTTTTTTTCTTGGTAGGGACATCAGCTCTGAAAAACACTGGATGTTCTGAATCTTGATTACATTCAATAAGAGCACCCAGAACTTCTTCCCTTATCAGAATCTGCGGAATCCCTTAGGGTTCTCCTAGATAGCCAACTGCAGTTCCCCCTCAAAGGCTAGAACAGACACCCGAAAAGCCTCAGAGAATGTATGAAAGGCAGAATCCATGCTGGCATCCAATGGGGTTGTGGCAGAAGAATCATAAGTAGACACCAGATGGCCTACAGAGCTATCACGCACTTCTACAGAGACATCTGGTAGAGGCTGGACCACCAAATAATCCAGCCAAGATTTCTTGGTCTTCTTGCTTAATGGTACTATCTCATGGTTAACTGATTATGCCATGGTACCCTGGGCCAAATTCTTAAGCCACTGGTTCTCAGGATAGACGGCCAGGGAAGACGATCGGCTTCTAAGAATTAGGCACAAATGCCTTACAAATACTACAGGAAGTACTGCTGTGGAAAGCACTCAGAACAACAGACACACTGTTAGTGATGATCCTTATGGAGAATCTGCCTCCCACACTGACATTTTTCCTTCCTGGATAACATGAACTCCAGGTAACCAAAAGAAAAAGTACAGTTGTATACCTACCATAAATGTAGATGTTCGAGTGTATTCACTGTTGCAGTCATTACACTTGGGTTATCCTGCTGGCAGGCGACCCGCAGTCGGCCCGAGTTACAAAGTCTTGGTCCGGCGTCGGTTGCTGTCGCCTCTTCCCTGACGTCAGTGCGCCAGGGGTATAAAAGTTGCAACTGACGCCATTTTCTTCAGTTTTTCTTGCCCCAGATGTCAGGTGCCCCCAGATATGAAGGCTGTAAAGATAAAAATATGCCAAACAACCATGCATATATTACTATAAACATTTCCTTCAATCTACAAGCAAATACACCACATAGGTTGTATAGAGTTGAGAAGTACAGAAAAGTCCCAGCAATGAAAAGGGGGATGGTGGGTGGGCAACCTGGACTGCAACAGTGAATGCACTCGAACATCTACATTTATGGCAGGTACACAACTGTACTATGTTCATCGTGTTTCACTGTTGCAGTCATTACACTTGGGTAGAATCCCAAAGCTGAGGTTGGGCGGCTGGGTCTAAATTGTATTTGGAGAGGCTACCAGGCCCTGCAGAACTGCAGTGGCAAAGCCTGCTCTGGATTTAGAGTAGAGAGGTAAGTGGTAGTGCTTGGTGAAAGTGTGCACTGAGCTCCAGGTTGCAGCTTCTAAAATGTCTTTGGTTGGTACTCCTCTGAGAAAAGCTGCTGAAGTGGCTGCTGCTCTGGCAGAATGAGGCCTAATGCCCTTAGGTACTGATTTGCCATGTTGTGCACAACAGAAGCGGATGCAGTGGCCTATCCATTTCGAAATTGTCTGCTTTGTAATAGGCTTTCCTTGTGATCCTGCAGCATAGGCTACAAACAGTTGCTCAGTTTTTCTGAAAGCTTTTGTTTTGTCCAAGTAGAATCATAGCTGTCTGTGTATATCCAAAGAATGCAGAAGTCTCTCCCCTTTATTCTGGGGATTTGGGTAGAAAGTAGGTAATTGAATGGTTTGGTTCAAGGCCACATTGGAGACCACTTTTGGCATGAATGGTGGGTTTGTCCTAAGACAGACCCTGTCCTGATGAACAATGATGAAAGGTTCCACAGCCATTAATGCCTGTAACTCTGAGACTCTTCTTGCTGAAGTTATTGCTAGGAGCAGAGCAGTTTTCCACAATAAGAATTTTAGATCAGCTGTGCTGGCTGGTTCAAAAGGAGGCAGTGTGAGTTTTTCTAAAACAAAATTGAGATCCCAAGTTGGTACTGGTGCTTTCCTTGGGGTCTTATATTTTTTGCCCCTCTGAGGTACGTTCGTAGTAGAGGATGTGAAAAAAATAGGAGGTTCCGTATTGTAATGAGCTGAAATGGCAAAGGCATGGATTTTAATTGATGAGAAATATAGGCCTTTGTCCAGCATCTCAGTTAGGTATTGTAAAATCTGAGGTATATTAGGGACAAGTGGATCGAGCCCTTGTGCCTGGTTCCAAGCACAGAATCTTTTCCATTTTTCTGTATAAGATTTCCTAGTGCTGGGCCTCCTGGCTTCTAAAATAACATCCATAACAGCTTTAGAGAGAGGTGCAGTCCGAGTGGCTACATTATCTGCCATGCTGCCAGATTTAAGGTTCTGAGTTGACTGTGCAGAATTTGATTGTTTTGTTGCATCAGAAGATGAGGAATTTGAGGTAGAGGCCAAGCTGGGCCTTGAGACAAGCTCTTTAGGATTGGGTAACAGTGCTGGCGTGGCCAGTCTGGGGCAATCAGGATCATTTTTGGCCTTTCTTGTCTGACTTTTAGGAGTACCTTGGGTAAGGAGAGGCATCGGAGGGAAGGCATTGACGGTCAGTCCTTTCCAGCTGAATGATAGAGCATCCACTTTCCATGCTTGATAGTGATAAGTTCTTGTGCAGAATTTCTGTATTTGGTAATTGTGAGGGGAGACAAAAAGATCTATGTCTGGGCGTCCCCATTTCCTCGTTATCATGCTGAACACATGTGGATTTAGTTTCCATTCGTGAGGATCCATGAGATTTCTGCTTAGTTCGTCTGCCAGTGTATTTTTTTTCCTGGCAGGAGTTGTGCCTGCAGATGTACTTGATAGGTCAGTGCTGTGTTCCACAAAATCATGGCTTGCCTGCATAGGGGGTAGGAATGTGTGCCCCCTTGCTTATGTACCACATAACTGTGGTATTGTCAGTCTTTATATAATAGTTGTCCTGGATGTAGTAGGTCCTTGAAAGCTGTCAGAGCATTCTGTACAGCTAGCATCTCTTTTTGATTGATGTGAAGATGCATTTGTTCCTTGGGCCACGTGCCCGGAATACATTTTCCTGCCATATGTGCCCCCCAGGCATAATCCAATGCATCTGTTGTTATGGTCTGCCTGCCTGTGGGTAAAGTGAAAGGCTGTCCCTTGTTGTGGTGACAGGCCTGGGCCCACCATTGAAACTCCTGTTGTAGGCAGGGAATTAAAGTTATGATCGTCTCCAGGCTGTGACAATGCTGAGTCCAAACACTGTTTAGATACCATTGTAGTTTCCTCATATGCAGTTTTTCATATGGAATTAGTAGAATGCAGGATGCCATGAAGTCCAGGGCCTGCAGAATTTTTCTTGCAGGGAGCTGGGTTTTTGTTGCCATCATTTGAAAGTAATGAGTCAGTTGCCTTGTCTGGCGTGAGATAAGCCATCTGGGCAGTTGTATTTAAGCTTGCACCCAGGAATATTATCTCTTGAGAGGGCACTAGCTTTGATTTATTTTCGTTTACTGTGTACCCTAGGCAAATTAGCAATGTTTTTACAAACTTATTACACAGGCCACCGCTTGCTTTACCATAAAGGGGTGAATCCTCACAGTTAAACCACAATGGGTTGTAAAAAATTAATTAATTATTCAATGTTTGAATAGTATTTAATGGTGTGAGAAGCAGTGTGTATTGGATTCTGATGAAGTCTTGGTGACAAGAAGAAAGCGCGCTCAATCCTGCTTTTGTGTTCTTTGTGTTGTCGTATTAAACAAGTTTGATTCCAGTGGACGGTGTTGCTGTTTTTTACAACCCATTGTGGTTTAACTGTGAGGATTCACCCCTTTATGGTAAAGCAAGCGGTGGCCTGTGTAATAAGTGTTTTACGTTGGTGAGAGGTGGAAGAGTTTGGTTAATGTTTTTACAAACGCCAGATGCTTTAGAAGAATGTCCTTGCTCTCTCTGCTTGAATAAGACAGTCATCCAAGTAGGGATATATTTGAATTCCTTTTTCTCTGCAAAATGCAATTACTCGTGCCAGGCATTTTGTGAAGACCCTGGGCGCAGTAGATAAGCCAAAGGGCAGTGCAGAGAATTGGTAATGTATTGAGCCTGCTATAAATCTGAGGTATCTTCTGCAAGATTGTCTGATTGGGACATGCAGGTATGCCTCCTTGAGGCCCAAAGTTACTAGCCAAGCCTTCTTGCCCAGCATGGGCAGACGTTGATGTAGTGTTAACATTTTGAATTTTGGAACATCCAGGAAAGTGTTTAGGATTGACAGGTCCAGTATTGGTCTCCAGGCTTTGTCCTTTCTGGGTACTAAGAAAAGTCTTGAATAAAATCCTTGTCCCTCTTCTTGCTGTGGAACTTTTTGAATAGCTCCCATGTCCATAAGAGCAGCAATCTGTTTTTGTGCCTCTGCCCATTGGTTTTGTGGCAGGTCTGCCATACCTTTTGGTTTTGGAAGCATGTGGAAGTGGAACCTGTAACCCTGAGAAACATTGGTTCTGGGTGATCATGTGCCAAGTTTTTGAGAAAAGTGTTAGCTTCCCCCCTAGGGGTGCTGTCAAAAGGTAAGTGCTTGGCATTTGCAGAGGGAAGTCATTGGGACTGTTTCCTATAAGGTTATGATTTGTCTTCCCATCCTTTGGGGGCTGAAGCACCCCATTGTTTAGGTCGGTAGGAGCCTTGGGGCTGAGATCTGCCTCTTGGGCATCTTTATCTGCCTCTTTGTTGCCTGTCTGACACTGGAAAGGTCCAATTTTTTAAAGGCCAGTTTCTGCTATATCTAGGTGGTTGAACCTGTAAGAAATCTTTCACTGTCTGCATTGACTTTGCTTTATCCTCCATTTTCTTTAACACCTCTTCTGCCTTAACACCAAACAAAGTATCATGTTGTAATGGAGCATCCAATAATTTTACTTTAACATGGTCAGGTAAACTTTGTTCTTTCAACCAAGCATGCCTTCGAATAACAGAGCCTGTAACTGCGGCTCTACAAGAAGCCTCTAATGAATCAAAACCACATTGCAGAGTACGCTTTCCCACTTGTTCAACTGCATGCAGTAAATCCTGCATTTCCTTACTGTCAGGACCTTCTGTATTTGAAACCATTTTCTGTTTTAACAATGACATGAGGTACTGTTGGTATTTAAGCATGTGAAACTGACAGTTTAAAGCTCTTACAGCTAAAGTAGCAGAAGTGTAAACTTTTTCCCCCATCTGTCCAGAGCTCTGGAATCCCTATTAGAGGGGACAGGATTTTTAGCAGTGGAAGCCTTAACCCCTTTCGGACCCTGAGAAATTGTTTATGGGTCTGCAGCGGGGTTTTTGTAAAGAAATTTATGAGAGTCAGGGACTCTGTAGTACCTGTCTGGCTTGACTGGTGCAGGGGGTTATGAATCAGGAGACTGTCTGGATTCCGAAAAAACATCAACAACAATATCAAGCACAGGAGGGATAGCCAAGGGCCTGTGCTGAGGCAATAAAAGAAGTCCCTGAGCCTTTTCTTGGATTCTGAATAATCCTGGCTCTCCCAATGGAAATGCTCCCTCATGGTGTGCAGGGTTTCCCCAAAAGAATAATCCTCAGGCGGAGAGACGGAAGGTATGGACTCTTCTGCATCAGAGTCCTCATAGGGAGGGAGACAATATCCATTATCAGAAGAGGAGTCAGAGGAAATAGAAACCTGGTCAGAGGAATCATAATCAGTGTCTTGCCTAGGCCTTTTGTCAGGAGGGGGATGGGAACCCCTGATTACAGTAATTAGGTCTTCGGCCATTTTAAGCATCTGTTTCTTTGGCATGGATGACTGTTCTGGAGAATGCTGTACTTGTTTCCTTGTCTTTAATGGTGTTTTTGACTTTGCCTTTGCTGCTGTAGTGGGCTTAATTTTAAGCTGTGAAGGTCTGAAAACACCCTCAGAAGCCGATGCCTGCTCAGCGGCTCTGGACCCATCTGAGGGTATAGTTTCTGTAGGCCCAATACCTTGAGTCTCCACGTGGCTGTCGGTTACAGCCTGTGGCTCTGAGGTAGCGGGTGTCAGGGGCTGCGAAAGCGCCTCACTGAGAACTGGCGACTGGCCTAGAAGAGGCTTCTTCGTTGGTTTTGGACCTCGGATGCCTGTCCTTTACTTTGTCTTTCCGTTTTTTATAAATTCCGGTCATCGGTTGTTCCGACGGCATTATGTAATTAAAGCTTCGGCCAAAATAATGTAAAGCAAAATCAAACCGACGTTTAATAGTGCGTTTATTGAATCTAGCACAAAACTGACAACTAGTGACGTCGTGGTCAGGGCCTAGGCAAGGAATACAGTAAGAGTGAAAGTCCTTATGAGGTATTTGCTTCCCACAAGAAATACAATTATTAACTTTTACTGACATCGGTCTGGAGCAAGAAAAAGTTTCCCCAACGGGGTACTTAGGTTTATTGAAGACTTCGGTTCTGAAATTCAATTTTGAAAATCTCAGGAGTTGGCCGACCGGCAGTTGCAAACTGCTTTTGCTTCGGGCACCGTGCGTCAAGAAAGATGGAAGAAATGGCGTCAGTTGCAACTTTTATACCCCTGGCGCACTGACGTCAAGGAAGAGGCGACAGCAACCGACGCCGGACCAAGACTTTGGAACTCAGGCCGACTGCGGGTCGCCTGCCAGCAGGATAACCCAAGTGTAATGACTGCAACAGTGAAACACGATGAACATCAAGGCCAACAGTAAGAAAGAAAAAAGACCACAATGGAGCACTTATCTGATGGCTAGACATCAGCAAAGCAAAGGGCATTCAGACTGAAGATAGATGATGGCATCCGGATTGGCAGCAATGGTGGTCTTTGTAAATGCATCCGTATGTCACCTTTATGCCCTATGTCCTGTCAGGGGAGCATAAGTGCAACGTACAACACATACAAGAACTAAAGGCTTTGGTACACTGGTCGGACATAAGGATCTCCTGCCACAGACAGCCCAAAGGTGACGAATACTACAACAGTGATATGGAAGGATATGATATTATTCAAAAGATGAACATAACCAATGAAAATTAACATAATGCACACATGCATACACACACACATACACAAAATGTTGTTCATTGATGAGGCAGAGTCTAATCAAAGAAATTATACCCTTAAGATGCACTTATCATGAGAAGCAATAATTAATGAATATATCCTTGTTTTAGCACTTTTTACTGCTATGCAACTATTTGTAATTTTGAAATTTCAGAAATGCAAAATCCTGGTTAAGAGAGCAAGATGTTAAGAAAATTTAAATACATCAGATATCACCAAAAAGTGCAAAAATAAAGGCAGAAGAGGTTGCCATGGCTCTTGTAGAATGAACTTTGACTTTAAAGGGAAGAACCTTGTTATTAGATTTGTATATGAAAGTGATACAATCTGAGAGCCATTTTGAAAGAGTGATGTATATGAAAGTGATACAATCTGAGAGCCATTTTGAAAGAGTGACCTTAGATATAGGGGGCACCTTTCTTTGTTTCTGAGAATGACACACATAACTAATTAGATTTCCTGGAATCCTTTGTCCTATGTAAGTAGAAGCATAATTGCCTATGTACATCCTGCTAGTGAAGCTTACATTCTGCCTTGTTGCCATGATTTGGGAAAAAGACTGGCAACTCTATAGACTGATTTAAGTTTGACCCTGAACATACTTTTAGCAGGAAGGATGGGTTTGTTCGAAGGGATACTCTATCTTTATGAAAAAGCATATAAAGTGGCTTGCTCGAGAAGGCTTACAGTTCTAAAACTCTTCTAGGAGAAATGATGGCAATCAACATACTTGTTTTCCACGTTAAAAATTTAGATCGCATGATGACGCAGGTTCAAAAGGGGAAAGGATCACACAGGACAGAACAAAGTTTAGGTCCCATGGTGGTAGGGGTGTTTTCATGGGTAGTCTTAGCAAGTTAGTACCTTTCAGGAAAGCTTTGCATAGTTTGTGGGACATCAAATTAGGGGCGAAATCACTCATATGGAAATTAGATACTGCTGTTAATTGTACTCGAATGGTAGCTGCAGCTGCGCCTTCATTAAATAGTTTTCCCAGAAAATCAAGAATAGAGCTTATTGGAGCAGAGAAGGGTCAATGTGTTTTGTCAGTGCCTAGGAAGAAAATCTTTTCCGTTTACTGACACAATTTTCTTGTTGATTCTTTATGAGAAGAGATCAAAATATGCTTGATCGAATGCAGGAGGTTAGGAAGCCTGCTTATATTCAGAATCGGAGCAGCCAAGCTGTCAATTTGAGGGTTCGAAGACAAGGGTAGAGTGTTCTGGACGTACGCGTCAGAAGGTCTGGAAACTGGGTCCAGAACCCACGGCTCCTCCTGAAGATGAGGCCAAAGGAAAAAGAACCAGATCTAATGAGGCCAATATGGGGCAATAAGAATCAGCTTGCTGCTCAACGAGTTGGCTTTCTGGAGAACCTTGGGTATCAGTGGAAAGGGAGGAAAGGCATAAAGGAGTCTCGAGGGTCAATCATGTACAAGTACATGCCTTGGTGACTCCCCCGAGGGGGGTTGAGGGCAAAATAGCTGCTGCATTTGGCATTCATGGAAATGGTAAAAAAGGACACAGCAAGGCTGGCCCCATTTGCGGAAGATCCTCTCCGCTATTTCTTGTTTCAGGGGCCACTCGTGAGGCACGAGGATCACTCTGCTGAGTTTGTCTGCTATCACGTTGGACTTCCCCGGGATGTGCATTGCTATTAGAAAGCATTGGGAAGAAATTGCCCACTGCCATAATCTGAGGGCCTCTCGACAAAGGGGGTAAGACCAGGTCCCTCCTTGTCTACGTACCAGACAACAGACATGTTGTCTGTCTGTAATGCAATTGTTCCGAGTGGGAGAGAGTCCTGGAAGTGCCTGCAGAAGCACAGCTCTCATCTCTAGGATACCGATGTGCAAATGGGCCTCGTGATTCTGCCAAGTGTCTTTAACTGTCCTGCCCAGAAAATACCCCCCACCCTACCTGGGAGGCGTCCGTGTTCACTGCAGCCACTGGCTGAGGGGGAAGAAATGGCTGACCTGATGTGACTTGACTGGAGTGATGCCACTAGCGAAGGTCCTTCTTGCAGGACTATGTTAACAGAATTTGATGAGCAATAGGTAGCTCCTGTAATGACCACTGGGTGAATAGTAGCCACTGTAGAACTTGCATGTGTATGCATGCTAGTGGAACTAAGCTTATCACAGCTGCCATGGTTCCCAAGACTTATCAAGACTGTTTTTGACTGTACTTTTGTTTTGGAAAGAAGGTTGGAAACTTGCTGTCTCAGAACTAGGACTCTTTCTGTAGGAAGTTTTGCCAACATGTTTATTATCTAAATCTGCTCCTATAAACATGAAACGTTGTGATAACAACAAGGCAGACTTTTCATAATTTATTGTGATTCCCAGAATAGAGAGAGAGAGTGGTGTCTCTTGATTCCAGTAGTAGGATGTTTGGTGGTGGCAGTTAGAAGCCAGTCATCTAGATATGGAAACACTCTGAATCTTAGACGTCTCAGGTGAGCTGTGACTTCCGCCATGCACTTGGTGAACACTCTGGGGGCTGTAGTGAGACTAAAGGGCAGAGCTCGAAACTGGTAATGACTGGCTCACAAGCCAGAAGTGCAGATGACTCCTGGATGGCCTGTCCATCTTTATATGGTAGTATGCATCCTGGAGGTCTACAGATCACATCCAATTGTCTTTTCCCAAAAAGGGAAGAATTGACTGCAGTGTTACCAACCAGAACTTTGTCTTTTTTACGGATTCATTTAATCTCCTGAGATCCAAAATTGGTCTCCAGTTCCCTGTTCTTTTTGGTACTAAAAGAATCTCGAGTAAGTTCCGGATCCTATTTGGTCTGCAGGGACTCTCTGGATGACTCTGTCTAGTAACTTTTGAATTTCTAGAGTTGCTTGATCCCTTTGACTGGGTGGAATGTCCGGGGTTTTCTTTATGTTTGGGACAGGAAGAGAGAATGGTATGGAATATCCTCTGGATATGATACTTTGTACCCACTTGTCTTTTGTTATTTCCAGCCAGGCTTTTGGGTACAAAGACAATTGACCCCCGACTGCCTCCAGAGATGTACAGACGGGCCTCCCTTCAGGAGCACTGGAAGGGCCTACCATGGAAAGAATCCCTGTCACCCTGGTTTTGCGTATCCCCTCTGCTGCGTGGACGGCTTCTTCCATTCATACTTCCCCCTCTGCTCCTGGGGGAAGAGTCACCACGTGTCCTGAAAAACACTCTGGGATTTACGGAGCACATTCTCCCCCATCTGGCCTTTCGGATAAGGTCTAAAAGGTATGGAAAAATGGACTCCTACTTCAGAGAGAGTCTTTCCTTCTTGCTCACACCTTTGGCCCGAACAAGGACAAGCCATTGAATGGGGCATTAGCAAAGTCACATAAGTGCATCCAGGAATGTCTTCTTAGGGAAATTCTTGAACCTGCTGCTCTGCTCACTTCATCTGCTGCATAGAAAATGAGCCTCATGGAGGATTTGACCACAGAATTTAAGGTTAAGAGCCGAGAAGAAACCTTGACCGATACCCCTGCAGCTACTGTACCTTGGAGAGCATCTCCTAGCTCTTTTAGGAGATCTCTCTCTAGCCTTGTAAAATGCATCCGTTCAGCGATCTGAGTACAGAAGTCGCTGAAGCAAACATGCGCTTCCCATACCTGTCCATCGTATGAGACTCCTTGTTCAGTGGATGGACAGATGATGTTTCAGAAAGTTCCTTTTTGGTGGCTGCTGCCACCATCATAGCATCTACAGGGACACCTTTGGTTAGGAAGTCTATCTGAAGGGGCTGTAATGAACTTATTTGGCCTCCTAGGGACAGGCTCCACTGCATCTGGAGACTCCCACTCCTTTTGACTAACTAAATCCATAAGTTCATCGAAAGGCGGAGGCACCCAAGTGGCTGAAGGGTAAGACCCAAAGGACTTCAGGTAAACAGACTCCTCATCAGAAGGGTTGATGGGGTTCCAGTCGCCTCTCTGCTTAAAGATTTCTAGGATGTCTGCGAAGGAGACATCCTCAGTGGGTGACCGTGGGGACCCTTCTGACTCGAGATCTGAGTCTGAGGTGACTGACTCATCTGGGGAGTCCAAATACTTCCTCTTGTAGAGTCTCTTATGAGGGACATCTTCAGAAGCGTATTCTAGAGAGGTTTCAGAAGAGAGGGGTTCACCCAATGGGGTACCCTGAGGCCTAGGGTCTCCGTTCTGTGGATGGTGTGGTGCAGAGACAGACACCAGCGCCTTATGAGGAGGAATGTAGGAAAACGAGTGGAGCTGTCTCAGGAGACAGCACCCTCCTCATCTGCTCAAAAGCCCCCCCCCCCCGATCCAAAGACATCTCCGGCTCCAAAGAGCCAGAAGTCGTCCCAAGAATCAAGGGGGTAGGCTCCGAAGCCAATGTAGGAGCCAAGCTCATCCGCACCATAGCCCTGAGAGGGAGGGTTGGATCCGACAATGGCCCGATCCGACTCTCCTCCTCGGACCCGACCGGAGAGCGTCGGCTCCTAGACTCTTCAGACAGAACTGAGGATGTCGGACCAGATGTCTGTTCCGAAGATGCCGGGATGGTTCTTGGCACCGAAAGTTCCACAACAGATGGTTCCAAGCATTCCGAATTAGAGGTCCCGGGTCAGCTCAGAGGAGGAGTCTATGTCGGTGGGATGGTCTTGGCTGGCTCCGAATCCCTGTGGGTTGGAGCCAAGAGGAGTTTAGCCACAGCTGCTGTCTTTAGAAGCCTACGCACCACCCTATCCACATCACCATCCGAAAGACTCCTGGAGGACTTAGAGGAGGGGGTAGGAGATTTGACAGATTGTAAAATAGGGGACCTCAGAACAGGACTAACTGGCTCCAATTCTGGGGACGGGGTCCTGAGTTCAATTTCTAAAGACACCAAAACAGCTGGTGCCAATGAAGTAGATTTCGTTGGTTCCAAAATAGTTGGAGCCGGAGAAACAATTTTGCTCAATTTTTTGGCAGGTTCAGCTTGCCCTGAACAGGGAGAAGATCTTTTGATACACTTATCCGATTTGGCTGAAAGTGACTTGCTGATACTGAAGTACCCGGACCTTCTTTAATACCTTCCTGGAAGGGGGATTTTAATAATCCTCTAACAATTAACTTACTTTTCCACTCTAGCAGCACTCTAGAGCTGAATGAGTGACATATCGAGCAAGATTCCTGCAGATGTACTGTTCCCAAACAAACACAAACAGTATGGGAATCCGTTATTGACATTTTCTGACTACACTTGTTGCACTTTTTGAAGCCCGAAGGCTTAGTTTCTTTATGTTCTTTGGACATGCTCAAATCACAGTCCACAGAGATACACAAGAGCAAAAAACAATAACTACAATGATAACTGAATAAAAAATTAAACACCAACAACTTTTTTTTTTTTTAAATGCACACCAGATAGAAGGAAGGGAAGAAAAGTTGCCTTCTAACTAAAAATGGGCAGCGACAGCCCTCTAACTTAAACAGAATGACGCTCCTCTTTTTTTTTTTTTTTTTAAACAGTAAGACAAAAACAACAATGAATTCTCAATGGTGCCCTCTAACTAAAACAGGCTGATGCTTTCCTGTCTACTCAAACAAACCGTAAAGGGAGAAAGAATTAGCCAGGATAGGGAGAAGAACAAGGCCTAATGGAAATTCGACGCCCAGAAGTAACAAAAAACAGCAATGGATATCCTAATTACAATACTTAATGCTAACTATCTTGAAATACAACAAGAACAATTTAGAAAGAAATTAGCAGAAAAACAATAAAGGTTTGATCACTTAGCCAGAGCCAATATGGAAGCCCCCGATCTGTTTAGCGGCAAATGAGATCTGGGGAACGTCAATACAGCATGATGGGATAGAGATACAAGCCAGTGAAAGACCTCAAGCTTTAGTATACGGCTGAGTCGAAACTGAGGGTTGGTTCTGAATGCAACCAGTAAGAATGAAGGCGAGATAGGACAACGTAACATTAAATGTTTCACCCCCCAGCTATGAAATGTTTATCAGTGAATGTTTGTAGTTTTCGGTGTGTAACCAAAATTTTTGGTATGCTAATGCCATCGAGTGTAAGCAATGAACTTTGACCTCAGTGGCATCAATGTAGGAAAAGTATATGGTGAGTAGACTTGAATGGATGCAGCATCATGCACCCGAAGATGCATCCATTAAAATCTACATGCTATCTCCAAGGTACCCTATATTAAATTGGGCCATTGGAATAACAGCACAGAAAGTGCACTGTGGCACTTAACTCACCAAACACTACAAAGCAGTGAATAAATCACGAATGAACCACCATGGACATCCAAAAACTCTTGAACCCTTGATAAAAAGGAAATATTTTGTAACAAAATCCTTGTAGAAAAATATATAAAAACACAAAACGGTGCACCATTCAGGATGAATAAGCACTTTCGGGACTTCCCTTCCACAGATCATGCTGCAAATGAAAAAAAAATGTTCCATTTAAGGAAGGCTTAACCAATCAAGAAGTTCACACAAACTGACACATCCAGTGTAAACCAGAGGTAAAACATCCCATCAGGACATGATGGTAATATTACACCCTCCCTAGAATCCAGTCAGTGGAAAAACTTCAACTGCTAGTTAAAACATCACTCCATTAGGTGTGCATTTGCTTAAGAAATAAACACTTCTGCTTGAGCAGATACCAGTCCTCTTTCTTCAGATGGGTTCAAAAACTAATGTAACACCTTAGTTAAAAATAAAACATGATGTAGTAAACTGACACTCTTTCAATGAGGTAAATCTTGTCATATAAAAGTTTATTCACAGTGCATGAACCATAATAGAACAGCCTTAAATGATCACAGTGCATCTATGACCCAATCCCTCCAGTTCATGCCAATAACATTTTTCTATACAATAGCGAAGAAGGGGGGGGTGGGGGCACATGCTTTTCCTTTACCCAAAGCTAACTGAGAAAATCAGTGACAGGTTTTGAAACATTTGGTCTTTAGAATAGGTTTTAATGGTTCCACACCATTAAGTCCAGGTTCACGATCAGCTTGTAAGTTAATGATCCAATCAATTTCAGCAACTTCAGTGTGATTCTGCACATCACCTCCCCTTATGTTTTCAGGAATTAACTGCAGCACCATAAACTTAAAGGAGTGTGCAGTATGCATTTTAACATGCGCTAAAGCATTGGTCTTGTCAGAATGGGCAATGTCACCTATATGGCAAAGAATTCTTTCTTTAAATTGACGATCTGTCAAATTTTTGGTATGCTAACGCCGAGTGTAAACAATGAACTTTGACCACAGTGGCATCAGTGTAGGAAAAGTATATGGTGCGTCAATAGACTTGAATGGATGCAGCATCAAGCACCTGAAGATGCATCCATTAAAATCTACATGCCATCTCCAAGGTACCCTATATTTATTTGGGCCGTTGGAATAACAGCACAGAAAGTGCACTGTGGCACTTAACTCGCCAAACACTACAAAACAGGTCTGAACATTGGCAAAACACTTTAAAGTTACCAGCTTACAGACATTGAAACTTTTGAAGCATTAGCACTATCGTGACACTGTTATTTTCTTTTATTTCTAAGAAGATATAAGTTAAGGAACATTTGTTTACCTGGAAAGTATGAATGGGCAAGGCCCATTTTCAGTGGAGGCCTGGGGAGAAAAGCTCCAGCTGATCGATTTTTAAGATACTAATGATAAAACAATTTGTTTTACAAACATATATTACGTATAGAGTTCTTAAGAAATCTAGATACATCAGGTATTTTTTTCTGTAGTGATGCTATACAAAGAAAATGGATATTTTTTCTGTGGTACATTATGCATGATATTGAATTCTAAGAAAAAACATTTAGTATGCAAACAGTTCATGGGCAATATGTAGGACAGCCAATAAGCAAGGTTACAGTACAGACGTTAGGAATAAATAAAATTAAGGTAAGAAGTGTGAAACATTTACAATTAGGTAGACAATAGCTCAAGCTAAAAGAGAGAGAGTGGCATTGTAAAGCTGATGAGTCAATGAGAGTGGGAATAGGAATACTAGGGTAACAACATAGAACCTAGTTATCAGAGAGAAGTGGAGAGTATTTGAAGGAAAAGGTATAATGTGGGAATTAAGGCAGGAAGAAACTGAAGAGGAGTGGTAGAAAGGCTTGTTGTGTAAAACGGGATAGGGAGTATGAGCTGAACAAAGAAAATGGAATTACCTGGATGAGGAGCACTTGCACGACTGTGTGTGGTTTAGGCGTCATTTTAGTAAGTCTTGAAGGTGAAAAGTTTCATGGGATGTTTCAGGTATGTTGGGATGGTGTTCCACAGTTTACATATATAACAAGGGTACTGTGAGGTGCCTGCTGAGTTATTAGGCTGTACTGATTATTAACAGCATACTGTTTGAGAGAAGGTCTCTACCTGTAGAGTAGTACTGCAGGGTATATTTATGTGATGGACATTTTTTCTGGTGCATGTATAAGACTGTGTGGAGTAATAACTTGTGAGTATGTTAAGTAGTTGGGTACCTCAAACCCATTCAGTTGTTTCAGGGCTCTGCAATGATGAGTCCTACACAAAGTTGGCAGTAAATTTGTCTACTTTACCGTAACACACAGAGTTTAGCTGTAAGTGTAGTATTTAGGTTTATAAGAATAAGTGAGGCATATAGTAGGGATGGAAGGTAGGAACATGCTGATGTTTGCCTTGTATCTGTCAGGTAGTGTTTAGTTTTAGAGAGACAAGCTACTGGCATATTTTTTAATGGCTACCGATGTTTGCTTGTCAAATTTAAGGTTGTCATTTAGGCTGTTCAGAGGATTTGTTTTGATTACGGTTTCAATTTTTGTACTGTTGGATGTGGTTATTTTGAAAGGTTGTGTTTCATTTTTGGTATTGTTTAAGAAAGGACAGCATAGATTTGCATTTTCTTAAAGTAGATTTGCATCTTCTAGCCAAGTTTCAATAGCACTGACAGAAATTTGAGTGATGTCCTTAAGTGTTGGTGGGAATGGGGCTGCACATATAACGGCTGAATTGACACAGCGAGGTGGGTGGCAGTAAGTCGACTGATTATATAAATGTTGAATAAGATGGGGGAGGGGGGCTAATATTGACCCTTGTGGGATGCCGACAGTAAAAAGTAGAAAGGAGGGAAGAGCTTTTATTTCAATTTGCTTGCTGCCTGTCTGATAGCTATGGGACTTGTCAGAAAGAGAGGGACAGGTGAGACTGAGGGAAGAAAGCTCAATATGATATGCTGATGCGATACAGTGTCTCAATTTGCAAGACTTTCATGGTTTAAAGAATATTAATTTATGTGATTTCTAGGACTTAGTTCTCTATGTTCAGTAATGACCAAGGCCATGCTTGAATACGCTTGAAATGGTCCACTGGGTTTAGCTCACCTACCGGATTACAAAAAACACTTCTTAAACAGCAGATCAAAAGAAAAGTACTTCAGAGAGAGCTCTTCCAGAAAGGAGTAATACAAAAGTATGTGCACGCCAAACTTTCAACTGATTTTCCTAAAGCTTGGGAGAGGGATACTTTTGAAGGAGAGTGAGAAATAACTGAGGGAGTGGCTTTTAATGTCACATTAAAGACTGCACTTGACAGGAATTTTGGGAGAAGGGAGCTGCACTGCACGGCAAGGCAGTTGACAGAACAAGAGAAAGGGATAAATGGGTAGACATTAGGAGGTTAAGTCATCTGGGCTAACTGGAAGGACACGAACTAGGGATATTGATAAGCAGGAGCACAGGTTAATTAAATTTCTACTAAGGAGAATACCTCTCAACCATACCGAAATCCTCAGAATCTCCCGGTTTTCAGACTAAAATAATGGGGTGCCACGAATTCCCAAGTGGCCCCTTCAAATCACGATTTTTTGAATCTACAATTTTTTTCGGTAATGCTGATATCATTGTGCATCACCAGCATATCCCACAATGTCATCAACATGCAGCAGTGTGCGTGATGACATCAAGAGTCTTGAGACCATGCCTGACCCCTAACAACTGCTTGTAAGAGAAAGCTTAAAAAAAAAAAGCTGTTTATGGCCACAGCAGGCCCACCCATGGCTTGTGGCAGCTAATGAAAGGGTGTCATGCCAAGGCGCCAAAATTAAAATCTGAACCTGTAGAGAAGATCCTCTGTGCACCGCCAACTGAGGAAGGCTCCAGCAGCAGCTTGGAGAAAGACCAATGGCTCTGTGTGCAAGTGAGATATGGTTGCATTGTCACTGTAGGGACAAGAAGCCTGCTGTGACCAGGAATGGACAAGAGCTGGTGTGAAACTGCACCATGACTGCCATGGATGGCACTACGAGGGAAATGACAACACCTGGATGGGAAGTGTCTGCAGCAGCAAGTAAGAGGGATACTACCATCGCATGTCTGTTTTTCAAAGGATCTAGTGAAACATTTTGTAAAGCAGGGAGCAAAACACAATTAAAATGAGCGGAAGGGAACTGGGCTGCTCTGGCTGGCTCAGAAAGTCACCACCAGAGAAGAAGTTACAAGATATGTTAAGTACAAGGAAAATGAATGCATGCTTTAAAAGCAGGCAACTGATTTATTACAAGGTGCAAGTCACATAAGGAATGCCTGTGCTCGTCTTGAACAAAGGAAAAGCTGTTGCTCCAAGTTATGCTCGCTGATGCTGTCGTTATTTATTTTGTATGCCGGTTGCCATATTAGCATGCTTTCCGTGGACACGGTGCAGTTCATTTGCACTGTGCTTCTGGGAGCAGACACTGGAACTTACTGCTATTATTATTTCATTGTTTGTTTGGTTCCCTCTTTGTTCTTGGACAGCAGGAAAGCCGTGCTACCACCTGCATGTTGTGAACTTGTGTCGCCTCCCCCACCTGCTGGCAGACAGCCAGCAGCACAGGTACTCTGGCGTGACAGGAGCACAGATACTGCACTTAGGGTAACGAGGTGCCTTTTGCCCACTCCTCTCTCTCTCTTTGTATATTCTCTGCTCATTGTAGTAGATAAAATTATACCATTTCGTGTTTTGGAGCAGAAAATGAAGATTAGCCAGTTCTGAAATTATTAAAGGAGGAGGACACTTCATATTTTTTATCCCATGGAAATGCCATGTAAATGTTTTAACATGATGACAGTGTACACATTCTGTACATATATTTTAATAAATCCTTATTGCAGTGAGAAAACTGAGAACAGACGGAGTCTGCTTTAGAGGACGAGGGTGCGTTCTTTTCTCATGGCAGTCTCATGTTGTTTTATGCATTTTAAATATAGTTTCAGTGTTTAATCTTAAGCTATTTTCTGTTCTTCTATTCTTTATTTTATGCTTTGCTAAGACTGCAGTTTCATTCTGGGACCCTTTTATCTTCCTTTGTTTTGCATATTTTCTTAAAACATCTTTGGTAAACCACATTGCTAATACTCATCAAGTTTGGCTATTTCTGGGAGCTGTACTAAAATCCTAGAATAGCCACTGTTTTGACCAGTACAAAAGGTTGTTGGGCTGATCAGCATCTGTCAGAGCTTCATGAGTAGGCTAATCGACTGTGACTGCTCTACTCATTATAGGCAATAGGCAACTTGTTTTACAGCTTTAAGTTTCGTCTTTTATTTTGCAGACATTAATATACCTAGAGGAGTTTCTTAAAATTATACACAAAGAAAATGTGTACATTCGCATGTAAAAAGTGTCACTATTTGTTGCTTCTTTAACTGCTCTTGTATAGGGATGGCATTTGTGCCATTTCATGTCCTTAAAACTTTTATTTTCCTGGTTGTGGCAGAAATGGTCCACTCGAATCATTTCAATACCCTGGTTAACAAACTTAAATAAATAAATACATTTAAAAATAGAAGAAATACCCTTTACGTTTGGCAAAAGTCACATATTCATTAGGAAAATGCCCCAAGCATATCTCTCAGAGCAAGAAATCTGGACAAAGCCAAATATAAATGGTGGGACAGATTTTAAATATTGCTCCTGTAAACTCAGATAGTTGCTAGAACAACAGGTTTTGCATTATGCATTTTCTGAGAGATATGAAGTCAAATTCAAATGTCTGCCATTATCCATTATTTATTATTTAGTGACTTCAAACCATGTTTGTATCCCACAATTCCAATGGAGTGGGATGGGTTACATGATTATGTATGCAAATTTTATGCCAATCAGTGTCCTGAGTTTTGGCCAGCTGTACCTACGTTTCATGCGTCTTTGTTCAGATTATTGATGTTTCCAGGTTGAGAGGCATGCTAAGGAGGGAAGTGGCAGAGTTGTTGTTATGGTATCAGACTGGGCAGCATTTTCAATCACATCACACTCTTTGTAACATTAAGAATCCACGGGAAAAGAAAGAGAAAGGGGGTGGAAATAGCAGGTACGGTTATGCAGATGGTGGAACAGACAGCAAGACCTAGAATGGGTGGTAGAGGTATTTTCAAAGAAATGCTAACCAGGATCTGGGAAGGAAAACTGATGATGGGATTCAATGAAAGTAGCACTTAGGAGAGAAATGATAGGGAAAAAGATGTTTGAAGGGCAAAGAAAATGAGATCCATGATTTAGAGAAGGAAGACTCTGAGAAGTATAAAAAAGGAAGGGACAATTAAAAGAAAGAGAGGACAGAAGGCAGTTAAATAAGGTAAATTTCAAAATGAAGATTGTGGAAAGGGTGATGAAGGCAGTGGAGAGGGCCGGCATGCAGGAAAGACTAACACTGACAGTAAGGGGAAAAGGCAGAAAAGCTGCCAGGAGAAGAGCAGTGCAAATTTTAGAAATGAAGAGAGGGAAGGGAGAAACTGTACTTAACAAGGAGTGAAAAGTAACAGCAGTTGAGAATTTCTTGAGCGCGACAGTACAGTTGCACAGGAACTTACCATAACTGTTGATGTTCAAGTACAATCACTGTTGTAGTACTGCTGACTTTTGAGACTTCTGCTGTAGAAGCCCTGACATCTACCCAAAATCTAGAGCATTTTACCCTTTACCTTTCTCAGTTAGGTGGATGTCTTCTCATGTGGACATCAGCGTATCTGTAGTACAAAATGGGTGTCCACTACACTGTAACTGCAGGGCTCTGGTACAAGCTGTTATACTAGCTGGTAAATGCCTCCAGGGATAGCAGCCCAACCAGAATAACTCCCAAGGCTCTCAATCTCTCTCCATCTGTTAAGTAAACATTGGGGTGCATCCTGTAGGGTTTGCAGTAGAGGAAAGGTGGGTGAAAAAGGTGACTGGGTACCCACCTCAACCCCCAAAATGGCTATACTTAGGTAACACAGGAGCAGATAGAGGCAAATAGTACAACAGTGAACACACAATTTCTAGAATTAAGTTAAGCTTCTACACAACTGTATTATGTTTATCAATATTGGTAACTGTTGCAGTACTGCTGACTTGGGAAGATTCCTAAAGTTTATGGACCATTAAGTATCTGATCATGTGAAAGCATGGGTTATATCCGTCCTTGAATGATGGCCTGTAGTAAATCATGCCCTGGCTCTACAGGTAATATCTAAGTTACAGTTCTTGTAAAAGATATGGGCAGATGACCCGGTAGCTGTGTGCAAAATGGTGTGAGTGCTGACTCCCTAAGGCATTAGAGGCTACTGTTACTCTTGTGGAGTTGGCCCTCAATGTCTTACACCAGTTTTGTCATGGAAGGAGTAAAAGAAAAATTTGCAGTGAGACATCTATTTTGAGATGGTCTGTTTTGAAACAAGTATTTCCTGCCATTTGGAAGGACAATGAATAAAGTACAATTGTGTAAGTAAACTTACCATAACAGCAATGTTCAAAAATAGCCTAAGATATATAGGCTATATGCTGTTACAGATGTTATAGCAGACTACCTTCCAAGGTTTTAGGGTACCTTGCACATGCCAAAACCATGACATAGCTCAAGTTGAGCTGACTAAGTCAGGTTTGAGCATCAAGCCCTTCACAGCTGTCATGCCATCAGTGAGACAGAGGCTAAAGTCCTGAGAGGACAGTGCTAGGAAAAGCAGAAACACACGGCCACATCCTGGCACATAAAAAAACACAACAAAAAACATGGGGGGGGGGGGTGGAAGGATGGGGCAGCTACTGCACTGACCACTCCAACATCTATGGTTATGATAATTTTACTTAGCCAGTTGTACTATGTGCTTCATATTGATCACTGTCGCAGTAGCTTAAGTTGTATGGGTAATATTACTATATCTTAGAACTAGTAGGAGGAATGAGAAAGGTCCAGGAGGCCCTTGACAATGGTCCTAGAAAAGTCTGTCCTAGACCTGGAGAAGGAATCTACTTTAAAATAAATTGTAAAAGGATGCACAGAGGACCACGTTTCTAGAAAATTTGCAGAAATCAAACTGTTTGCCATAAGCCACAGGATCAAGCCATGTTCCTGGTAAAGTAAGCCTTCACGTTGTTTGGACTAATTTTGTTGTGGTGTGAATAACAAAAGTAGCAGCCACTGATACCCATTTGGAAATACTTTATTTATTTTATGTGACATTTGTTTACCGGGGTGGTCTGACTGGGTCTACAGAACCTATTTTCAGCAGAGCAGAGGTCTGGGGAGAAAAGCTCCACATACAGTACAATACAAATACAGTATAATCCAATACAATAAAGATTACATTAGAAATACTACACAAAAAATAAGTTGAAAGAACAAAACTGCTACAAAATGTTGTAATATATTACTACACATCTAAACAGTTCTATACAGTTAAAACATTACAGACGATAATAGTCACTCTCATCATACATGATGTAGAAATAGCAGCCAGAAAGTTAGTGATGCAGACTTATAGGGAGAGAGAGTTAAGAAGAAAAGAAGCAATAAAGCCTGAGCAGTAGCTTAAGGCTATGGTATAGAAGCAGAGAAGGAGTTAGAAGACCTTTAGGATCTTGCAGTCTTGTGAGGGATTGAAATGTGAGAGAAGAGGAAGACTTGAGCATTAGGCAGGCTTTATGCAGGAGTAGAGCCATGTATTTTTGAGATGATTTTTTAAAGAGGCTTTGAAATGGGTTAGGCCAGGAATAAACCTGGCAGCTAGAGGTAGTGAATTCCAATGTATAGAGACAGAGTATGAATACAGAGAGTGACCAGGGTTTCTTGTGGGTTTTGAGATAGCCAAGAGATTTTTGTCTTCTGATCATAGTGATAAATTTGGTGTGTACGGTGTGACTAGACTGGCTAGTGCAGGGCAGGCAGTAGGCTTGAAAATAAGGTTGTGCAAGGTGGACAGCTGAATAAAGGCAAGTTGGTTGGGTAGTTCAAGCCAGTTTAATTCTAGGAGTGGTTTACAGTGGTGTGTGTGATATTTAGAGTTTGTGGCAAACTTTGCAACTTTGTTGTAGCACTTTTCCAACTTGCTTAGGGTACAATTTTGTAAGTTAGTTAAGATAGGGGCACCATAAAGAAGAGAGGGAAGTAAAAATGTTTTTGCAAGGGTAGTTTTGGTTGCTGCAGTAAAAAAAAAAAATGTTTTTATATAAGGGAGTCCCAATTTCTGATGAGTTTTCTTTATATTTTGCTGTATGGGGGGGGGGGGGGTGTCAAATGAAAGTTTGTCAATGATAACACCTAGAAGTTTGGTTTTCTGCACTACTTCTATGGCAGTGTTGTCAGATGCAAGGACTTTGAAATGATCAGTGACAAGGGAGATGGCTTTGGGATGAAAGAGTACTAGTTTTGTATTCTTTGGATTAATAAAGAGTTGGGCATTTCGTTGCCAGGATTCAACTGCTGTAAAGGACTGTTGAGTTTTTGAGAGTAGTTCTGGTAGTGATTGAGCAGTGCAGATTATGGTGGAATCATGAGCATACTGAATGAGGGTCCCAGGGTGAGAGGCAGTGTGAAGGCTGTTTGTGAAAATGTTGAAGAGTAGGGGTCGTCCTAGGATGGAGCCTTGGGGGACTCCAGTAGGGTTGCAGAGAAAGCATGAGAGATTGTTGGACCATTTCACTGCTTTATGACTCCTTGAGGTAGCTCTGAAACCATTTTACTGTGTTATGTGAGAAACCAAAGTTAGACAGTGTGTTCAAAAGTAAGGGGCGAAACACTATGTCAAAGGCCTTGGAGAGATCAAGGAATACGGAGGCTGTATAGCATCCTGCATCTCTGGCCTTGTTCACGGTGTCTGTAAAAGATAATAGGGCTTTAGCTGTGCTGTGGCTAGATCGGAAGGCATGTTGGGTTTAGATCGGAAGGCATGTTGGATTTTGGTTAAAACATTATTTTGCAATAGATATTGCATTACCTGCTGATGGATACCTCTCTCAAGAATTTTGGATATGGGTGACAAGATGGATATAGGACAGAAACTGGATGGATCAAAAAAGTTGCCTCCTTTGTGGATGGGGGTGATGTGAGATTGTTACCATATGGTGGGTACTTCTGATTCGGATATAAACATATGGATTGGGTAGGCGACTGAGTTAGCAGCCAGTCTGAGGTAGTATGGGGGGAGATTGTCAGCTGAACTACAGCAGTGTTTCAAGTTTTTGTAGCAGTTTCTTAATGGTGTCAGTGGGTATGGGCTGAAATAAGAATGGGGTTTGTATGACATTTTGTTGAGTATGGGGGTTAGTAATGACAGGGTTAGAAGCAGATGATGGCCTGGGGTCGGTGTCTGAACAGGTTGACGGGTGGGGGGGGGGGGGTCCAGCATTAGGGGTGTTAGTTAGTAGGTCTGAAATTTACTGCTATGGCATAGGTTGCCCTTTCTTCTAACCTTCATAAGAAATTAACAATTGATCAGAATTTCTGAAAGATTTTGTTCTGACAAGATAAAACCGAAGTTGCATGTGGACATCCAAGGTACGAAGTAACCTTTCTTTCTCATTTTTAGGTTCTGGAAAGCAGACAGGGAATTGAATAGATTGACTTAAAGTAAACTCTGATCCCACTTTGAGAACTAATGCTTTTATGCCTAAAGAAATCCTGTCTTTGTGGAAAATGAGATGATGCTGACCCACCATAACAGCTTGCAACTCAAACTCTTCTTGCAGAGGTCAGAGCAATGAGTAAGACTGGTTTTCCATGTCAATAACCTCAAGTCAGCCTGGTGGACTGGTTCAAATCGAGAAAGTGTTAGCTTTCCCTAACACAAAATCAAGATCCCAAAGAAGAGTCACTGGTTTTCTGGGAGGCCACTTATGCAGAACCCTTTTCAAACACATTTTGAAAGAGAGGGATCCATGGGCAAACATGATGAAATAGCCTACAAACTTACAATGAGAAGTAAGGATAATAACTTGCACAAATACTGTAAAACCAGATAAACCCTAGCCCTGTCTGGGTGCCGATTCTTTTGTTGGCAACTAGAAACTCTTCCATTTGCTAATGCACAATTTTCTACTAGCAAGCTTTCCAGTTGATTGTTTAGATGCAAAAAGATCGACTTGAGGTGTTCCCCACAGTTGGATCATATCATGACAGCCTCCCCCCCAATTCAGTTTCCTTCTATGAGGGTCATTCCTGGTCCTGCTCAGCTTGTCTGCCACACAAGTTTACTTGGACAAGATACCTGCAGAGCGAGATTGTGCTTCAAAGCTCCCATGCTAACATGGCTAGTCTGAAGAGGGGTAAGGTCTGGTTCCACCTTGCTTGTTTATGTACACATCACTGTGGTGTTGTCTTTAAACACTTGAAGAGGTCTCAGGGAGCACACACAATTCAGAGAATTGACAGCATTTATGAAAGCTAAAATCTCTTTTGTTGACATGTTTGGTCAGCCTTTTTTGTACCAGAGATGCGCAGATTGAAATCTGAGTGGAAACCCCCTAAAAATAGATCTAAAAAAAACTTTTTGTACTGAGGTGGCCAGCAGGCACCCTTGAAAAATAATTACTTCAGGGGTTAGAAAGACATCTTTTACAATCCCAGCCAATGTAAGAGATCACTTACCTAAGTGACAGATTCCTGAAACATTGGGAAAAAAAAATCAGTAAATATAAGTTAAGTCATCTAAATAAGGAAAAACGTCGACACCCTGTAGCCTGCAGTGTGATACCATGGGAACTAGACACTTTGTGAACACTTTTGGAGCACAGGATTGCCCAAATGGCAAGGCAGAGAACTGACAATGTGATCCAGACAGAGAAAACCTTAAGAGATTCCTATTCAGCGAGATTTCAGGCATGTAATGACATGCATCTTTTAAATAAGTAACTCAAATGAGGGGGAAGGGGTAATAAGTTGTGAAGTGACAGCATTTTGAACTTGTGCACTATCCCATACTGGATCAGGAAGAAAAGGTTCAGGCCTGGTCTCCAAGTACCGTCATTTTTTGGCACCAAAAAATTCTAGAATAAAATCCTTCTCCTAAATGAGAAGAAATTACTTCTTTTACCCTCTGAGACAGTGTGTGTTTTAACCCAGGAAGAAAGAAATGTTTTGTTTGGTGATTAGGAGAAATCCCCAGAAGAGAGGTGGGATTGTCTTACTGCCATCTATAGCACTGATGGATCACATTCATGACCCATTTGTCTGAAATGATCTGTTGAAAGAGAGAAATGAAGACTCAGACTTTCTGGAAGGGATAAGGAACTGCCAGAGTGGGAAAGGCAAGGTCCCTCAGATAGTCATTCTGACATATTTTACTGTCCTTTGGTTCTGGGGGATTCCCATTATTTTACTGTCCCTTTTGTTCTCTGTGGTTCCAGCTTTCCTTCTGGAACCTCCCTGGCACTTCTTTTAAATGTCTGCTTACCATTATTCTGATACTATTTATTTATTGCCAAAATTAGAGTGAGGAGAGAATCACTTGGAAAACTCAGGGGAGGAGGACTTAAAAATCAGACAGTTTCCCAGAATCAGACTGCCTCTCTCATCATACTTTTTGATAACCTCTGCAGCAGAGTATCCAAAAACTATATCTCTATCCAAGACAGAATTCAAAATTTAAAATTTTGACATCTTTTAGGAGGTTCTGAGAGCACAGCCAGGCAAATCTCCTTAAAACATTACCAGTGGTAGCAGCTCTGGAAGCAGTATTACAGAGCCACACACATTTTAAAAAATGACTAGTGACAGGAAACAGAAGAAACTACATACACTACACAATGCAGATTTTTCCTCACAAGATGAAACTAATACCAAAACACTCCTGATGCTTTCACAATTGGGATAAACTTCAATGTATGAGGATGAAAGTTTAAAATTGTAACAATCAAAGTTGCAGAAGCATACACTTGACCATCAAACTTATCAAAACCTTTTCAATCCTTATCAGAATGAGACGGATTAGAATTAAAATGTTTAGCAGCAGCTGGATTTACTAAAGCTATAGCTTCTGGATCAGGTGTAGGATTAGTGTATAAAAACTTGAACGACTGAGGAACTTTATACAATCTGTCTGCTTTATTAGGTGCGGCAGGCTGACTGCCTAGGGAAACTACAGGATGAGACAAAAACAACCTACAAGACTGACAAAACTTGATGAATGGGTGAAGGTTCTGGAAATTCAAGTTGGAATAGTCATAATATTTTCTTAGGGGCTGAGAAACCACAGTATTCTCCAACTGAAAACATTGGTTCTTCCCGGCAACAGCCGCAGAGAAAGAGAATCACTCACAGGGAAAAGCAGATACAACACTCTCCTAGGTATCTGAATCAGAAATGTGAGGAGAAAAAAGTACAGTTGTGTACCTACCATAAATGTAGATGTTCGAGTGTATTCACTGTTGCAGTCATTACACTTGGCTATCCCGCTGGCAGGCGACCCGCAGTCGGCCCGAGTTCCAAAGTCTTGGTCCGGCTTCGGTTGCTGTCGCTTTTTCCCTGACGTCAGTGCGCCAGGGGTATAAAAGTTGCAACCGACACCATTTTCTTCAGCTTTTCTTGCCCCAGATGTCAGGTGCCCCCAGATAGGAAAGCTGAAAAGATAAAAAATATGCCAAAAAAAATGCATATATTACTATAAACATTTCCTTCATCTACAAGCAAATACACCACATAGGTTGTATAGAGTTGAGTAGTACAGAAAAGTCCCAGCAAAGAAAAGGGGGATGGTGGGTAACCTGGACTGCAACAGTGAATACACTCGAATATCTACATTTATGGTAGGTACACAACTGTACTATGTTCATCATGTTTCACTGTTGCAGTCATTACACTTGGGTAGAATCTCAAAGCTGAGGTTGGGTGGCTGGGTCTAAATTGGATTTGGCGAGGGTAACAAGCCATGCAGAACTGCAGCAGCAAAGCCTGCTCTGGATTTAGAGTAGAGAGGTAAGTGGTAGTGCTTGGTGGAAGTGTGCACTGAGCTCCAGGTTGCAGCTTCTAAAATGTCTTTGGTTGGTACTCCTCTGAGGAAAGCTGTTGAAGTGGCTGCTGCTCTGGTAGAATGAGGCCTAATGCCCTTAGGTACTGATTTGCCATGTTGTGCATAACAGAAGCGGATGCAGTGTCCTATCCATTTGGAGATTATCTGCTTTGTAATAGGCTTTCTTTGTGATCCTGCAGCATATGCTACAAACAGTTGCTCAGTTTTTCTGAAAGCTTTTGCTTTGTCCAAGTAGAATCGTAGCTGCCTGTGTATATCCAAAGCGTGCAGAAGTCTCTCCCCTTTATTCTGGGGATTTGGGTAAAAAGTAGGTAAATGAATGGTTTGGTTTAAGGCCACATTGGAGACCCACTTTTGGCATGAATGTTGGGTTTGTCCTAAGAGAAACCCTGTCCTGATGAAAAATGAGGAAAGGTTCCACAGCCATCAATGCCTGTAACTCAGAGACTCTTCTTGCTGAAGTTATTTCTAGGAGCAGAGCAGTTTTCCATGACAGAAATTTTAGATCAGCTGTGCTGGCTGGTTCAAAAGGAGGCAGTGTGAGTTTTTCTAAAACAAAATTGAGGTCCGAAGTAGGTACTGGTGCTCTTCTTGGGGGTCTTATATTTTTTTGCCCCTCTGAGGTACTGTCGTAGTAGAGGATGTGAAAAAAATAGGAGGATCCGTATTGTAATGAGCTGAAATGGCAGAGGCATGGATTTTAATAGATGAGAAAGATAGGCCTTTGTCCAACATCAACAAGTATTGCAAAATCTGAGGTATATTAGGGACAAGTGGTTCGAGCCCTTATGCCTGGTTCCAAGCACAGAATCTCTTCCATTTTTCTGCATAAGATTTCCTAGTGCTGGGCCTCCTGGCTTCTAAAATAACATCCATAATGGCTTGAGAGAGGTGCAGTCTGAGTGGCTACATTACCTGCCATGCTGCCAGGTTTAAGGTTCTGAGTTGACTGTGCAGAATCTGATTGTTTTGTTGTGTCAGAAGATGAGGTATTTGAGGTAGAGGCCAAGGTGGGCCTTGGGACAAACTCTTTAGGATTGGGTACCAGTGCTGGCGTGGCCAGTCTGGTGCAATCAGGATCATTTTTGGCCTTTCTTGTCTGACTTTTAGTAGCACCTTGGTGGGAAGAGGCATCGGAGGGAAGGCATAGACTGTCAGGCCTTTCCAGCTGAATGATAGAGCATCCACTTTCCATGCTTGACAGTAATAAGTTTGTGCGCAAAATTTCTGTATTTGGTAATTGTGAGGGGAGGCAAAAAGATCTATGTCTGGGCGTCCCCATTTCCTTGTTATCATGCTGAACACTTGTGGATTTAGCTTCCATTCGTGAGGATCCATGAGATTTCTGCTTAGTTCGTCTGCCAGTGTATTTTTTGTTCCTGGCAGGAATTGCGCTTGCAGATGTACTTGATAAGTCAGTGTTGTGTTCCACAAAGTCATAGCTTGTCTGCATAGGAGGTAGGAATGTGTGCCCCCTTGCTTATTTATGTACCGCATAACTGTGGTATTGTCCGTCTTTAATAACAGTTGTCCTGGATGTATTAGGTCCTTGAAGGCTGTCAGGGCATTCTGTACAGCTAGCATCTCTTTTAGATTGATGTGAAGATGCATTTGTTCCTTGGGCCATGTGCCCTGTGCCCTGAATACATTTTCCTGCCATATGTGCCCCCCAGGCATAATCCGATGCATCCGTTGTTATTGTCTGCCTGGCTGTGGGTAAGGTGAAAGGCTGTCCCTTGTTAGGGCTGCAACAATGCTGAGTCCAAACACTTTTTAGATACCACTGTAGTTTCCTCATATGCAGTTTTGCAGTTTTGCATATGGAATTAGTAGAATGCAAGATGCCATGAAACCCAGGGTCTGCAGAATTTTTCTTGCAGGGAGCTGGGCTTTTGTTGCCATCACTTGAAAGTCAGTTGCCTTTGTTTGTCTGGCGTGAGATAAGCCATCTGGGCAGTTGTATTTAAGCTTGCACCCAGGAATATCATCTCTTGAGAGGGCACTAGTTTTGATTTATTTTTGTTTACTGTGTACCCTAGGCAAATTAGTAATCTTTTTCAAATGCCAGGTGCTTTAGAAGAATGTCCTTGCTCTCTGCTTGAATAAGGCAGTCGTCCAAGTAGGGATATATTTGAATTCCTTTTTGTCTGCAAAATGCAATTACTGGTGCCAGGCATTTTGTGAAGACCCTGGGCGCAGTAGATAAGCCAAACGGCAGTGCAGAGAATTGGCAATGCATTGAGCCTGCTATGAATCTGAGGTATCTTCTGCAAGATTGTCTGATTGGGACATGCAGGTATGCCTCTTTGAGGTCCAAAGTAACTAGCTAAGCCTCCTTGCCCAGCATGGGCAGAAGCTGTTGTAGTGTTAACATTTTGAATTTTGGAACATCCAGGAAAGTATTTAGGATTGACAGGTCCAGTACTGGTCTCCAGGCTTTGTTCTTTCTGGGTACTAAGAAAAGTCTTGAGTAAAATCCTTGTCCTTCTTCTCGCTGTGGAACTTTTTGAATAGCTCTCATGTCCATAAGAGCAGCAATCTGTTTTTGTGCCTCTGCCCATTGATTTTGTAGCAGGTCTGGCATACCTTTTGGTTTTGGAAGCGTGTCGAAGTGGAACCTGTAACCCTGAGAAACAATGCTCAGCACCCATTGGTCTTGGGTGATCATGTGACAATTTTTTGAGAAAAGTGCTAGCTTTCCCCCTAGGGGAGCTGTCAACAGATACGTGCTTGGCATTTGCAGAGGGAAGTCATTGTGACCATTTCCTATAAGGTTGTGATTTGTCTTCCCCTCCTTTGGGGGCTAAAGCACCCCCATTGTTTAGATCTGTAGGAGCCTTGGGGCTGAGATCTGCCTCTTGGGTGTCTGTATCTGCCTCTTTGTGGCCTGTCTGACACTGGAAAGGACCAATTTTTTGAAGGCCAGTTTCTGCTAAATCTAGGTGGTTGAACCTGTAAGAAATCTTTCACTGTCTGCATTGACCTTGCTTTATCCTCCATTTTCTTTAACACCTCTTCTGCCTTAACACCAAACAAAGTATCATGCTGTAATGGAGCACCCAATAATTTTACTTTAACATGGTCAGGTAAACTTTATTCTTTCAACCAAGCATGTCTATGAATAACAAAGCCTGTAACTGCGGCTCTACAAGAAGCCTCTAATGAATCAAAACAACATTGCAGAGTATGCTTTCCCACTTGTTCAACTGCATGCAATAAATTCTGCATTTCCTTACTGTCAGGACCTTCTGTATTTGAAACCATTTTCTGTTTTAACAATGACATGAGGTACTGTTGATATTTAAGCATGTGAAACTGACAGTTTAAAGCTCTTACAGCTAAAGTAGCAGAAGTGTAAACTTTTTTCCCCCATCTGTCCAGAGCTCTGGAATCCATATCGGAGGGGACAGGATTTTTGGCAGTGGAAGCCTTAACCCCTTTAGGACCCTGAGAAATTGTTTCTAGGTCTGCAGCAGGGTTTTTGTAAAGAAATTTCTGAGAGTCAGGGACCCTGTAGTACCTGTCTGGCTTGACTGGTGCAGGGGGGTAAAGAATCAGGAGACAGACTGGATTCAGAAAAAACATCATCTACAGTATCAAACACAAGGGGGATAGCCAGGGGCCTGTGCTGAGGCAATGAAAGGAAATCTCTGAGCCTTTTCTTGGATTCTGAATAATCCTGGCTTTCCTAATGGAAATGCTCCCTCAAGGCGTGCAGGGTTTCCCCAAAAGAATAATCCTCAGGCGGTGAGGCTGAAGGTATGGACTCTTCTGCATCAGAGTCCTCATAGAGAGGGAGAGAATATCCCTGATCAGAAGAGGAATCGGAGGAAATGGAAACCTGATCAGAGGAATCATAATCAGTGTCTTGCCTAGGCCTTTTGTCAGGAGGGGGATGGGAACCCTAATAAGGTCTTCGGCCATTTTAAGCATCTGTTTCTTTGGCATGGATGACTGTTCTGGAGAATGCTGTACTTGTTTCCTTGTCTTTAATGGTGTTTTTGACTTTGCCTTTGCTGCTGTAGTAGCCTTAATTGTAAGCTGTGAAGGTCTGAAAACACCCTCAGAAGCCGATGCCTGCTCAGCGGCTCCGGACCCATCTGAGGGCAAAGTTTCCGTAGGCCCAACAACTTGAGTTTCCACAGGCCTCGGTGTCTCCACGTGGCTGTTGGTTACGGCCTGTGGCTCTGAGGTAGCGGGTGTCAGGGGCTGCGAAAGCGCCTCACTGAGAACCGGTGACTGGCCGAGAAGAGGCTTCGTCGTCGGTTTTGGACCTCGGATGCCTGTCCTTTTCTTTGTCTTTGCGTTTTTTGTAAATTCCGGTCGTCGGCTGTTCCGACGGCATGATGTAATTAAACCTTTGGCCAAAATAATGTAAAGCAAAATCAAACTGACGTTTAATAGTGCGTTTATTGAATCTAGCACAAAACCGACAACTAGTAAAGTCGTGGTCAGGGCCTAGGCAAGGAATACAGTAAGAGTGAAAGTCCTTCTGAGGTATTTGCTTCCCACAACAAATACAATTATTAACTTTTACTGACATCGGTCTGGGGCAAGAAAAAGTTTCTCCAACGGGGTACTTAGATTTATTGAAGACTTCGGTTCTGAAACTCAATTTTGAAAATCTCAGGAGTCGGCCGACCGGCACTTGCGAATTGCCTTTGCTTCGAGCACCGCGTGGCAAGGAAGACTGAAGAAAATGGCGTCGGTTGCAACTTTTATACCCCTGGCGCACTGACATCAGGGAAGAAGCGACAGCAACCGATGCAGGACCAAGACTTTGGAACTCGGGTCGCCTGCCAGCGGGATAGCCAATTGTAATGACTGCAACAGTGAAACACGAACATCTACCATCTGTCTCTTCACAATCCCTTACAGATTCTATTTCCTGAACCTATTTAGGGAGGGAGGAATCCTTGTATGTGCATATGTGTGTGTGTATATATAAGCAGTAACCAAAACAGGAAAGTCTCCACTGAAGTGTAGCACTGTAGAGAAATTATGAACAGCAGCAGCACTAACACTATTCTCACCCCAGCTAGGTCATAGTTTTTTTTTGTTCAAGTTCACCGTTGAATATATATCCCACAAAAATCAAGAAATGATGCTTAAAAAACTCAATGACTAACAATTAAAAACCAGTATAAAAACAGATGAGTGCTTTCGGGTTGTAAAAGTCAGTGACTTTAATAATTAAAAACCAGTATAAAAACAGATTAGTGCTTTTGGGTTTTTACAACCCTTCTTCAGATCAACTTAAAACTATGCTAAAATAATGTCCAATAATCAGCAAATGTCCCAATTCTTTGTGCAACCAATTAAAATTCAAGGTTACTTTGCTGTTTTTAACATATCTGACTAAATGGCTATTGGATGATCTCTAACCAATCAAGTCTTTCCTTAACCTCTTCATATTTGTAATTATAATCAGTTTTCATTGTTTCTCTGTTCATCATAAATAATGAATCACTTTACAGCTTCCATTAGACATCATCTTTAACATTTTAAGACTTCACGTACTCCTTTCTGTTCACGTTAGTTGTTTTTCTCATTTTAAAGGGTATTCTTAATTTTAATTAATTATAGAACTTCTCATTCCCCTAGTCGTATAATGGTTGGTGTTTATTTTTAACATTTCCTTGATAAATAACACTTTGTATTGTCCATTCATTATTTCATTTATCAGGATTGTACTTTAAAACCAATCATGAATGAACATCCGTGCTTCATTTCATTGGTGTTCATGCTATTTGCTACCTGTTCATTGGATATAACCTGGACTTTCCCCTATTGATCAAAAACACTGTAAATCACCCAATCAACTTTGCATTATCTTCACATGGAAGTATTTGCTGTCATGTTCACGATAAGTGTATCTGATCTTTATGCCACAGCTTACTTTTTAACATCGCACAAATTCTCTTTCTTCTTTGAGATTGACAATATTGATCACCGATGAGAAATGTTCCCATTCCCCTTCATTCTTATGAAAACAGTCTGTTAAATCTAATTTGCCACAGTCATAGCATAAAAGTTCCATTTTAAAGATTCGTTTCATTGAAATTTCTGGGACATATTACTTGACTAGTTAATGTAGCCAGAACTCTTTCCTAGAAGAAGAAAACTGAGTGCCATTCACTCAGCCTTGCACACTCCTTCGATCGAAAATATGCGTTACTGCATAGCGATAATAATGTGCATCAGGCTATATGTCGGGATGTGTTTAAAACTCGAACATGTTCTCTTTGAAGGAATATAGATGTCAGAGTCATCTCTTTTCCATTCTGTTGTACCATTAGGCTTGTATTCTATTTCGTCTAACTCCTCACTTATCGTGGTATAATGTTTGGCAGCCAGATTTCTGCTATTGATATTCGTAGAGTATACTATTTTTCTGTTGGATGTAATCGAACATCCATCTATAGATCAATAATATTAGGAGCTATCTAATCCTATTACATTTCCCTTACATAAGAATAAGCTTCAAAACTGTCCTTCATTGGTTGTTCGCGAGGATGATAAACTTGTCTCTTGGATGTATACAAAACTTCCTCTACTGGTTCACTATGTTGAGAATTTGCCAACCAACTTGTATTATCCTTGTATGGAGATGGAGTACTGCCACAACACATTCATAGACCATGTTTCTAGGCTGTTTGAAATTACTTGCTCTAGGGGCCGCAATGTTCAGTTTTATCTGTTTCACTCAAAAAAGCAATCAACATTATTTAAGTTTTTCTCGTCATTATTCCATACTCACCCATACACTGCTAGTATTTTGGTCCAGGTTCACCAAAGTGTTCTCTAACATAAAAGTAAGCTTCAAAATTGCCTTCGATTGGTTATCCACAAGGATATAGAACCTGTCTATTGGGTATGAACAATACTGCTTCTGTTGGTTCATTACGTTAGGAGCTTGCCAATCAATGTATGTTTTCTTTATGCGAAAATAAAACATTGTTGCATTACATTTATAAACTAGTTTGTATAGTGGTTTAAAAATACATTGCTCAAAGAGCCACGATATTCCATATATACATATATGTGTGTGTGTGTGTATATATATATATATATATATATATATATATATATATATATATATATACACACACACACACACACATATATATATATATATACACACACACACACACACACACACACACATATATATATATATATATATATATATATACACACACACATATATATATATATATATATATATATATACACATAAATAATTTACACACATAGATCTCACACACACCAAAACTTACAAGTAGGGGAAAGGGCACACACCAAACCTAGAGACAAGCCCAATAAACTACTCCTGTCCAGAGTAAATGACACAAGAGAAGATAAATGTGTAGGTTTCTCTCTTTTTTTAAAAATGAAATAGTGGAAAAATAAAGCCAATATTGCCAGCAACAGTTTCCCAGGAACAGGCACAACATTCTGGCTAAGCAGGGGCATATTGCCTGGCCCTTCTCACATGACTGATAACAGCGGCTCACTTTTGCCCACTGAGGGAACTCCAGTAGATATGAGGACATGGCTAACTCCTGGTCCATGGTGGGTGTATGGCTATACCACAGGGATCCTAAGAAAACGATGAATAGTCTGAGCAACCACCTTTGGCCAAGCAGAATCACCCACCTGTGACTGAGGCAAATTATCAGCCTGCTTTGGTGGCAAAGGCTGCTTAGTTAACTTTTTTTTTTTTTTTTTGTGGATGGAAGGTCTGACCAAGGAATCAGTAGTTTGTTCCATAGTCAAGCAGAAAATGTTGCTGGTTTCCAGTTAAGCTTAGCAGCAAGAGCTGGTAAAAAAGGAAAGTAGCAAAAAAAGTAACTTTTTCCCAATAAAAAAGTACTTTAAACACTTTACCCAATACCAAAAAGTAAAATAAACACATTCTTCACAACTTCTTTATACAACTTTTACCAACTTTTTACCACAAAAGTAAAAAAAAAAAAAAAAAAAAAAAAAAGTGCACTCCTGTTCATAGATTAGTACTAAGCTAACTGCCCTTGCAAGACATTTTAAGCCTAGCCAATTATCCCCTGTGAGATTCAAACCCTGTACATTGTGTTTGTAAGGCAAACACCTTAACCATTAGGCCACCCTCCCGAACCCTAGAAGTAAATAAGTCACAAGCTAGTTAAGAAAAATACTTTTTCTAGATCACAAGTACTTTTTTTTTCAGAAAAAGTAACTTTTCAAAAATTAAAAAGGAAAGTGGAAGTTTTTCCCCCCGAAGGGAAATTAATCTGCCAGCAATGGAGCAGTGTTAATAGACTGTGGATCCTTGAAAGCCCACAGAGAAGTGAACTTCTCGGCAGCAGGAAAGTTCTGGAAGGCTTTAGTCAGGTCAGGCTAACTAACAGTTTGGGTGCATGGAAGGTACCCTGAAGTTTTGGAAGCTGGCCTACTGTTATATCATATCTACGTGGGATATAACACACACAGCGAAGGCAGTGAACTGAAATCTGATACACTGGGACTTGTTAATGATAAAGGTGAGTTAGTTTACACAATGGAACATTTCAAAATAGTAATGGATATTTAAGAAAAAAAAACTTTGTGGGCAATGAAAGAAAAGGGATAAAATAGGGTCTTAAAAGAATGTCTGTAAACATTCAAATTAATACAAATAGTAAAGGCTCAAAACTCTTTCATGACACTTGACTGTACTACTAACGAGAATCTTCCTCATCTGACAATTACTAATCTAACTACAATCTAGTGGCACAGGAAAATAACTTTTTTGGGTGGCATAAGCCAGGGAACATTGTTGGCTAGGCTTACGTAGGCCCTTGGGCCGATAGCCTAGTGCCTACCTGTGAATCTGTCATGTTTCAGTGTTACTGGATCAGAATGTTCCCTGTCTAAATCCTTTCAACACTGGAACACTAAATGTGCACAACAAAATACTAATTATTTCTGACTCGGTTAAATCTATTTTTCATTAGCTAGACTAAAATGAATGGACTTACCTAAACTGCTGGAAAAACAACTCCCTGGTTCCTCATTGTGGTACTAACAATTTATTATTCATACCCTTAAACTGCCTGAAAAATGCATTGTTAGAAGTATTAGAAATGCCTGAATCACAAAAAAGTTATTTTACTTATCCTTTGTTAACTGGGTTGATATCACTAGGCCTAGTGCCCTGTTTTTTTTTTTTTTTTTTTTTGGGGGGGGGGGGTGGAGACCCGAGGTGGTATTATTTCCATGGGAAATTTGGCTAGGACCATGGGGAACTAACTTCCTCTACTCTTTTCTGCTCATACTGCCATAGGGCAACTTCTGGAAGATGGTGAGACTGATGATAATGACTAAAGTGGCACTGTGAAGGAATCTGAAGCTGTTACAGCAGAATGAGGAAATTGACTCAAGTGTTACTAAAATCAATAAAAATGATGCCGAGTATAGTGGAGTACAGCAAATCATTATCACCAAAAATCAGTCTGGAGGACTAGAAAATTGAGTTTTAACACAGACGATCAATGAGACAGAGCCTAGTGATGAGGGTGCAGCTTTGTGGCTGGAATTTGAGGAGAATGTACTTTCTGTGGCTACTGAGGCTTTATCTGATGTGGATCGAGAAGAGATCTTGTGAATGCATAAAAATGCTGAGCAGGTGGGCAAAGCAGAAAATGATAAATGTAAAGATAACAGATTTGCATGCAAGTAAGACTTATGCATTTGTATTTGCTGCTATGGTTGAGAAGAATTACTGTGGCTAAAAGTGATATGGTTAGACAAAGACCTGTGGTTAAAATTAAAGCAAAACAGGGAGAAATGATAAACTGATATTTTCTGTGGGGCAATATTATATGTACTTTGAGGGTAAAGCCTGGAGATATCCAGGGCTTTCATACATAAATGGAAAGAAAGTTTTTGCAAACTGACTTATTGTAGCAGCATTTGACGCAGTCTTTTTGTGAGATGGGAAACGGATCTGTAGTAAAAGGAACTAGTACTATGTTTAAAATATCAAAAATACAATTCAGGACTGCTGACATATATGAAGAAAAAATAAAAACTTTTTTTTAAATAAACGCAAACAAGTTTATGAAATTAAAAAAATTACTGAAAAAAGAAAATTGTGTAGACAGCCTTGGGATATGAATGATTGCCTGCAAAATATAGACGGAAATATTATGCAATTACAGAGTGCAGTTGTTATAAATGGAGAAAAATGAGAATGCTTATGTACTGAGGACAACCTAAAACATGCCTTTACTGTGGTTCCACTCGGCATTTGATTAAAATAAAATTGTAAAATGTCGTGCAGGTACTGTAGCAGTACTAAAAATTATTGTTTGAAATGTGACAAAGAAATAAATTATACAACGGTACAAGAGTCATTAGAAAATTTAGGAAATCAGAACATATTAGATGAAAAAGAAGATGCATTATATCTGCTTTACAAGAAGTGAAAAATGCTAACATGTAAAATATATCTGAAAACTTGAGTAATGAGGATGAAGGAACAGAAGGCATGAATGAGAAAAAAGAATACTGATAAACCTGTTAGAAAAAGAAAGATAAAACTTGTACAAAAAAGTTCCTTAAAAGTAAAAAGGTTAACTTGTATATTATATCATTAAATGTGAACAACATAATATATGAAATAAGATCGAATGCTATATCATGGTGTATGAATAAAAAATGTAGTATTATTTGCTTGTTGGATATAAGAAGGTTGAATGAAATACAGAAAAGGCAGAGGTTGTATGGGGAGGCAAAGTATGTTGATCCTTTGGAAAGTATTTGCAGTTTTGATAAAAGCAGATATTAAAATTATTGACATAATGACAATAAAACCTACAAGATGTGTAGTTATAGATTTAAGAGAGTGAAAAAAGTTTGCAGACTTGGAACTATACATGCAGCTACAGTGTGCAAGAATAGTGTTTTAGAATTTGAAGACCTAAAAGGATATGTACTGCTGAATATAAATATTATTGTTACATGGGATTTTAACTGTAAGATAAGAAAAATGAACGGCAAAATTGGTAATGATATGCATGCATGTAGTTAAATGATCAAAACTGGTAATATTCAAATTGGAAAAAAATGCATGTATATATCAGGAAATACAACAGTACAGTGATTATTTATTACTCTGTGAAGGTTTGAAAGAAAGGGGGGACAGGACAATGGGAGTGTTTTTTTTTTTTTTTCAAATCAATGTGCTATAAAAGCTACTACTAATACTGATGGATATACTGTAGAGGAGAAAGTAACAGAAGACGTATAGAAGCTACCAAAGAATATTAATATAAAAGGCAAATATACAGGTTGTGGAAAGATCAAATTACAATGATTAATGTATTATTAGAGGTAAAGTGGGTGATATTTAAGGAAATTTTTGAGGTTGGAGAATGTTTTTTGATAAAAAGAAATAGGAATATAGGATTTTGATGAATGAATATGAAGAGAATCTTTAGTATGAGGAGTAATATAATAAGCAAGAAGAAAGATGTATCAGGAGAACACAAAAATTGCTTTATTATACAAATATAAATATTTGTTACAAAGTGAAAATGAATTTTCTCCATTTTAGAGAAAAAAAGGTTAAAAGAGGTGAGTGAAGGACTTGACTAATAAATAAACATGGAGAGACGGTTTGTAATTTTATATAGTGGAAATGCTGGAATATGTAAAAAAAAATCTTGGAATATTAAGAACACAGATAAAGATGAAATAAAGAAAATTGAAAAGAATATTACTTTGTGTGAGTCTGAAGAAATTGAGAGGTTTATAAGGATTAGTGCTTCTGGACCGGATAGGTTAGGGTACGAATTTTATTAAAAGGTGGAGGTGAATAACAAAATTGTAGTTAATATTATGACTGGATTGGTAGAAAATGACATTAACGATACACATTTTATATACATACAGATTTCATAATGCCCTTACCAAAGAAAGGTGAAAAAGATATAAAAATTGGAAGCTGTTAAGACAAACAAAGATTGTAAGATATAGAGAATAAACTGTTCTGTAACTGGGTAGACGCTCGGTCTTCATGTCAGAGCCTCACAAATACAATAAAAAATCGAACAGACCACAGCTGAAGAGTATATAGTTGAAATCAACATTGTTTAATACCCAAAGTAAGCGCTTTCACGATCTGTAACTGACCGCTTCTTCAGACTTGTACATTCAAATGAAATAATCATAGCATTTAAATAGTATCTCATCAAATCAACAATTAAAGTAAATCAGTCGTTTATTAATCAAATTAATTAAGCACTTAAAAACACAGTAAATAGATTCAACATTTGAAACCCTAAAAACTAATAAAACAGCAAAGTTGTAAAAAACAGCTAAGCTAAATAGCAATAAATATCGTTCAAAAAGCTTAGTGTTTAAGTAGTTTGGCTTTAAGGAAGGGTTTAAGTGACACTGCACCATTAATCCCTGGTAGTTTATCGGCCTGCAGCAGCAAAATCCATTTTTGTTCTGCTGCTTCCGTCTTGTTCTTAATGTCACCACCCCTCATACTTTGTTCTATAATTTCTAGCACTAAAAAGTTAAAAACGTGTTGAGAGCCTTCTGCTTGAACATGTCTTGCTAAGGCACTAGTTTCATTAGCATTATTTATATCTCTTAAATGCTCTAGAAGGCGCTCTTTGAAACTTCTGCTGGTTTTACCAACATAAAATACATAGCATAATTTGCAGAAGCTAAGGTACACTAAATGTTGTATTTTACAATCAGCATAGAAGTCAATGTCTACGACAGACTTCTGGTTTGGATGTGTGAATGCAGTGTTAAGAGTAAATAAACTTACATGCCATGCAATTCCTGCAGGGAAATGTTCCTGTTCTCTGAAACAGCATAGTATTATTTCTGCTAGTCAGTGGTTTATAACATAATTGTCTTTTTAGGGATTTTTTATTTTTAAAAGAAAAACACGGTCTCTTGTCTATAACATGATCCAGTTCTTCAATAGAATTTAAAATATTCCAGTTCCTCTCCAATATTTCACAAAACATCTTGATATCACTAGAATAGGAAATAAGAAACTTAACTTTGTCTATTTTTTTGTATATTATGTACGTCATTCGTACTCTCTGAGAAAAACGGTTTGCTCCTGTGACTATGTTCTTCATACATATCAATAATACTTATTTCTATATCTGCTGCATTGTTGCCTCTATCTATAAATTCATCCTTTAAGGTGGAAACTGCTAGATCTAGCCCATCTTCTGTATTATGCACTCTACTCATTCTCATAAATTGTCCTTCGACTACATTCTTGTTAACATGTTTGGGATGCATACTAGTTTTATGTAGAATGCTAGTTTTTCTACTGGGTTTTCTATATAGGCTGGTAACTAATTGTGTAGATGATATTTTATTTATAGTCACATCAAGAAAGTTAATGGTATCAGATGAAGAATTATATGTAAATCTTAGAAAATCAGTAGTACTGTGTAAATATTCAATAAAATGGTCCAGTCTACTACTAGTGTCTCCCCACAGAAGGAAGACATCATCCACAAATCATACATACCAAATGATACTATCTACGAAATCATTCCCATGCAACAGATAATTCATCTCCCATGTCTTCCTTCTGTGGGGAGACACTAGTAGTAGACTGGAACTTTTTATTGAATATATGTATGAAGGACGTAGTCACAGGGGCAAATCGTTTTTCTCAGAGTACGAATGACATACATAATATACAAAATGAAAAAAGACAGTTAGGTTTACTATTTCCTGTTCTAATGATATCAAGATGTTTTGTGAAATATTTGAGAGGAACTGGAATATTTTAAATTCTGAACGGGATGGTATCCGCGGTGGTGCAGCAGTAGTGTTGTTGCTCACAGCAAGATGTTCTCCCGTTCTAGTCTCGGCTGGAGTGCGGGGAGTGCCTTCTGTGTGGAGTCTGCATGTCCTCCCCGCGGTAGAGTGGCGTTCTGAAAGACATGCGTGAATGGGTGTGCCTTCGTTGAAGGTTGGGAGTTGAGCTGGCAACTCGGCACCGTACAAATCTACTGCCAATCATTAGCGGACCGGAGTTCCGCTGTGGCGACCCCTAACCAGGAAAGGCCGAAAGACAAACAAAAACATTGAAGAACTGGATGGTGTTATAGACAACAGACCGTGTTTTTCTTTTAAAAATAAAAAATCCCTAAAAAGATAATTATGTTATAAACCGTTGGCTAGCAGAAATAATAATAATATGCTGTCTCAGAGAACAGGAACATTTCCCTGCAGGAACTGCATGGCATGTAAGTTTATTTACTCTAACACTACATTCACACATCCAAGCCAGAAGTTTGTCATAGACTGACTTCTATGCCGATTGTAAAACACATTTAGTGCATCTTAGCTTCTGCAAATTATGCTATGTATTTTATGTTGGTAAAACCAACAGAAGTTTCAAAGAGCGCATTCTAGAGCATTTAAGAGATATAAATAATGCTAAAGAAACTAGTGCCTTAGCAAGACATGTTCAAACAGAAGGCTCTCAACATGTTTTTAACTTTTTAGTGCTAGAAAGTACAGAACAAAGTATGAGGGGTGGTGACATTAAGAACAAGATGGAAGCAGCAGAACAAAAATGGATTTTGCTGCTGCAGGCAGATAAACTACCATGGATTAATGGTGCAGTGTCACATAAGCCCTTCCTTAAAGCCAAGCCACTTAAACACTAAGCTTTTTGAAAGATATTTATTGCTATTCAGCTTTGCTGTGTTTTTTGTAACGTTGCTGTTTTATTAGTTTTTAAGGTTTTAAATGTTTTAACAGAGTCTATTTACTGTGTTTTTAAGTGCTTAATTAATTTGATTAATAGACTTGACTGACTTATTTTAATTGTTGATTTGATGAGATACTACTTAAATGCTATGATTATTTCATTTGAATGTATAAGTCTGAAGAAGCGGTCAGTTACAGATCGTGAAAGTGCTTACTTTGTCTATTAAACAACGTTGGTTTCAACTATATACTCTTCAGCTGTGGTCTGTTCGATTTTTTATTATATTTGTGAAAGATAGTAAGATACTTATGAATATATTACAAAAGGAGTAGGAAGATAAATTACTAAGGAAAAGGTATATGGTATACAGGGAAGATGCACTACGGACTTACTGATATTTGTAAAAGAAATTAAAAATAGTAATAGCTAATACATTATCAGGTGATATAGAGAAAGCTTAAGATTGTGTAAGCCATGAGGTTATGTTGGAAACTGGGGAAGAATATGGCTTTGGTAAGAGGTTTATAAAGGCTGTGAAGTCAATATAGGATACAGCATAGGGAAACACCATTATAAATGAATTGTTCATTGATTCAAGTACTACGTAATCAGTATGCAGACCATTTCAAGCCTAACTAAAAAAAACCCTATTCAAAAGTTTCATTTAGCCTCAAGCAGGGCAATACAAGAGACAGTGAAGAAGTTGAATTTGCTCATCCAATTATCTAGATTTACCTTGAAGGTGGCAAAGGTGCTACTATGCTTTATATGTAGTGGAAGCTTGTTCCAGAGGTGAGGGATATGTTAGGATACAAATCTAATATGCCAATGTGCTTATTTTTCTGCTGATGAAGGTTTAGTCTCTTTAAAGGAGTATTTGAGGAAAATTACTTATGTGAATGAATAAAGAGGTGAAACAGGGTTGGATTTTCATAGCACAAAAGGCTAGAAACAGATCTCCACTGAGGAGTCTAAGAAACTGAGAACGTAAAAAGGGCTGCTAGTCTCTCCTGATAAATCAAGATTTCTGAGGCCACTGATCTTTTAGTTATGAATCTCTGAGGTCTCAAGTTGTGAGATATGTTACGATAAATACATGCCAAAAGGTTCATTATATTCATTAATGTGCATGATAAGATATGAGTAAAGGGGGAACAAAGATATCTTTGGATCGAGTGGAGACGACTTTGGAAATTGCATAGGCTAGATAAAAAGCTATCCAAACTACTGTGAAAACACGATGATCAAATATGGAATTATCAGCAAGAGTGCATAGACTCCTTAAAACAGTGTATGATTGGAGGGATTCATCTCCTATATGGTCAGTGAAACTGTTTTGTTTACCAAAATGAACTATGCTACATTTTTTACATTTGAGACCATTGTCCTTGCACCAGTTGTTAACATGGTTTAACCCATGTTTCTAGCAATTGAGAGTCAACTGAAGATCGAATAACAAAACTCAATTTACAGTTGTCTGCAAACTTGGTTAACCATATGCCTGGGTGTGGTGGCCTGAAGGTCTGAGAACCAGATGTCAAATAGGAGAGGGCCCAAAACTGAGTCCTGTGGTAGATAACCCTCTCATATCCTAGTTCATAAGAATCTTGACACTACCATAATTACAGGGGTTTGGAATTCAACAAATTTTTTTCTGTATATAACAAAACAGAGTGCCCGAAGCAGACCAAGAAAGGGGGGGGGGTCCTATTACTGTTACCTGGTCAAACAACATACAACTAATTTCATTAATTCGTATTTGGAGTCCGTAGTGGCAATCAGACTTATCCATCATACAGCAATCATCCACGGGCAATACTAAGCCCCAGGATTTTCAATGACTTCTCTATCTGTACAACAAAAGTACCCGATTCAAGTCAGGGATTTTTATTATCCAGGGATCAACTCGACATCATTTTTCAAACTTAAGATGTGAACAAGATTTCCTTGGCTTTGTTATACTTCATCATTTAAATCAATTAATTCACACACCTACACTGGATAATATTCTTGATTTAGTTCCAACTTTGGACACAAAATTTCCGAGGTACATGTTAAGTTCCCTTTGGATAATTTAGACTAACTCCTTGTTACTCAAAATTTCCTTTGTTAAAAGATTACTACCTCATATTACTAAAAGGCAACTTCAATACAGATTTCACTGGTTTATGTGACTGTATGAATAGGGTCCTCCAGTTCACAATTTATTCATCCAGAAGGATGGTGGCTATTCAATGTTAGAGGACCTTCTGCAACACTTAATGGAGGAAACTTCTAATTCTTGTTATAACAGAAAACATAGCAAGGTACATTTTAGTGAGATACCAATCTATGTAAAATTATATAAGAAAAAAACAAGTTTACAAAAATTAAGACCACTCATCTTTTACAAAGAATTAAACAAGAAATGTTCTGCATTACTAAGACAGAAAATACGTTGAAGTTAAAATCTCCTCCAACCCCTCAACAAGAAACTTTTTTAAAATGTGTTTATAAATACATTAAGCATACTTCAAAGAAATCTAACATAATTACATCTACATTATCCAAGGGTAAACTACTTACCAAATTTAGAGAGATTGTTGATTAAATGTAATCTCAACTATTCAAGTACTGCATCAGATTGTTACATACTCATAACTTTTAGTGTCTACTTCTCTCCATGGACTTAATATCTAAAGTTATACCTAAAACAGGAACTAAAACATCTTTAGGGAAAGATCACATTCCTGGAGTGTTAATTAATAGTATAAAAGAGATAATTAAACCTATTCTGTACCAAATATTAATACAATGTTAAAAGAAAGTGTTGGTCTACCTTTATGTAAACTATTTATTATTTCTACATTATTTAAAAGGGCTAATAAACTGACAATTTCAAACTACAGACCTACCAGTCTCACTTCAACTTTATGCAAATGATATGAAAAATGCATATTACAACTAATATCAAACCCTTTATAGTATGATGGCTTGAGTGACTTACGGCAGATTGACCTCAACAAACTTAGTTGAATTCAATGACCAAGTCACCTTGCCTACTGATCAAGGCTCATCTGTTTGTAATGCCTTTTCTAGACTTTGCTAAAACATTCACTTACTTTCTCAAGTCTATAGATAACATACTATGATTACATAATTAAAATCCTGCCTAATCAATTGGGTAAACGACTGGCTTACTGGAAGAATACAGCTCATCACAGTACTGAGGTCCTACATGTCTTACTAGTAAAGTCAGGATTTTCTCTAGGCTCGAGTCCTTGGACTGTACCCTTTCAATCTAACTCTTTCAACATGGCCCACAAGATTTTCAAATACACAGATGACTCAAAATATTTTTTTAAACAATGCAAAGAGGTTCTTAATTAATGAGTTTCTAAGTAAGTTTTGTACCTTGGTAGGAAGGACAGGCTAAAGATTTAGCCGTAACAAATGCCAAATAATGTATTTTGGTCTACCAAGTGTCAAACACCATGTATTACTTCAAGGAGAACCCTACTTGAAGCATGTGTCTATGAAGACTTGGGTATTCTAATTACTTCAAACATATAGTTTACCAGTGATATCAATTCAATTAGAAACAAAGCTCTTAAAGTCATGAAATTAATCTTAAAATCAACAGCTCTCAGAGACCACAATAATATATTACTTTTATAAGAAGTCATCTATACAATTACGTAATTAAACATCGGCACAGAAAATGTTCAGATGATCATTACTGCAGCAGCCTAAGCTATACGGGTTATATCCTGCATAGGATACAACAGCTGGCAAGCTTCCAAAGCTTCAGGCACCTTTCACACACCCAGTTAGACTGCTCGAGCTGAGCTGACAAAGATAGGTATGAGCTTTCATGTCAACTGAGACAGCGAGGCTAAGTCCTGAGAGGACATTGGCAGGAAAAATCAAATTCACACATCCACACCCTTGCATAAAACACACTAAAAAACAATGGGGACACAGGCAGAGGGCACCTACTGCAGCAGTGATCATTCCATCATGTACTGTTATGGTAAGTTTACTTACGTAACTTTACAGTGTTCTTCATATTGATCATTACTGTAATAGCCTAAAATTGATGGGTGGTTACCACAGCTTAAAACAACTGGGAAGTGGAATATGATGAGTCCAGGAGTCCCTGGAGAACAGCCCTAGCAAAGACCGACCAAGACATGAAAAAGGAATCAAGTTTGTGTTGCTTTGCAACTCTTATGTACAGCGGATCGAGATGATACTTCGAGAATATATCTACTGTCATTCTAAGTTTACTTACACAACTGTACTATGTTTTTCATATTGATCACTGCTGCAGTAACCTTAGTTATATGGGTAGATTACCACACTATAGAACAACTGGGATGTAGCCCCTGGAGAATGGCCCTAGAAAAAGCCTGACCTAGACATGAAAAAGGATAGAGTTTGTAATGCTTTGTAAATGTATGTACAGAGGACCAAGTTACTGCTTCTAGAACACTTCGAGTCCAACTCTTTCCAAAGAGCCACAGATGAAGTCAAGGCCCTGGCAGTGTGTGTACCTTGACCCTACCTGAAAAAAATATATAGTTTTTTGTGGTGGAAATAAAAGGTAATAGTCTGAAACAACCATTTGGAAATAGTCAGCTTTGACACATGTTGAAGCTTGTTACCTTCTCAAGAAATAAATTGATCAGAAGTTCTTAAAGACTTTTTTTCTGCCAAGATAGAATCCAAGTTATCTGTGGACATCCAAGATATGAAGTATTTTATCTCCCTCATTTTTGGGTTTAGGAAATAACACAGGGAGATAGATAGTTTTTCTTAAAGTAAACTCAGACACCACTTTAGGCATAAAAGAATTAGTTCTCAAAGAAACCCAACCTCTGTGGAAAATGAGATAAAGTTGACCCATCATACAGCTTGCAACTCAAATACTCTTCTTGCAGTGGTCAGAGCAATCAGTAAAACTGTTTTCCACGTTAAGATTTTTAAGCAGCCAGATGAACTGGTTCAAACGGAGCAAGTGTTAACTTCTCTGAGAATGCATTGAAACAGGGGGAATCAATGGGCAAGCATGCTGAAACGGACGACAAATGAACCTTGACAGAAGAATAAGACAGGCAATAGGACAGTAACTCACACAAATACTGAAAAAAAACCCACAAATGCTAGCCCTGAATGGGTAATGGCTATTTTGTTGGTACCAACTAGAAAACCTTTTCCACTTTCTTATATATGGTTTTCTAGTAGAAGGTTTTCTTGCCACCATTAGTATCAGTTGCACACCCTCGGTAAACAGGTGTCTAGAAGGTATTAAAGGCCTATCATCCAGGCAGCCATCTGCAGTTGTTTGGGGTTGAGAGGTATCAAACAGCCATTTTTTGTGCTAGTAAATCCAGTCTGTGAGGAAGCTTGTGGTAACTGCCCCTGGCCAATTCCAGAAGGGAGATCCACTATTATCTGTTCCAGAAGGGAGTCACCACGGTGATCTTTGGGAACTCCTCCTGAATCTTCAGAAGTACCCTAGATATCAGTGGAAAGGGTGGAGAACATAGAATATGCATTTCAGATATATGAATTTAATAGTTCTGTTGTGCATGACATAATTTACTTGGCATCAATACATGATTACACTGCATCTGGAATAATATACCCCAAGTACTGTCACAGGAACTGCAAAACTAAGACCTTTCAAGTTAAAGAATAATGTTTACTGCAGTTAGTGTGAAACATGGGATTTAGAGAGTTGTGCTATAATGTTATTAGACTGGCTGAATTTACAATGGAACTAATGAAGCAAACATACAAAACTTAGACTGCAGCTGACATTACGGTGTAATGTCTTTTACTTATGAAGCAATGGCTTTTACAGTCATAGAATTCACTAAGTAATGCATCTGCCACAGCTTGTATTACAAGTTAATAGAGCTGAGGCATAAAATGATTGGTTTGCTTAGAGCACAATCCCTGTATAAGGAACCTGATGTACCAGGGTAATGACTGCTTTGTAATTCAATCCAGAGAATAATGTACCTGTGGTTGAAAACTCTGCTGTTTTATGTTTTATCTCTGTCATTTCATTCCTTGTGTTTAAATCTGCAGTCTGTGACATAGGTTCATAGGTAGGTACTAGGCTATCTGCTCGAGGGCATTTATAAGCCTAGCCAGAGTGTGTCAGCTTTCGCTGCCCCATTGATTAATTAACTGAGCCTCTGTCAAGAAGAGCCAATGAAGTGATCCCAGGGGTGTATTTTCTGTTACCCATCCACTCGTCAAGGTTTCTCTTGAAGAGTGTTAGTGAGGTGCTCTGCCTAATGCAGTTAGGAATTTTGTTCCAAAGCATGGGGAGCCTCTGTGACAGGAATCTATTCCTCCAGCATGTTCTATTTATTGTTGTGGCGAGGTTTAGCTCACTAGAGCGAGTGGCTCGCAGTGACTTGGATTTCTTTAGGTGGAGCATGTCCATCAATTCTGAGTTGGACATGGCTTTGTAAGTCAGGCAGAGATCACCTCTGAGTAAGCGATATGCCACTGAGTGCAGCCGGAGTTTTTCCAGTTGGGCTGCATAGGACATATGTTTGAGGCCAGTAATCCTCTTGGTGAGGTACTTCTGTGGTCTTTCCAGTTGTTGGAAGTGTCTTGTGAGGTACATCACAAATGGGGCATTGTACTCTATGATGGGTCTGATGAGTGACGAGTAGAGGGGCACTATAACCTCTATTTCTAGATGCAAACCCTTTAGTAATTACATGGGCTACATAGAAGGATTTCCTAACTACTTTGGCAATATAATTGTCAAAGGAGAGATTACGATCTACCTGGGTCCCCAGATCTCTTATTACCGCTTCTGTATTAAGGGGGCTGCCACCTATGTGGTAATTCATGGGTGTTTTGTTTTTCCCAAATGGGATGACTATGCATTTTTTGGCATTTAGCTTGAGACCATGACTCTGACACCTGATTATAAAGCATTATGAGGGAAATCCTGGGTTGTTTTTCTGAATTTACTGTGAATGGTTTACAAGTTGTGTGACAGGCCTGCTTATCTTGAAGATACAGAAAAAGATTTCACAGCCTCATATACTGTGCAATGATAAAAATGATAAAGTACAAAACAAGCACCAAAGTGCTACTGTAGTAACTTTGCTAAGCATGTTTAGTGCATTTGTGTTTTGTTAATCTTCTTGTAAGGGATGCATTACATATGAATTGAATATCTCTGTGGTGCTGTTGGTCCTTTTTCACCTTGACTTCTCAAAGGCATGTGAAATTGTCAATCAGTAACTCTCTTGATCAAACTGTTGAGGCTGCCTGACAACCATGCTGTGGTTCTTTTGCTACTTTGAATGTGAATATTGGGCTATAAGATGAGACTATTATCATCACCTCCTAGTTAGTCCATCTGTGTGTCCACAAGGTTCTGTGCATGGCTCAGTCTGGCTTTCATGATAGTGATGGCATGTACCAGTCTTGCTCACATATCTTGTGGTAATCTCCTATTCAAAGCTACTCAGAGGCATACCATCCAGTGCCAGTGCTTTTATGGTGGATTACACCAGAATAGCAGCACTATTTGCTTTGGAATGTTAACTTGCGTGCTTTGTATTCACTAACTAAACTTTTTTCGTTAGGGGTCGCCGCAGCAGATCATGTTTCCATTTCTTCCTGTCCTCTGCATCTTTCTGTGTCACACCAACCACCTGCAGCTCCATCCTTAGCATCCTTCTCCCAATATATACAGCATGCAGAAATGAATTCCCTCACTGCTGTGGTGAACTGCCTAGAAAACAACAGCAACAAAAAAACGGCAGTAAATTCACATAGGCTATCGTCCTGTGGTGGTACTAAGAAACCTCAGAAAGAGTCCACGAATAAAAAGCTTTCTTAAAACAAATTTAATAAAAAAAAAAAAAAAAAAAAAAAAAAAAAAAAAAGAGTTAAAAACAGAATAAAAAACGTCCCTTCCTTGAACATACGATAAGCGCTTTCGATTAAAACTTCCTCAGATCGTAAAAGAACATGGGACAGATGTTAACTTAAATAGAAATTCATCAACCAATCCAGGAGCAATAAAAGTGAATTGAGCCAATGGTTTTTGGAATCACTCCATGTGTTTTGCATAAGCAGGGCCAAAAACTTACGCTTATTAGCAACACACCTACTAGCTATATTGTAATCCAATTGCTATGTTAAATGCAAATTAGCTGGAATAGATAGCCAATTGGCATTTTCAAAATGCGGCAATCGCTGATCTCAATATAGTTTGGTAATAAATTCATCTAATGTTACTGAATTAAATAAACCATGTAAAATCAAGATTACATATAAAAATGACTAATGTTTATATTATCATATTATTCACATAACCATATTTTCTTAAATGGATGAAAAACATAAGTAAACTCACAAGTGAGTTAGTCCAGCGAATATGTATGTTAGGCCAATGGCTTCTGCTTGTTAGCAACACACCTCCTCACTACTTTGTGATCCAATTGCTATTTTGGCTGCAGAATGACTTAACCAAATAGCCAATTGGAATTTTCAAAGTATGGCAATCGCTGATCTCAGTATAATTTAGTGGTAAATTAATGCGATATTAGTAAATCAAATTGGCAATATAAGAATAAAGATTGCATATAGGACAATTAATAATTATGTTCTCATGCTATAAACATAATAAAATAGTCTTAAATATACGAGAAACATAAATATAAGAGAACACATAAATAGCTCAGTCAAGTTCATGGTCAAATCTCCTTTTACGTCGATTGAATAAAAACTAGCCAATCCAGGCTCTCAAAACATGGGAATCACCAATCATATTTTCTGTTCATTAGTCTAAAGTATCGTTGTTAATCTACCACCTTGATATCTATAAGTCATGTGCAAAAATGACTAATGATTATTCCATACTGGCCGCTTACTCTGTCTTGGAAAAATAAGGATGGTAAGGAAGACAAGTGCCTCAAACAGTTCCGTAGTCATATCCCTTTTGACATCAGCTATAAGGAGAAGGCAACCAATCCAAGCTCTCAAAATACAGAAGCCACCAATCATGTTTAATGTACTATTATCAGTAGTCGTACTTTAAGACCTGACAAATTCAAATGCTGATGTGCATCTCTTAACCCCCTAGGAGGCATCAGCATTGATTTACATAGAATATTTTCTTTCCAGTATACACGCAACTGTATTCTGTAAAATAATCACGGCTTAATAGCCCCATCCAAAATTTAACCAATGATATGCATCACTAAAAAGCTCCAAATGTTCCATTTGATGCAATATTCAAAGATGCTGAAACCATAGCTTTTAAGTTTAAAAGATTAACTTGGCAATGGTATCATTTAGAAGCATGCCTGCATCGAGTTATACCCAGGGGCATGCGGGTCAAATGTATGTCTAGTTACGGGAATCAACATCCGGCCTTGCTAGCAAGCTGGCAAGCTATTAATCTTGAAACTAGTTTTCGATACATAAAGCTCTTATAGGAATATTTTAAACCAGAAGAAGATAAGATTGCACAACAGATAAAAGAGAAACAGGCTGAATTAGAAAAAGTAAATTTAACTTCATATCAGATAAACAAACTGGAAACTTTGCAATTTAACTTGAACACCTCTGAATCTAAAATAAAGGAACAGAAAATCAAGAAATTAAATAGGGATGTTTTGGATTTCAAGCATGGGCGGATCTTTGAGTGGCCTAGAGAAGATTATACAGGAGAACAAAGATTTCATCCTTTATCTAATAAGAGAACAAATCCAGTAACCAATTATAATCCCATGGAGACACCACCTACAGTTGATGAGAACCAACTCCCCGACTCTGTCCTGCAAGAACCATTATTTGATGGTTTGGACATCAACACAGCGAATATACCAGGAACTGTCACCCCAGGGGCTATACCAAAGAAAAATGGTACACATCTCCCTTTAACTGCAACCTTACCGATTTTTTTGAAACAAAATCAATACAAAAATCACAGATCACAGAGTCAAGATCGAAAGAGGAAGAAACCACCTATGTAAACGGATCACTGGTAGTCAACATGTCCAAGCATGTTTTAACATCTGCTGAGCAGTCAATTTTGCAGAAAGGCTTGACTTTTATTCCTGCCTTTAGATCAGACTTAGATGAGTTTGTCACAGATTTAAAATGCTTTGGACGAAATGTGACATTAAAAAGTATATTTGGAAATAAACAGGAGCAAAATAATAAATAAAAAAAACCTAGTACTTTTGTACCAGTTAGTCATCCGGCAGTTGAATTATTCACCAGACTCTGTAGTAATGAAGTTGAAAAATTGAGAATGGATCCCGATACCAAACATTATAGGAACATCACACTTCCAGAGAAAGAAGCAATACATGACTTACAGCGAAATAATGACATCATCTTAAAACCAGCTGATAAAGGTGGAGCCATAGTGGTGATGGATTCTACATAGTACTCAAATAGAATGGAAAATATGCTAAAATATTCCAAAGCATATACTGAAGTCACACCTCTTATGGTGTCTCAGGCTATCAACAGAGTTAATTCCCATTTAAGTGATATGGTTCTAACAAGACAAATCGATATGGAGATGTTCAATTTTTTGGACATCCCTAAGCCCACCATCCCTAGTATTAATGGACTTCCTAAGATACACAAAGACATCTCTAAATCCACCGCTACGTCCAAAAGTCTCAGGTCAAGGGTGGATCACTGAAAATATGTCCCTTTTTGTAGAAAAAGAATTAAGAGAACTCTTAAGTTCATATGAAACTGTCCTGAGAGATACGGATGATTTTCTAAACAAATTAAACACAGCTATGAAAGACAAGATGGACAACAGTGATCTATTAACCACCCTAGATGTCAATAATCTGTTTACCACCATTCCGAATGAAGTCGGAGTAGAGTCCATAAGAAGAATATTAACAATGAAGAAGACTCCAGCAGAAACACGAACCATATGTGATCTGCTTGAACTAATTTTGGAGAATAACTATTTTATATATGGCGAGAAAAGCTATTTAAAGAAATGGGGAGCTGCCATGGGCACTCCCTGTGCCAACAGTTATTCAAATTTAGTTCTAGTAGAATGGGAATTACAATATGTGCTACATTCTAACAATCCATGGTATAAAAGTATTCTATACTATGGACGTTTTGTTGATGACTTGTTCATCTTATAGAAGGGAGACATGGAACAATTCGAACAGTTTCATAGATACCTCGATTCCACCACATCATTTCTGACATTCACATCAAATTATTCTAGACATCTTGTAAGTTTCCTGGATATTAACATCAAATTTAATGAGACAGGCAACTTGGACATTGAACTACATAGGAAAAGTACACGGAGGAATCACTACCTACTGAAGAGTAGCATGCATCCCAGACACATCACAAAAAATATGACCAACGAAATCAATAGGATCCATAAACATTGCAACCAGGAATCCACATGGAGTAGAGAGATACAACTATTACAAAAGAATCTCAAAGAAAGAGGATATAAAGAACAAGATCCAAGACCTATAATCAGAGAGTGAAGCCAAAGTCATAAGAACGACGATGTAACAATTAGATTTCTCATAACCTACAGTACTGATAATTATCAAGCTGAACAAAGTGATTAAACAGTTCTGGCCGATATTAACACAAGATCCGCAGCTAAAGGACATTGTTGGTGAAAGACCACAATTTGGTTACAAAAACAAAAAGAATATAAAAAGGTTACTGTGTACAAGTCATCAAAAAAGAAATCCAATAAAAGGTCGAAAGCGCACCTTTATGTGTGGCAATTGCAATGTTTGCCACCTTATAGATAGCAGCAATCAATTTGAACACCCAATAACGAATAGGAAATATATCTTCGATGTTCAAGGCAACATGCACAACCATGTAATATATCTGGCCACTTGTAAATTCTGTTCGTCATTTTATATTGGTAAGACCAATCAGATATTTAAAAAACGAATACAAAGGCACCAACGAGACATCAACAACAAAGATTTGCATAATGCTTTGGCTTCTCATATAGATAAGAACAAAGCCCATTCGTTCATATATAAAGTTATTTAAATTATTCATGTAAGTCCACGGAATAAGACATTGAAAGTATAACTGAAAGAAGAGAAACAAAATGGATAATCAATTTAAGAGCTGACCAGCAGCAAGGTTTAAATAGTATTATCCCTCTAAAGCCTATTTTGAAAATGAGAAGACCGACTATTAAATAATAGTATGACGAACTGAACAGTTCATTTTATGATCTTATATCTGCCAGATATTAGTTTTACATGTTGCTAGCAATATGAGAAGTTTTCTTTCTCTTATGAAGGAGACCTATTATTGATCAATTAAATTTGATATCTATCGTAGGATCCTTTATAGTCTAACTATAACATCTTAAATAAGATTTTACTGAACGTACATATTGATGATGCTTATTGGCCATTGGAGCAATTACTATAAACACTTCTAATGATTGTTTATACTTAACATTCAATATAAAATTCTTATTGAATTATGGGAAACTATCTATGATGTTAAGATAAATATTAAGACCATCTTTCATATTTTAAATGCCTCTGAATGTCCACATTTCCGTTCACTCTAATAAAGACCGAACATTTACATCATCCAAGATCTCTGATTGGCAAATCCATCCTTTGGCTTATATGTAATGAGACAAGTTTGGTTTCTTGAACCTATATCTACATTTTTTCCTAAAATATGACCATTTTACTTCATTAAATTATATATATAAGATACCCAAGATCTTTCAATGAAGGCTCATTAATTACGAAGCACTGACTATTTTTACACTCCATTTAAAGCCATCAAATAGCCACTAGATGGCATATACCAACAGCGAATGGTTACCTCTATATTCTGACAGACCTGACTGATCACCCACATTCTTCAACTTTCTTATCTGATCTTTTTATAATGAGACATAACCAGTCACTCGATCTTATGTTCACATTTCTTCATAAATACGCACCCATCGGTTCATCAAATTCATAAGGTTACACGGGGAACATTTGGAGCTTTTTAGTGATGCATATCATTGGTTAAATTTTGGATGGGGCTATTAAGCCATGATTATTTTACAGAATACAGTTGCGTGTATACTGGAAAGAAAATATTCGATGTAAATCAATGCTGATGCCTCCTAGGGGGTTACAAGATACACATCAGCATTTGACTTTGTCAGGTCTTAAAGTACGACTACTGATAATACTATATTAAACATGATTGGTGGCTTCTGCATTTTGAGAGCTTGGATTGGTTGCCTTCTCCTTATAGCTGATGTCAAAAGGGATATGACTACGGAACTGTTTGAGACACTTGTCTTCCTTACCATCCTTATTTTTCCAAGACAGTTAGAGTAAGTGGTCAGTATGGAATAATCAGTCATTTTTGCACATGACTTATAGATATCAAGGTGGTAGATTAACAATGATACTTTAGACTAATGAACAGAAAATATGATTGGTGATTCCCATGTTTTGAGAGCCTGGATTGGCTAGTTTTTATTCAAGCAACGTAAAAGGAGATTTGACCATGAACTTGACTGAGCTATTTATGTGTTCTCTTATATTTATGTTTCTTGTCCATTTACGACAATTTTATTATGTGAATAGCACGAGAACATAATTATTAATTGTCCTATATGCAATCTTTATTTTTATATTGCCAATTTGATTTACTAATATCGCATTAATTTACCACTAAATTATACTGAGATCGGCGATAGCCGTACTTTGAAAATTCCAATTGGCTATTTGGCTAAGTCATTCTGCAGCCAAAATAGCAATTGGATCACAAAGTAGTTAGGAGGTGTGTTGCTAACAAGCGGAAGCCATTGGCCTAACATACATATACGCTGGACTAACTCACTCGTGAGTTTACTTGTTTTTCATCCATTTAAGAAAATATGGTTATGTGAATAATATGAGAATATAAACATTAGTCATTTTTATACGTAATCTTGATTTTACACGGTTTATTTAATTCATTAACAGATGAATTTATTAGCAAACTATATTGAGATTGGCGATTGCCGCATTTTGAAAATGCCAATTGGCTCTCTATTCCAGCTAATTTGCATTTAACATAGCAATTGGATTACAATATAGCTAGTAGGTGTGTTGCTAATAAGCGTAAGTTATTGGCCCTGCTTATGCAAAACACATGGAGTGATTCCAAAAACCATTGGCTCAATTCACTTTTATTGTTCCTGGATTGGTTGATGAATTTCTATTTAAGTTAACATCTGTCCCATGTTCTATTACGATCTGAGGAAGATTTAATCGAAAGCGCTTATTGTATGTTCAAGGAAGGGACATTTTTTGTTCTGTTTTTCACTCTTTTTTTTTTTTTTTTTTTTTTTATTAAATTTGTTTTAAGAAAGCTTTTTATTCGTGGACTCTTTCTGAGGTTTCTTAGTACCTCCACAGGACAATAGCCTAGGTGAACTTACTGCCGTTTTTTTGTTGCAATATATACAGCATCACTCCTCAGCACATGTGCAAAGCAATGGAATCGTGCCTCTCTAGTTTGTTTACAAACCATCCACAGACAAACAAGTTTGTAAAGTAATGGCGACATGGCAAAGCAGAGAACAGATAATTAGTGAAGTGTTTTGCCTGCGTTCTTCAGCATAATGACAATGTGCTGTTGTGGCCATTGCCTAAGTCAGTAGTACTTGACATTGTTTTATTATGTACATTAGATACAGAAGCAGTTAGTTCTTGTAGCGACATGAGCTGCAGTATATATCAGGAGGGGCTAAGCAAGAACTACATCAACAGTCTCTCTTCAAAATTTTCAGAAAGGCCATAAAACACGGGGAAGGTTCAGTCTCTGAGGATAAGTCTTAGTGGGTGAGAGCAGTGCCAAAGTATTGGATAATGTCCTATTCTCTGGATGATTATATTAGATGTCTTTCCATACGTGATGTCAGAGCTTCTTAAGGTAATCTTTTCACAGCCACCAAACCTAGTGTCCCGCTTTCAACCAGTAGTCAACTAACCTGACTGCGCCCCCACCCCCATTTTGCAAATTCCTGGATCCACCACTGCTCTTGCAGAGTTGATAGCCCAAAGGTTAAGGTTATGGCAGAGAACTGATAAGGGATTCAGATACACAAAACTTTAAGAAATGCCTGAAATATGGATGGATAGGAATGTAATATGTATCTTTTAAATCCAAAGTTACTAAAAAAAGTCAAACAGGTTGTAAAGTGAAAGCATTTTGAATTGGATACTATTACAAACTGATTGAACTGGTCTCCACACAGTTTTTCCTCTGACACTAAAGACATTCTTGAATAAAATCTTGTTACTAACTATGAGAGAGGAACTGCTTCTATTACCACCTTAAACACAATGTGTTGCAGGCCAGGAGGGAAGAAAACAGTTTGGTTTGGCAGGTAAGGAACAACTCCCTGGAAAGGAACAATTTCTTAATTTGTCTGAAACAATTTGTTGCCAAAGACAGAAAAGGAGTTTTAGACTTTCTGGGAGCGATAAGGGACTGCAAGGGTGGGAGGGAGGAACAAGGTCACTTAAATAATCAATATGAAGTTGGTAATCTTGCCGATTATTCTCACCGATGGGTTGGAGCCGATCCTCGGCTACGACACGGCCGATAGTAAGCTCAAGGTTTGCCAGTAGCTCGAGACCAGCCCCTTATCCCACCATGCACTGCTAGAATTACTTCAGATCTAGTTTGCCGCGGCAAGAGAGATCTCGGTGATCCAGATAGCTCAGACCATTTTAGAAACAGAATTAACAGCAAGTTTTTTAAAAAAAAGTTTCCTTTTTGATATATTTATGTAGTGTGTGTCAGTTCCATTATTTTTAGATAGTTTAGATAGTTTAAATTGTTTTAATTTAGGGACTTGTTGGCTTTTTAGTTTGTGTGGGCCTTTAGCCCCTTTTCCTACTATTAATCCCTTTAGTAGCAAGTTTTCTGTGGGACTCTCAGTCCCATATTTGTATTATATTTTTATATATTTATATATATATATATATATATATATATATATATATATATATATATATATATATATATATATATATATATTACTGTTGTAGATGGTGCCCAGGTTGGGCTTAGTTTTTTGTGAATCTACTTACTATTTTTCTCTCAGTATGTCAGAGGATAAGGAGAAATCCCATCCCAAATCGGGTTTTAAAAAATGCCTAGATTGTGGGCAGAAAATGTCCATCACTGACGGACATATTCAATGTGTCTACTGTTTGGGGGCCAAGTACCTCCAAGACACCTGTAGCATTTGTCACTCCTTCTCTTCAAGAGTCCTCTTGGAGAGGAGGAAACTTCTAGACAGAGGATTGCTACAGCAATCTTTTTCAGAGGTTTTCAATAGCCATGAAGGTGCTAGTACGTCTTTCAAATCTTCAAAATCCAAGTCTTCAGATAAGGTATCCAAAAAGACTAAAATTTCAGAAAGAGGGTCATCGGTTCCACAGTCATCGGAGCAGAGTGTACCTTTGATTCGGAGCCAGCTCTCAGTATTGGAGCCGGTCTCCGAAGTTCCTTCTTCACCTCTGCTCCAGTCAGCACCTTCAGTGCATTCAGCTAAGTCTTCAGTCAGCCTTTCAGATATGGACATGGATCAGCTAGTACAGAAGCTTTTACAGGCACCAGGACTTGCCAAATTGTTGTCGGCGCCGAAGACCATGGAACCGAACTAGTCTACTTCTCCTCCAAGCCGTACTGGACTCTCGGAGCCGAGGTAAGTCGAACCGATGGTGGTTGGACCCTTGGCGCCGATATCCACTTCGGGGTTATTGGCTCCATTGACTCGGATGTCCTCGGCGTCGACCGAGGGCTCTAGGAGCCGACGCTCTCCAGTCGGGTCCGGGGAGGAGAGTCGCACTGACTCTCCCTCTCGGGGCTTCGGCTCGGATGAGCTCGGCTCCTACCTCAGGCTCGGAGCACAGCATTTCGGTGCGGGAGGATCGGACGGTACTCTCCGGTCCGTCCACTCCTCCTCGTCGGAGCCATGATTCCTTCGATGCTATGAGGAGAGTTTTGTCTCCAAAGACAACATCAGCATCGGTTCAGCTTTCCCTCTCCCCTCACGCTCCTGTGTTTACTTCTGCATGTACCAACCCCTCTAAGCATAGAGACCCTGAGCCTCAAGTACCCCCACAGGGTGTCCCCTGCTCTCGAGACCTCCCAGATCCCTCCCACTGAGGAGGTGCACAGAAACAGACTGTGCAAGAGGAGGTACTTAGACTTCCCACAGGAGTCTGACTGCCAGTCGCCCCTCTGACCAAGGATCTCTAGTATCTCTGCAAAAGAGATATCCTCAGAGGGGGACCGAGGGGACTCTTCTGACTCATCTAAGTCCGTGTCAGATGTCAAAGACCACTACTGAGGATGAGTCTGTGCTCTTGAAGGATTTTGGGTCTCAACATTCCACTTCTTGGGTGTCTCCGCCTTACGACGAGCTCATGGATCTGATCTCTTGTAAGGCGTGGGAGTCACCGGAGGCCATGGAACCTGTCCCTCGTAGACCCAATAAATTCATATCTGCCCCAGTCGATAAACCTTTTTTGACAAAAGGAGTACCTGTGGATGCCATGGTGGCTGCAGCCACCAAAAAGGAAGTATCTGAGACATCCTCTTCTATCCATCCCCTAAGAGATTCTAGGGTTACGGATAGATATGGGAAGCGCATGTTTAGTTCAGCGACTTTTTCTCTGCGATCACTGAACTACTTGATCCATTTTACAAGACTACAGAGAGATCTCCTGAAAGAGCTAGGAGATGCTCTCCAAGGTACAGTAGCGGCAGGAGTGGCCGACAGTCAAAGCCCAGCTCACTACCCTTAACTCAGTAGTGAACTTGTCCATGCATCTCATATCCTATGCAGCTGATGTTTCGAGTAGAGCCGCTAGTTCGGGCATTGCTCTTCGCAGACAAGCCTTTGCGGAACCCTTCAAGTCTTCTTTTATTAATATCCCATTTGATGGCTCATCACTGTTTGGGCCCAAAGTAAAGGAAACTTTAACCAGGTGTGAACAGGAAGGCAAGACTTTATCTGCAGTTGGAGTCTGCTTTTCGACTCCTGCTCGGACCTACCCCAAGGGCCCTAGGGGGGGGGGGGGATGTGGTTCTGAAAAACTCAAGCAGCTTTTCACAACACACGTGGTGAAACCCCCTCAAGAGGCAGAGGAGGGGGTTATAACGGAAGACGCCACCCCCGTGGCAGAGGGGGTCCGCAGCAACAGGGTGACAGGGGTCAGTTCTCCGGTCAGTCCTACCAGCGCTCCTGAAAGGGGGCCCGACTGTTCGGCTCTGGAGGCAGTGGGGGGTCGCTTGTCTTTGTACCCAGAAGCCTGGATAAACATAACATCGGATACTTGTACAAAGCATCATTTCCAGAGGATATTTCATACTGTTCTTTACCCATCCCATTCCTATAAAAAAAAAATCCCAGATGTTCCACCCAATCTCAGGGAAAGTACAGTTTTGTACCTACCATAAATGTAGATGTTCGAGTGTATTCACTGCTGCAGTCATTATACTTGGGTTATCCTGCCGTCAGGTGGTCCTGCAGTCGGCCAGAGTTCCAAAGTCTTGGTCCGGCGTCGGTTGCTGTCGCTTCTTCCCTGAAGTCAGTGCGCCAGGGGTATACAAGATGCAGCAGACGCCATTTTCTTCAGTTTTTCTTGCCCCAGATGTCAGGTGCCCCCAAATAGGTAGGCAATACATATTGCTAATAAAATATACATAATAAATATAAACAATACCTTCAGTTACAAGCAAATACACCACATAGGTTGTACAGGGTAGAAAGGTATAGATAAGTCCCAGCTAAGAAGAGGGGATGGAGGAAGGGTAACCTGGACTGCAGCAGTGAATACACTCGAACATCTACATTTATGGTAGGTACAAAACTGTACTATGTTCATCGTATTTCACTGCTGCAGTCATTACACTTGGGTTGAACCCAAAGCTGAGGTAGGGTGGCTGGGTGTATAAAGTATTCGGGCTGGCTATGAGGCCCTGCAGGACTGCAGTGGCAAAGTCAGCTCTGGATTTAGAGTAAAGAGGCAAGTGATAATGCTTGGTACAGGTGTGCACTGAACTCCAAGTTGCAGCTTCCTAAATGTCCTTGGTAGGTACTCCTCTAACGCAGGCAGTTGAAGTGGCTGTTGCCCTGGTGGAATGTGACCTACTGTTGCTAGGTACAGTTTTTCCATGTTGTTTGTAGCAGAAACGGATACAGTGTCCTATCCACTTTGAAATGGTTTGCTTTGAAATAGCCTTTCCCTGTGATCCTGCAGCATATGCTTAAAAACAATTGCTCAGTTTTCCTGAAAGCTTTTGTTTTGTCCAAGTAGAAGCGTAACTGCCTGTGTATGTCCAATGAGTGCAGAAGTCTCTCCCCTTTATTCTGGGGGTTTGGATAAAATGTTGGCAAGTGAATAGTTTGGTTAAGAGCCTCACTGGATACCAGCTTTGGCATAAATGTAGGGTTTGTTCTTAAGGAAACCCTGTCCTGATGAAAAATGATGAAAGGTTCCACTGCTGTTAGTGCCTGTAACTCAGACTCTTCGTGCTGAGGTTATTGCCAAAAGCAGAGCAGTTTTTCAAACACATATTTTAATTCTGCTGTATTGGCTGGCTCAAAAGGAGGTAAAGTTAGTTTTTCCAAGACAAAGTTGAGGTCCCAAGTTGGTGTTGGTGCTCTCCGGGGCGGTCTTACGTTTTTAGCCCCTCTGAGGTACTGTTTTAATAATGGATGAGAGAAAATAGGAGGATCCGTGTTGTAATGAGCTGAGATGGCAGAGGTGTGGATCTTAATGGATGAAAAGGATAGGCCTTTGTTCAGCATCTCAGTTAAGTATTGTAATATCCGAGGAATATTTGGAACAAGAGGGTCAAAGCCTTGAGCCTGGTTCCAGGTGCAGAATCTCTTCCACTTTTCTGAATAGGATTTCCTGGTGCTGGGCATCCTGGCCTCCAAAATGACATCCATAACAGCTTTAGAGAGAGGTGTTGGCTGTTTGACTAAGTAATCTGCCATGCAGCCAGGTTTAAGGTTTTGAGCTGGCTGTGCAGAATTTGATTGTTTTGCTGAGTCAGAAGATGAGGAATTTGAGGTAAAATCCATGCTCGGCCTTGAGCCAAGTTCTTTAAGATTGGGTACCACTGCTGGCGTGGCCAGTCTGGGGCAATCAGGATAATTTTTGGCCTTTCTTGTCTGGCTTTTAGGAGTACCTTTGAAAGGAAAGGCAGTGGTGGGAAGGCATAAACATTTAGGGTTTTCCAGCTGAATGAATGAGCATCCACGTTCCATGCTTGTGTGTGGCAAGTCCTTGTGCAGAATTTCTGTAGTTGGCAGTTCAGAGGGGAGGCAAAAAGATCTATGTCTGGGCACCCCCATTTTTGTGTTATCATGCTGAATACTTGTGGATTTAATTTCCACTCGTGAGGATCCATGATGTTTCTGCTTAAGTTGTCTGCCAGAGTATTTTTCTTTCCTGGCAGGAATTGTGCTTGCAGATGAACTTGATAGGTCAGTGCTGTGTTCCAAAAAGTCATGGTTTGTCTGCAGAGGGGATAGGAATGAGTGCCCCCTTGCTTGTTTATGTATCACATAACTGTGGTGTTGTCCGTCTTTAGTAATAGTTGTCCTGGATGCAGAAATTCCTTGAAAGCTGTTAGGGCATTTTGTACAGCTAGCATCTCTTTTTGATTGATGTGAAGATGCATTTGGTCTGTGGCCCACTTGCCCCGAATACATTTTCCTGCCATGTGTGCTCCCCAGGCATAATCCGAAGCATCTGTTGTTAGTGTCTGCCTGGCTGTGGGTAAAGTGAAAGGCTGTCCCTTGTTGTGGTGACATGCCTGTGCCCACCATCGAAACTCCTGTTGTAGGCAGGGAATAAGTGGTATTACTGTTTCCAAACTGTGACAGTGTTGAGTCCAAACACTTTTTAGGTACCATTGTAATTTCCTCATATGCAGTCTGGCATATGGTATTAGTACTATGCAGGACGCCATGAACCCCAAGGTCTGCAGAATTTTTCTTGCAGGGAGATGGGTTTTTGTTGCCATCACTTGAAAGTACTGAGTCAGTCGTCTTTGCTTGTCTGGCGTGAGATAAACCCATCTGGGCAGTTGTATTTAAGCTGGCACCCAAGAATATTATCTCTTGTGAGGGCACTAGTTTTGACTTCTTTCCGTTTACTGTATACCCTAAGCAAATTAACAATCTTTTTACAAATGCCAGATGCTTTAGAAGAATGTCCTTGCTCTCTGCTTGAATAAGACAGTCGTCCAAGTAGGGATGTATTTAATTCCTTTTTGTCTGCAAAATGCAATTACTGGTGCCAGGCATTTTGTGAAGACCCTGGGCGCAGTAGATAAGCCAAAGGGCAGTGCAGAGAATTGGTAATGCATTGTGCCAGCTATGAATCTGAGGTATCTTCTGCAATTTTGTCTGACTGGGACAAGCAGGTATGCCTCTGAGGTCCAGAGTAACAAGCCAAGCCTTCTTGCCCAGCATGGGAAGAAGTTGCTGTAGTGTCAACATTTTGAATCTTGGAACATCCAGGTAAGTATTTAGAGTAGATAGGTCCAGTATGGGTCTCCAGGCTTTGTCCTTTCTGGGGACCAAAAAAAGTCTTGAGTAAAATCCTTGTCCCTGTTGTGGCACTTTTTGAATAGCTCTCATGTCCATGAGGGCTGTAATTTGTTTTTGTGCCTCTGCCCATTGATTTTGTGGCAGGTCTGGCATTCCTTTTGGCCTTGTTAGAGTGTGAAAGTGGAACATGTAACCTTGAGACACAATATTCAGAACCCATTTGTCTTGGGTGATTATATGCCAATTTTGTGAAAAAAGTGCTAGTTTCCCCCCTAAGGGAGCTGCCAAAAGGTAAGTGTTTGGCATTTATAGTGGGAAGTCATTGGGACTGTTTCCTATAAGGTTGTGACTTATCTTCTCCTCCTTTTGGGGTAGAAGCACCCCACTGTCATGGTCTGTAAGAGCCTTGGGGCTGAGATCTGCCTCTTGGGCATCTGTATCTGCCTCTTTGTGGTCTGACACTGGAAAGGACCAATTTTTAGAAGGCCAATTTCTGCTAAATCGAGGTGGCTGTACCTGTAAGAAATCCTTCACTGTTTGCATAGATTTTGCCTCATCCTCCATTTTCTTTAATACCTCTTCTGCCTTAACACCAAACAAGATATCATGCTGTAAAGGAGCATCCAATAATTTTGCCTTAACATGATCAGGTAAACCTTGTTCTTTTAACCAAGCATGCCACCGAATCACAGATCCTGTAACTGCGGTTCTACAAGAAGCCTCTAATGAATCAAAGCTTGTAAGCATTTTCTGTTTTAACAGAGACATTAAATATTGTTGGTACTTAAGCATGTGGAACTGGCAATTTAAAGTCCTTACTGCGAAAGTTGCAGAAGTGTAAACTTTCTTCCCCCATCTATCTAATGCTCTAGAATCCCTGTCAGAGGGAACTGGATTTTTAGCAGTGGAAGCCTTTACCCCTTTGGGACCCTCGGAAATAGTTTCTGGGTCAGCAGCAGGGTTTTTATAAAGAAATTTGAGAGAGTCAGGGACTCTGTAGTACCTATCTGGCTTGACTGGTGCTGGGGGAAAAGAGTCAAGGGTTAAACTGGATTCAGAGAACACATCATCCACAATACCTAACACAGGCGGAAAAGCAAGGGGCCTGTGCTGAGGCAATAAAAGAAAATCTCTGAGCCTTTTCTTGGATTCTGAATAATCCTGGCTCTCCCAATGGAAATGCTCCCTCATGGTATGTAAAGTTTCCCCAAAAGAGTAATCCTCAGGAGGAGAGGCTGAAGGGATTAATTCTTCAGCATCAGAGTCCTTATAGGGTGGTAAAGAGTATCCCTGGTCTGAAGAGGAATCAGAAGAAATGGATACCTGGTCCGAAGAATCATAGTCTGTATCCTGCCTAGGCCTTTTATCAGGAGGGGGATGGGAACACCTGATCAGAGTAATTAGGTCTTCAGCCATTTTAAGCATCTGTTTTTTAGGCATGGAGGCCTGTCCAGGTGAATGCTGCACTTGTTTCTTTGTCTTTAATGGAGTTTTAGACTTGGTTGTTGTTTTGATGGTAAGCTGTGAAGGTCTGAAAACACCCTCAGAAGCCGATGCCTGCTCAGTGGCTCCGGACCCATCTGAGGGGTTAATTTCCGTAGGCCCAATACCTTGAGTTTCCAGAGGCCTAGTAATCTCAAAGTGAGAGTCGGACGCGGCCTGTGGCTCCGAGGACAGTGGAGCCGAAGAATCAGAGGCCATCTTCAATTTAAGCAACTTCTGTGGAGGTTCAGAGACAGAAGTTGAGGCTGGAGAACGCCTTTTTGAGGTCTTGCCCTTATCTTTACTAGAAGAATGCGACCTAACAGAGGACGGCGAACTGGCTAGGTCTTCCTCGAAAGAAGGTTTTAACAAGCCTTTTAGCATCAACTTATTCTTCCATTCCTGGAGCACTCTAGGACTAAAGAAATGGCAAAAGAGACAAGTCTCTTGAAGATGTATGGCCCCTAAACAGTACACACAGACACTATGTCCATCAGTGATGGACATTTTTTGAGAGCATTTAGTACACTTTTTAAATCCTGACTGTTTATGCTCTTTATGTTCTTTAGACAAAATGGCAGTCTCAATATAGGCGATTGAAGAAAGAAAACAACACACACACTCAAGAGAGGAACTAGATCCTCTAACTTAAACGGATCTAGCCCTATTTCACACAACAACCAACCAAAGGAAGTTTTACTAGGTTCTCTAACTTAAACGAACCTAGAGTAAAGGAAAAAGGAACAGACTAGTACCTCTAAGTAAAACGGTTTAGTCTAAAAGCACACACTCACAGGAACACACACAAAAAAGGCCAACAAGCCCAAGAATTTTATAGCAGAAAATAGCCAAATCCAGTAAAAAGTCAAGTCCGGTTAATTGACACAATCGGTATCACAATAATGGCTATCAGCAATAAGACAAGCACTTCACACGAAGCTAAAAACTTCTAACAAGCAGAATAATAAAGAACTAAATCACTTAGCCACGGCCAACCAAAAGAAGTTTCTGACTGAAGACATGGCAAATGAGATCTGGGAAATGTGTGCATGCATCATGGGATACCTATTAGCCACGAGCCAATCAGAGGTTTTCAGGCTTTCTAAGCGGCCAAGTCGGAGCAGAGGATCGGCTCCGACCCCACATATAATAATGGAGGTGAGATAGGACTACATAACATCTTAAAGGTATGTGTAGAATCATTCTCCTTCATATGATTAGCCAAAGCACTGGTTTCCTTTCCATTGTTTATGTCTCAAACATGTTCAAGGATCCTGTCCTTGAACATTCTGTTGGTCTTACCCACATAACACACAAAACATTTTTGACAAAAGGAAAAATAAACAATATTTGTAGTTCTGCAGTCAACATAAATGTCACTTGTAATTGTAAATTTACATGTAGGGCGTTGTAAATGTCCTATTACTATATAAATATTGACATGCAGAGCATTGCCTACATGGAAAAGTACCATTGCGCACAGACTGAGTAGATCTATTTATATCTGTTCTACTGCACAGATGTTGTTTTAAAGACTTATTTCTAAAAGAGAATAACGGGGTATTCCCAATTTTTTCTATAAGCCCTGGTACTTCCTGTAAAATATGTCAATTTCTCTTGATAATTTTAGTGTATTCGTTCACGTCACTCGAGTATTGAAACACCACTCGAGTATTGAAACACCACCCTGAACCTACTGTCACCAGGAGCAGGACTATCACCACTCTCATTCTGTATTGTTGTTTGTCAAATAGGGTTTGCATCTATTTCCTCCGTTTCCAAGATTTATAAGGTCAATCTCTTGTCTAGAATAACCTCTCTCTAAAAATTCACACCTCATGTTGGCTAAAGCTGCTTCTGCTTCATCATCCCTATTATGTAGCCATAAGACCATATAGACCTGCCCTTTAAGTATGTTCCTGGGAATATGCCCAGGGTGCATGCTTGTTTTGTGTAATAAGTAGGTTTTCTGTAGATGGTGCTACTGAGTTCATTCAAATCAGACTTCTTGATTTTTACATCTAAGAAATCATGCCTGACCTGCATCACTTTTGTTCATCTGTACAGTACAGTTTTGTACCTACCATAAATGTAGATGTTCGAAGATCCACATTGCTGCAGTCATAACCTGTGGGTAGTCCGCTGTCCCCGGTCGGCCCGAATACCAAAGTATTAGGCTGGCGTCGGTCATGGGCGCTCAGATCTGACGTCAGTGCATCCCGGTATTAAAGCGCATGACCGACGTCATATCCTCAGTCTTTTCTTGCCCCAGATGTCAGAAGGCCCAAAAATAAAGGCCACAGCCTAAAATAGAAAAAACCTCCAAAAACCCATGTACAAACAATGTCTGCAACCCAAACCAAACAACCACTCCAAACTACAGAGGGGAAGGAGGGAGGGTAAATTGGACTGCAGCAATGTGGATCTTCGAACATCTACATTTATGGTAGGTACAAAACTGTACTATGTTCTTCATCTCACATTGCTGCAGTCATAACCTGTGGGTAGAATCCCAAAGCAAAAGGAAAGGGTGGTTGGCAAAATCATAAAGCATTGGGAGCTGCTAATAAGCCCTGCAAAACTGCAGTGGCAAAACCAGCCCTAGATTTGGAATAAAGAGGGAGATGGTAATGTTTAGAATAAGTGTGCACTGAACTCCAAGTAGCTGCTTCCAAAATATCTTTGGTAGCTACCCCCCTCAAAAAAGCAGTAGAAGTGGCAGTAGCCCTAGTGGAATGAGGTCTGATTCCAGCGGAATCTCCTTACCATGATGAGAATAACAAAAAGCAATGCAATGACCAATCCACTTAGAAATAGTTTGTTTAGAAACAGGTTTCCCCTGCGAGCTCAAAGCAAAACAAACAAATAACTGTTGAGACTGTCTGAAACTTTTAGTCCTGCTCAAATAATAACGCAACTGCCTGTGAATATCCAAAGTGTGCAAAATTTTCTCCCTTTATTTTGGGGATCAGCATAAAAGGTAGGCAAATGAATAGATTGGTTCAAGGCCACATTTGAAACCACTTTAGGCATAAAAGTAGGGTTAGTACGCAGAGATACCCTATCCTTATGAAAAATCAGGAAGGGTTCAACTGCCATGAGAGCCTGTAATTCAGATACCCTTCTAGCAGACGTAATGGCCAACAAAAAGCAGTCTTCCAAGACAAAACTTTAACTCAGGCGTAGCTGCAGGTTCAAAAGGAGGTAAAGTAAGTTTTTCCAACACAAAATTGAGATCCCAGGAAGGAGTAGGAGCTCTCGTGGGGTCTTATGTTCTTTGCCCTCTAAGGAACTGTTTAAACAAAGGATGAGAGAATAATGGTGGGTCACAGTCATAGTGAGCAGAAATGGCTGCAGCATGAACTTTTACAGAGGAGAAAGACAAACCTTTGTCTAATAATTCTGTAAGATATTGAAGAGAAACACTCAAATTAGGCCTGGAAACATCAAAGCTCTTAGCTGTGCTCCAAATAAAAAATCTCCTCCATTTATCAGCATAAACTTTCCTTGTACTAGGCCTTCTGGCCTCCAAAATAACATTCAAAACTTGTTGAGGAAGCTTGACCCTCCAGGTTCTAGAACAGAATATGCCAGGCTGTTAGATGCAGGGACTGAATCCTGACATTGAGGAAATGATTGCCGCCTGAGACAAAAGGTGTGGAATTGAAGGCAAAGGCCAAGGAGGCTCCGTGCTAAACTCCTCAGCAGAGGGTACCAGTGCTGTCGAGGCCAATCTGGAGCTATTAGAATCATGGAGGCTTGTCTTGTCTGACCTTCAAGAGCACCTTGGGAAGGAGAGGCAGAGGAGGAAAGGCATAGACGTGAAGATTGCTCCAACTGAATGATAGAGCATCCACTTTCCAAGCTGTGGGATGAAACATCTTCGTGCAAAACTTTGGCAACTGGAAATTTAGTGGAGAAGCGAACAGATCTATGTCTGGAGTCCCCCATATCACTGTCAACTGTCGAAATACATGAAGATCCAACTTCCACTCGTGGGGATCCACCATCTGTCTGCTCAAAACATCTGCTAAGGAGTTCTGTGCTCCTGGCAGAAACCTTGCCTGAAGAGTGAGGTGCATACTGAGAGCAGTTTCCCACAGAATCATAGCTTGTCTGCAAAGAGGGTATGAATGAGTTCCCCCTTGCTTGTTGATGTACCACATGACAGTTGTGTTGTCTGTTTGAATCAACACTTGTCCCGGGTGAAGTAAATCCTTGAAAGCCATCAATGCAAATTGGACTGCTAACATCTCCTTCAAGTTGATATGTAAATGTTGAAGTCTGGCAGGCCACGTGTCTTGAACCCACTTTCCATTGAGGTGTGCTCCCCAAGCCTTGTCCGAGGCATCTGTCGTTAAGATCTGACTCGCCTCTGGTCGGGTCACAGAGAGTCCCTTGTTTAGGTGACATTCCTGAGCCCACCACAAAAATTCCTTTTGAATGCAAGGTATTATTTGAATGACAGTGTCCAGATCGTGGCAGTGTTGTGTCCATACATTTTTGAGATACCATTGAAGCTTCCTCATATGCAGTTTGGCATTGGGAAGCACTAGAATACAAGATGCCATGAACCCCAAGGCTTGAAGGACTGTCCTTGCAGTCAGCCTGGACCGTAGAGACAATTGCTGGAAGTAAAGTGTAAGGTTCCTTTGCTTGTCCGGGGTCAAAAAAGCCATCTGGGAAGCTGTATTCAGTCTCACACCCAGAAAGCACATTTCCTGAGAGGGTACTAGACTGGACTTTGTTTCGTTCACAGAATACCCTAGGCATCTTAACACTGCCATAACATACTGTAGATGGTGAAGAAGCTTGTTTTCGTCCTGAGCAAGAATCAGGCAATCGTCCAAATAAGGATAAATTTGTATTCCTCTTAACCTTAGGAAGGCTATCACGGAGCCAAAACCTTTGTGAACACCCTGGGCAGTAGATAAGCCAAAGGGCAATGCAGAGAACTGATAATGTAAAGTCCCAGCCAGCGCAGGAATCTCCTGCAACTGGGTCTAATAGGAACATGAAGATAAGCCTCTTTGAGATCCAGAGTTACCATCCAGTGATCTTTGCCCAACAGAGGCAGAAGTTGTTGCAACGTCAACATTTTGAATTTTGGAATGTCCAGGTATGTGTTTAGGATAGATAAATCCAAAATTGGTCTCCAAGTGTTTCCTTTCTTTGGTACAAGAAACAGGCGAGAATAAAATCCTAGGCCCACTTCTGACATAGGGACCTGCTGTATAGCCCCATTTGAAGAAGTAAAGAAATCTGTTTGTGAGCCTCTACTCTTTGCTGAGGAGGAACGTCTGGCATGCCTTTGAAAGGAGGCAATGTGTGGAAATAAAACTTGTAGCCTCGGTTTATAATGTCCAATACCCATTTGTCCTGGGTGACTAAAAGCCAGTTTTGCTTGAAAAGTGCTAACTTTCCTCCCAAAGGAGCTGCCAGACAGGAGGGATCTGGCAGCTGAAGTTGCAGGTCATTGGGCCTGTTTACGAAAGGACTGGCCCCTGCCCTCACTTGTAGATTGTGCAGAGGAACTCCACGTTCTAGGCCTGAAAGAACCCTGAGCTCTGCCCCTACCACATCTAGATCTGCCCCTAGACTGTAAATCAGAAGAAGGGTAAGCCCATCCCTTAGTAGGCCAATTTCTGCTAAACTTAGGGGGCTGCACCTGCAAAAAATCTTTAACAGTCTGCATAGACTTAGCCTTGTCTTCCATTTTCTTTAAGACAGACTCCACAGGAGGACCAAACAAAACTTCAGACTGTAAAGGAGCATCCAAAATTCTAGCTTTAACATGCTCTGACAAATTCTGATCCTTAAGCCAGGCGTGCCTGCGAATAACTGATCCAGTGGCAGCCACCCTGGAAGAAACCTGTAAAGCATCGAAACCACACTGCAAAGAATGCTTACCCACCTGATCAGAGGCATGAACCAACTCTTGTAATTCCTTACACTCTATGCCCTCTGCCAAAGCATCTACCTTAGATTTTAATTGAGTAAGGAGAAAATTCTGGTACTTTAACATATGAAACTGGCAATTCAAAGACCTCATTGCTAGAGTGGAAGAGGTGTACACCTTTTTACCCCACCTATCCAAAGCTCTAGAATCTTTACCCATAGGAACTGGGTTCTTTACAACAGAAGCCCTGACACCCTTAGGTCCCTGACTAATAGTTTCTGGGTCAGCCCTTGGGCTCTTATACAGATATTTATGAGCCTCCGGCACTCTGTAATACATATCTGGTTTAACTGGCGCAGGAGGCAAAGAATCTGGATTAAGGGAAGCCTCAGAGAAAACATCCTGAACAACATCCAAAACAGGAGGTATAGCTAAGGGCCGATGTTGTGGCAAAAACAAAAATTCCCTAAGCCTCTTTCGGGAATCCGAGAAATCCTGACCTTCCCATTTAAAATGCTCCCTCATAGAATGCAAGGTTTCTGAGAAGGAAAAATCCTCTGGAGGGGAAGCAGAAGGACTGGAATCCTCTGCGTCCGAATCTGAATAAGGAGGAAAATCCTGAGTGTCTTCAGCCGAAGACTCTGAGTAATCTGAAGCCTGTTCCAAAATTTCCACCTCTGGCTCCACCCTAGGCCTCTTATCTGGAGGGGGCATAGAACCCCTGATTAAGGAAATTAAATCTTCTGCCATTTTAAGCATGTGTTTTTTAGGCACAGAGCCTGCAGAACTAGGACTGACACCTGAGGAAGGCAAACCAGGCCTGCCCTTAGAAGGTACCTTAGAGACTGAAGGAGAAGGCCTAACCACCTTAGGCAAAGAAGGAAGTACAGCAACCTGAGAGGCCCCCTCAGCCTGACCAGACTCCTGAGAGGCCACATCTTGCAAAACTAATGTCTCCCCCTGAGACTCAGCTGAAACCTCGGCTGGATCTACAGATTCCAGCGTAGTTTCTAAAGAACCGGCGTCCGGAACGGACGACTCATCCTGCTTGGACCTTAACGACTTTTCCTTGCGCTTCTTAGCAGAAGCGGGCGTCGGAGGATCCGACGGCATATTGTAATTACACCGCTTACCAAATACAAGCCTAGCGCAATCTAACCTACGTTTAATGGTGCGCTTATTAAACCTAGCACAAAAGCGACACCCGACTACGTCGTGCTCAGGCCCCAAACAAGGAATACAGAGAGAATGGTAATCCCTATGCGGTATCTGTTTCCCACAAGAAATACAATTATTCACTTTTTCTGACATCCGGAATTAACTGAGGCAAGAAAAACAAAATATTCCCCAACGGGTACTTAGCCAACTCGGTTTCGGTCTGAAACTCGAAATACGAAAATTTCAGAACGCCGAACGGCACTTGCAAACGCTGCTTCTGCTTCGGACCATGCGGCAAAAAAGACTGAGGATATGACGTCGGTCATGCGCTTTAATACCGGGACGCACTGGCGTCAGATCTGAGCGCCCATGACCGACGCCAGCCTAATACTTTGGTATTCGGGCCGACCGAGGACAGCGGGACTACCCACAGGTTATGACTGCAGCAATGTGAGATGAAGAACATCTTGTGTTACACACACACAAAATGTGTGTGTGTGTATATATATATATATATATATATATATATATATATATATATATATATATATACACACACACACACACACACACACACACACACACACACACACACACACACACACACAATCTCTGAAAGCACTATCCCCAATCTTTGGAAAATCTCACACATCATTCCCTTACATAAAGGAGGCAACTCTAATGAGTACTCAACTATAGGCCCATAGCACTACTCTCACTAGCTAAGATCATGGAGAAATGTATCCATCATCAGCTAATAGACTACCTTACTAAAAATAACATCCTAGCCAGCTGCCAACATGGCTTTAGACCCTTTCACAGCACCACCACTGCCCTTCTATCTTTCACCAATACTATTAACACCAACCGGAACAATAACTACCTCTCATCTGCACTCTTCATTGACCTGTCAAAAGCCTTTGATATGGTCAATCACTCCTACTTATAAATACCCTACAATCCCTCTCTCTGGATTCTAATTCTATCCTTTGGTTCAAGTCTTACCTCAGCAACCGTAAACAAGCTGTTTTGTGGCAAAATCACTTGTCTTCATATCTCCCTGTCTTACTAGGAGTTCCTCAAGGCTCTATTCTAGGACCCCTTCTCTTCTCTCTGTTCATAAATGATCTTCATGTAGCTATTCCTCAATCCACCTGCATACAGTATGCTGATGATTCTACTATCATCTGTTGTGCAAAGTCTCTTCCTGAGCTGAAATCTCTAAGCCAAACTGTCTTCTCCATAGTAGAAACATGGTTCAATAACCGGTGCTTACTCTTGAATGCCAAAAACCAAATTACTTCTGATTACTCCCAACAACAAGACCCCTCCCATACACTTCTCCATACTAGCTAGTAATGGAACCCTTATATCACCTGATCTGACCTGCAAGTTATTAGGAGTTACAATAGACAATAAACTCACTTTTGACAATCATATTAATAACACCATTAAGTCCGTTAACAGAAAATTAGGCTCCTTGTATAGGATAAGACCCTTCCTCACCCCAAAAGCAAGAACTACTGTTGCCCACTCTCATTTACTCTCTACCCTCCTCTATGCTTCTCCCATTTACACCAATTTAAAGCAAAACAATCTCAACAAACTTACCAAAGCCTACAACAGTATTGCAAAGTTTGTAACTGGTAAGCCCTACAGAACCCATCACTGCATTAACCTACACCAGCTAGACTGGCTTGAACTGCAAAATGCGCTGCTATTCTCTCAACTAACAACTGCTCACAAAATCTTCTACCTTCCTAACAACACACCTACACTAAACAATCTTATCACACCCTATAACAATCTTCATTCCCTACTCCTCTAATAAACTCCTAGCTTATATACCCAAATCTAACAACTTAGCTGGTGACTCCTTGTTCTCCACCACCACAGGTAAGCAATGGAACATGCTGCCACCCAACCTTACCTCTATTTCCTCTTTTCCCCTCTTCAAACTTAATCTTAAAAATCACCTAAAACTTCAATGGTTATGCCCTTGCTGCAACCCTGACTAATACTCTACTATTAGCCTGTAACCTATCTTCTCTCTCTTCCTTTACATTATTACTCTGCCAATAAATGTTGTAAATGTTATCTTCCACATTTTTAACCCAATGGTTTACTTTAAAATGTTACATTAATTCCTTCCTAATGTATGTGGCATTGCCTCTTATTGCTTTTTTTATATATTATTATTAAGTATGTGGAGCTTTTCTCCCCGGGCCTCTACTGAAAATGGAAATATCTCCAGCTAGACTAGCCCGGTCAACAAATGTAAAATAAAATAAATAAAAAAATAAAATATATATATCTCTAGAGAGAGATACACAAATATGAAAATATACATACAGAATATATTTATCTACTTTGTGGGGCTTACACATGAAATCTAATCAAAGTGGATAATTTATAATAAAGGAAGTGGTTGGCTTAAAGAATCTTAACTACTACAACTTTTTCATCTCTTTAGTTATACAACATATTTACTAGAACAAAGTTCAGATGTGACTGCAAAAAAAACAAAAAAGTAGTAGACAGGCAAGATATCTGTGTTGTTATAGGATGCTCTTAAAATCAGTATTTAGAATACAAGTATAACAGATCTTGAGAAGGAGAAACTGGTACAAAAAGGTTAGACAACAATTCTGCATAATGAGTTAGGAGGACCTCTCCAATATACAATGGGTAACACTCAAGGAATGAATAAAAACAGTGCAGGGAAATTTTCAGTAGTATGATTTTTTTGGAGACGGTCACTAAAAAGCAGCAATGTTAACTGGAAAATAAGTTGATTGACTGGCATTACTTTTTGCCATGTATCATAATTTAAGGAGTTATGGCTAAAACTAACAAAAAGTTGCACTTTGGTGAATTAAGAACTATAAAAGGAGACATGAATATAGTATGGATTTTATAAAACTGCATGTTAGCTATAAAAGGAGGATAATTATGTTGACTGTGTGAAAAATATGAGAAAATGTGGGAAATATACAATAAAATAAGAAGTTATGTACTTACCATAACATTCTAGGTTTGTAGTCCATCTCGCCTACATTCTTGCTGGATGGGATCGGAGCCGAACCTCAGCTCCAACTCGGCCAATACTAAAGCTCAAGAGCTTTTACTGGCTCGAGGCTATCCCCTATCCCATGGTGCACCACGGCAATTCCCCAGATCTTGTTTGCAAGAAAGTAACTAAATACATAATAGTGATTATACTATCAATAACTATGTACAAATAGACAAAAGGATTTTGTTTTACTATCCATGGCATAAGGACAGACAACTATAACAAGGTCAGACAGCATAATGGATAGTCCACCAGTTCCTCCAGTATACAAGGAGGAGGAAAGATGGTGGGACGCAAGAATGTAGGCAAGATGGACTATAAACATGGAACGTTAACATATGTTAAGTACATAATTTCTTAATGTTATGTAGTCCAATCTCGCCGTAATTCTTGCTGGATGGGACAGCGTCCCCAGCACCTTTATCCCAGGGGGATCAAGCAAAGTGAGACTCTTTAGCACAGTGGACCCAAAGAATGACCTGTCCCAGGAGGCCAAATCTAATTTATAATGAGTGATAAAAGTATGAGGTCTTGCCCATGTAGCTGCTGCACAAATGGTATCAATTGGAAGTTTGGATTTGAAGGCATATGAAGCTGATACTGCATTAGTTAAATGGCCCCTTACCTTAGCAGGCAACCGTTTCCCAACACTTTTGTAAGAAAATGAAATGCAGTCTGAAAGCCATTTAGAGAGAGTTACTTTGGAAATGGGCAAGCCTTTGTTTTTCTCTGAGAAGGAAACAAACAATTGATCAGATTTCTTGAAATCTTTAGTCCTGTGCAGGTAAAATAGGAGAATTTTATGGACATCTAATTGATGCAGTCTGTATTCTGATTTATTACTATAATTGGGGAAGAATACTGGTAATTCAATAGTTGTGTTTAGACTATGTTCTGAGCATACCTTAGGGAGGAAAGAAGGCTTAGTTCTTAGGGAAACTGTCTTTATGGAAAACAATATATGGAGGCCAAATGGTCAGAGCTTGCAATTCTGAAACCCTCCTAGCAGATGTTATAGCTACTAAGAACAATGCCTTCCAAGACAACAATTTCAAGTCGGATGAAGACGGTTCGAATGGTGGAGAAATCAATGCGGTCAAAACTAAGTTTAAGTCCCAGGGCTCTGGAAATTGCCTTATTGGAGGTCTGAGAAGGAGGACTCCTTTCAAAAAGGTTTTACATAAAGAGTGGGACATAATGGAGTTCCCCATGTTCCCAAAATGATAATTTGAGATGGCAGCCAACTGAACTCTAATGGTAGCAGCTGCAGCTTCTTCTTGAAAAACAGATGCAAGGAAGGACAGGATAGACTCTATGGAAGCTGAGTAGGGATCTATGCTTTGTTTTTCCACCCAAATGGAAAACCTTTTCCATTTACTGGAGTATAATTTTCTGGTGGAAGGTTTGTGGGAAGAAATGAAGATGTGTTTAACAGTAGGAGAAAGGGATATACACCTGGCTATTCTTGGAACTGGAGCAGCCATGCTGTCAATTGCAGGGTTTGGATGGTAGGATGGAACTGCCCCGATTGGTGAATCAGGAGGTCTGGAGATGGTTCCAGAATCCATGGTTCCTCCAAAAGATAAGGCCACAGGAAGAGGAACCAGCCTTGGCGAGGTCAGAAAGGAGCAATAAGGATCGGGGTACTCTCGACAGTTTTGCTTTCTGAATCATTTTGGGTATGAGGGGAAAGGGTGGAAAAGCGTAAAGAAGTCCCGGACGCCAATTGTGGACTAGAGCATCCCTGGGTGATATCCCCGGATGGGGAATGAGGGCAAAGTAGTTGCTGCATTTGGCGCTCATGTACATGGTGAATAGATCGCAGCAAGGGTGGCCCCATTTGTGGAAAATCTCTTCTGCAACTTCTGTTTTCAGGCACCACTTGTGAGGCATCAGAATTACTCAATTCAGTTTGTCTGCTATCACAGTGGACTTCCCCGGAATGTGCATTGCTACCAGAAAATGTTGAGAGTCCATCACCCATTTCCATACTCTTTGTGCCTCTCGACAAAGTGGGTAAGACTTGGTTCCCCCTTGCTTGTTTATGTACCACACTACAGATATGTTGCCTGATTGAACTGCAATTGTCCTGGTGGGAAGAGAAAGTACAGTTGTGTATACTTACCATAAATGTAGATGGTATAGAGTGTATTCACTGTTGCAGTCATTACATTTGAGTTATCTGCCTGCAGGTAGCCCTCAGCCACCTGAATACCAAAGTCTTGGATCCCTGCGTCGGATGCTGTCCCATAGGGACACCTCTGAAAACAGCTGTAGAGGTAGATGCAGCCCTGGTGGAATGTGACCTTATCCCCTGTGGGGTAGGTTTTCCATGGTGCTTATAGCAGAAATGAATGCAATGGCCTAGCCACTTAGAAATGGTTTGCTTTGAAATGGCCTTCCCCTCTGCCCATGCAGCAAAGCCAACTAGCAGCTGTTCAGATTTTTTGAGAGGCTTAGTCCTGCCCAAATAAAATCTAAGTTGTCTGTGCACGTCCAAAGAGTGCAGTATTCATTCTCCTTTGTTCTGAGGATTAGGAAAAAAAGGTTGGCAAATTAATGGAATGATTAAGTGCCACACTAGACACCACCTTGGTCATAAAGGAAGGATTGGTCCTGAGGGACACCCTTGTCTGCATGGAAGATTATTAAGGGCTCCACTGCCATGAGGGCCTGTAATTCACACACTTTTCTTGCTGAAGCGATGGCTAGAAGGAAGGCTGTTTTCCAGGAAAGGAATTTCAACACTGCAGTTGCAGCTGGCTCAGGAGGAGGTAGAGTGAGCTTTTCCAATACAAAGTTAAGGTCCCAGGCTGGAGTAGGGGCTCTCCTGGGTGGTCTTAAATTTTTGGCCCCTCTGAGGAATTGCTTTAGAAGGGGGGTGGGAGAAGAGGGGTGGTTCAGTATTACAATGTGCTGAAATGGCAGAGGCATGAACTTTAATAGACAAGAAGGAAAGGCCCTTGTGGAGCATCTCTGTTAATTACTGAAGAATATGCGGTAAGCTGGGCACCGTTGAGCCCATCCCCTGAGTCTGGCTCCAGGAACAGTATCTTTTCCACTTTTCAGCATAGGATTTTCTAGTACTAGGCCTCCTTGCCTCCAGAATGACATCTAGCACCTGCTTACTGAGGGATGCTACTGGAGAGCTCAAGGAATTAGCCAGGCTGCAAGGTTCAGGGTTAGAAGCTGAGGGTGCAGAATCTGATCCTCCTGCTGGGACAGCAGCAAAGGGGTCTGAGGCAGGTGCCATGGTCCCAGCAGTGACATACTGCGCCAGAGGTGGTACCCAGTGCTCGCGTGGCCAGTCTGGTGCAATCAGTATTGTCCTTGGTTTGTCCTTTTTGATCTTTAGCAGAACTTTCGAGAGGAGAGGCAGAGGGAAAAAGGCATAAAATGAGAGGCTTTCCCAGGTAAAGAACAGGGCATCCACTTTCCAAGCTTGACTGTGGGAAGTCCTTGTGCAGAATGTGTCTAACTGGTAGTTCTGGGGGGAGGCAAACAGGTCTATCTCTTTATTCCCCCATTTGTTTCTCAAAAGGTTGAATATCTTTGGGTCCAGTTCCACTCGTGTGGGTCCATGAGATTTCTGCTTAGGTCGTCTGCCAGTGAATTTAGTTTGCCTGGCAGGAACTGAGCTTGTAGGAGCACTTGGTAGCTCAAGGCTGTGTTCCACAGCCATGGCTAGTCTGCAGTGAGGGTACGAATGAGTTCCCCCCTGCTTGTTTATCTACCACATAACAGTGGTGTTGTCCGTCTTTACCAATAAAGTACAGTTGTGAACATTTACCATAAATGTTGATGTTCGAGTGTATTCACTGTTGCAGTCATTACATTTGGGTTATCTGCTTGCAGGTAGCCCTCAGTCAGCCAGATTAAGAGAGTCTTGGGTCCTGCTTCGGCTGCAGTCCCTTCTTCCATGATGTCAGGTCATCAGGGGGTATAAAACATGCAGCTGACACCATTACATCAGTTTATCTTGCCCCAGATGTTTGGTGCCCCCCTAATGGGGAGCAATTAAATATAAAAGTACAAAGATACACCTCCAAAAAAAAAGCAAATACACCAAAAAGGCTTTTAAGCATAGTAAAGGAAAACAGAGGTATAGCCAAAAGAAGTTAGGGGGCTGGAAAGAGGGTAACCAGGACTGCAACAGTGAATAAAATTAGAAAACACAAAAATATACCTCCAACCAAAAGCAAATACACCAAAAAGGCTTTTAAGCATAGCAAAAGAAAGTAGAGGTAAAGCCAGAGAAAATTAAGGGGCTGGAGAGAGGGTAACCAGGACTGGAACAGTGAATACACTCGAACATCTACATTTATGGTAAGTGTACACAACTGTACTATGTTCTTCGTGTTTCACTGTTGCAGTCATTACATTTTGGTAGATTCCCAAAGCTAAGGTTGGGAGGAGGAGTTTATACAGCATTAGGGCCAGCTATAAGGCCCCGCAAGACTGCAGTGGCAAAGCCAGCTCTGGATTTAGAGAAAATTGGCAAATGATAATGCTTGGTGAAAGTATGTACAGAACTCCAGGTATTAGCTTCTAGGATGTCTCTGGTAGGGATGCCTCTGAGAAAGGCTGTAGAAGTAGATGCAGCCCTGGTGGAGTGAGGTCTGATCCCCTGGGGGATAGGTTTTCCATGGTGCTTATAGCAGAAATGAATGCAATGGCTTATCCATTTAGAAATGGTTTGCTTTGAAATTGCCTTCGCCTCTGCAGCAAATGCCACCAGCAGTTGTTCAGATTCCCTTTGAGGATTAGTCCTGTCCAAGTAGAATCTAAGTTGTCTGTGCACATCTAAGGAATGCAGTATCCATTCCTCTATTTTGTGGATTGGGAAAGTAGGTTGGCAAATGAATGGACTGATTAAGAGCCACACTGGATACCACCTTGGGCATGAAGGATGGATTGGTTCTGAGGGACACCCCGTCTGCATGAAAGATGATGAAAGGCTCCACTGCCATAAGGGCCTGTAATTCAGATACCCTTCCAGCTGAAGTGATTGCTAAAAGGAAAGCTGTTTTCCAAGAAAGAAATTTTAAGTCTGCAGTAGCAGCTGGCTCGAAAGGAGGTAGAGTGACTTTCTACAAGACAAAGTTAAGGTTCCAGGCTGTGGTTGGAGCTCTCCTGGCTGGTCTCAAATTTCTGGCCCCTCTGAGGAACTGCTTGAGCAGTGGATGAGAGAAGAGGGGAGGTTCTGTGTTACAATGAGCTGAAATGGCTGAGGTGTGGATTTTAATGGAGGAAAAAGACAGGCCCTTGTGAAGCATCTCCGTTAAGTATTGTAAAATCTGAGGTAAATTGGGTGCTGCTGTGCTCATCCCTCGAGATCGATTCCAGGCACATAATCTTTTCCACTTTTCAGCATAAGATTTTCTAGTACTAGACCTCCTTGCCTATAAAATGATAACCATCACAGGTTTGCTGAGGGATGGTAAAGGAGAGATCAAGTAATTAGCCAAGCTGCAAGGTTCAGTGTTAGAAACTGAGGGTGCAGAATCTGGTCCTCCTGCTGAGACAGCAGGGAAGGAGTCTGATGCAAGTACCATGGAGATAACCGTGACACACTGTGCAGGAGGGGGTATCAATGTTGGCGCAGCCAGTCTGGAGCAATCAAAATCATCCTTGGTTTGTCCTATTTGATTTTTAGTAGTACTTTGGCGAGCAGAGGCAGAGGGGGGAAGGCATATACAAATAGGTTTTTCCAGCTGAAGGACAAAGCATCCACTTTCCAGGCTTGTTTGTGGGGAGTCCTTGTGCAAAATTTGTCCAATTGGTAGTTCTGGGGAGAGGCAAACAGGTCTATATCCGGGCTCCCCCATTTGCTTGTCAACATGTTGAAAATCCTTTGTTCCAGTTTCCACTCGTGTGGGTCCATGAGGTTTCTGCTTAGTCCGTCTGCCAGCTTTATTTAATGTTCCTGGCAGGAACTGAGCTTGTAGATGCACTTGGTAGCTCAAGGCTGTGTTCCATAATGACATGGCTAGTTTGCAGAGGGGGTAAGAATGTATACCCCCCTGCTTGTTTATGTACCACATAACAGTGGTGTTGTCCATCTTTACCATTAGTTGTCCTGGAAGAATGTGGTCCTTGAAGGCTGTCAGAGCATTCTGTACAGCTAATTTTTCTTTTTGATTGATATGCAGGTGCATTTGACTTGGGGTCCATTTGCCCTGAATGCACTTCCCTGCCAGGTGAGCCCCCCATGCATAGTCTGATGCATCTGTTGTTACGGTTTGGGGGTGGTGTGAAAGGTAGTCCCTTGTTTTGGTGGCAGGCCTCTGCCCACCAAAGGAACTCTAGGCGTAGGCAAGGTATGATAGGAATCATTGTTTCTAGGTCTTGAGAATGTTGACACCATAGGCTTTTTAGATACCACTGTAGTTTCCTCATATGCAGTCTTGCATATGGAAGTAGAAGAATGCAGGAGGCCATGAACCCCAAAGGCTTGCAGTATTTGTCTTGCAGATAGCAGGGATTTTGTGGCCACTTGTTTGAAGTAGGTTGTCAAATTAATTTGTTTCTCTGGTGTGAGGTAAGCCATCTGGGAAGTTGTATTCAAGCTTGCTCCCAGGAATATAATTTGTTGACAGGGTACCAGGTGTGATTTCTTTTCATTTATGGTGTACCCTCAGACAAGTTAGAACTCTTTTTACAACGGCGAGATGATTCAAAAGTATGTCCTGGCTTTCTGCCTGAATTAGACAATCGTCCAGGTATGGGTATATTTGAATATTTCTTTGCCTGCAAAATGCAATAACTGGAGCTAGGCACTTTGTGAATACCCTGGGCGCAGTAGATAAGCCAAAGGGCAGTGCAGAGAACTGATAGTGCGTGTAGCCTGCTTTGAAGAGTAGGTATTTTCTGCAAGATTCCCTGATTGGGATATGCAGTTATGCTTCTTTTAAATCTAGTGTTGCCAACCAGGCATCTTTGCCTAGCATAGGAAGTAATTGGTGAAGAGTCAGCATCTTGAATTTTGGAATCTCCAAAAAGGTGTTTAGGGTAGACAGGTCCAGGATAGGACGCCATGAATTGTCTTTTCTGGGTACCAGGATAAGTCTCAAGTAGAAACCTTGTCCCTTTTCCTCTTCTGGTACCAATTAAATAGCACCCATGCTTAAGAGAGAAAGTACTTGTTTTTGGGCCTCTGCCCACTGATTTGTGGGTAGGTCCGGCCACCAACTTGGTGTTGGCAACGTGTGGAAGTGAAATCTGTATCCCTGGGACACTATAGTTAAAACCGGTTTTCCCTGTGTAATGAGTTCCCAATTCTTTGCATGAAGAGCAATCTTACCCCCAAAGGGGCAGTCAGTTGATAAGTGCTTGGAAATTTTAAAAGGAAGTCATTGAGACAGTTTACTATAGGGGGGAGTCTTATTATTCCCAGATTTGGAAGTGGAGGCCCCCCACTGCTTAGTTATGTGAGTCCCCTGGGACCGACACCTGGGGTGTTTGCTGTGTCTGGGTTTGGCTTGAGAAGACCTGGAAGGGGCTGGAAAGGACCAATTCTTAGTGGGTCAGTGCCTACTAAGTTCTAGGAGGCTGAACATGTAAAAATCTTTAACAGTTTGCATAGATTTAGCTTTATCTTCCATCTTTTTAAGAACTTCCTCAGCCTCGTTGCCAAACAGGTGGTCCTGATTTAAAGGAGCATCCAACAATTTAGCTTTAACATGATCAGGCAAAGATTGCTCCTTAAGCCAAGCATGCCTTCTGAGCACAGACCCACTAACAGCAGCCCATGGAGAGGCCTCTAAAGAATCAAAACCATATTGCAAAGTATCTTTTCCAACTTATTCGGCAGAATGCATTAAATCCTGTAATTCGTTATTTTCAACACAGTCAGGAATCAACATAATTTTCTGTTTAAGCAGTCCAATAACATGTTGCTGATACTTTAACATATGAAACTGGCAGTTTAAAGCCCTAGTGGCCAAGGTTGCAAAAGTGTAAACCTTCTTACCCCATCTATCCAGTGCCCTGGAGTCTCTATCAGGAGTAGGATATTTAGCAGCAGAAGCCTTAATGCCCTTGGGCCCCTATGAAATAGTCTTTGGATCTGCAATAGGATTTTTGAAAAGGAACTTGTGGGACTCAGGAACTGTGTAGTATCGGTCAGGTTTTCTGGGAGCAGGAGGCAGGGAATCAGGGGCCAAACTAGATTCTGAAAAAGCATCATCAACAATGTCTAGTACAGGACAAATAGCTAAAGGCCTATGCTGAGGTAGGAGAAAGAAATCCCTAAGCCTCTTTTTTGAATCAGAGAAATCCTGGCTTTCCCAATGGAAATGCTCCCTTAGAATATGTAAGGTTCCCCAAAAGAAAAATCCTCAGGAGGGGAAGCAGAGGGAATAGAGTCCTCTGCATCAGAATCTTCATAAGTAGATAAGGGCAAATCCAGATCATCAGAAAAAACAGAATCCTGATCAGAAGATTCATAATCAACTTCAGTCCTAGGTCTCTTAAAAGGGGGCGGGTGGCTACCCCTGATTAGAGTTATTAGATCTTCAGCCATTCTTATCATTTGCTTTTCAGGCAGAGAGGCCTGAGCATGTGGCCTGGGTGCTGGTTTTTTAGACATGGATTGAGATTTAGGCCTAAGTAAAGAAGGAGGCGTCGGTTTAATATGCAAGTCCGTAGGCCTGAATACACCCTCAGAAGCTGGTGCCTGCACAGCAGCTCTGGACCTATCCAAGGTAGAGACGTCTGTGGGTTCCACAGTTGAAGCATTTTACGGCATAACGGACTCTGAATGGGTCTCAGTAGAGGCCTGCGAATCAGAAGTAGCGGGTATCAGGGGCTGCGAAAGCTCCTCACCGAGTAAAAAGTACAGTTTTGTACCTACCATAAATGTAGATGTTCGAGTGCTAATACAGCTGCAGTAATCACAGATGGGTTTTCTGCCGTCAGGCGGTCCCTCGGTCGGCCGAATTCCAAAGTCTTGGTCCGGCGTCGGTTGTCGTCGCTTTCTCTTCTGACGTCAGTGAGGCCAGAGTATATAAGACACAGCCGACGCCATGTTCTTCAGTCTTTCTTGCCCCAGATGTCAGGTGCCCCCAGAAGGAAGGCAAAAGATAAATTATGCTTATATGTGTATACATGCAATGCAATATAATCCAAAATCAGTGGTTGCAAGCAAATAAACCATAGAAGGATAACCCAGTCAGGTTGTATGAAGAGGCTGTTAGGCCCCATGCCTTTATCAAGTGGGGAAGGAGGGAGGGAAACCTGTACTGCAGCTGTATTAGCACTCGAACATCTACATTTATGGTAGGTACAAAACTGTACTATGTTCATCGTGCATACAGCTGCAGTAATCACAGATGGGTAGAGTCCCAAAGCTACGCACAGGGTGGTAGGTACTAGGAGGAACTGGGTTGAGCCAGAATGCCCTGTAAAACAGCAGTGGCAAAGCCTGCTCTGGTTCTGGAATATAAAGGCAGGTGGTAGTGTTTTGTGAAGGTATGTACAGAACTCCAAGTGGCTGCCTCCAGAATATCTTTGGTAGGAACTCCTCTGAGGAAGGCTGTAGAGGTAGCTGTGGCCCTGGTGGAGTGTGATCTGATACCTGTAGGAACAGATTTCCCATGATAGGAATAACAAAACCGTATGCAGTGGCCTATCCACTTTGAAATAGTCTGCTTGGAAACTGGCTTCCCTTGAGCCCCTACAGCATAGGACACAAAGAGTTGTTCTGATTTCCTGAAGGACTTTGTTCTGTCCAAGTAGTAACGTAGCTGCCTATGGATGTCTAAAGAATGTAGCAGCCTTTCCCCTTTGTTTTGAGGATTGGGGTAAAAGGTAGGAAGGTGTATGGCTTGATTTAAAGCTACCCTGGATACCACTTTAGGCATAAATGATGGGTTGGTACGAAGGGAAACCCTGTCCTGATGGAAAATGAGAAAGGGGTGCACTGCCATGAGGGCCTGTAGCTCCGAAACTCTACGAGCTGAAGTGATAGCCAGAAGGAAGGCAGTTTTCCAGGACAAATATTGCAAATCTGTTGAGGCAGCTGGTTCAAAAGGAGGCAATGTTAATTTTTCTAGTATGTAATTAAGGCTGGTATTGGTTGTTTCCTTGGTGGTCTAATATTCTTAGCCCCTCTGAGGAACTGTCGTAAGAGTGGGTGAGAAAATAAAGGAGGATCCGTGTTGTATTCTGCAGAAATGGCTGAGGCATGGATTTTTATGGAAGAAAATGAAAGTCCACTGTTCAGCAGCTCAGCTAGATACTGTAATACCCGAGGCAAGTTCAGTTTTCTAGGGTCCTGGCCTTTTTTCTCATTCCAAGAACAAAACCGCTTCCATTTTGCGGAGTAAGCTTTTCTAGTAGATGGCCTTCTGGCCTCCAAAATGACATCCTGCACCTCCTTGGAGAGTAGGGTCTGTTGTGGTGTTAAGGAATTTTCCATGCAGCGAGATTGAGTGTTTTCAGCTGGCTGTGGAGAGTTTTGTAGCTGTGCTGAGTCAGCAGAAGAGGCATTAGAGGCAGGGACCAGGGAGGAGTATGTGTTAGGCTCCTCAGCAGTGGGTACCAGTGTTGCCGTGGCCAATCTGGAGCAATCAGTATCATTTTCGGTCTGTCTGCTCTTGCTTTCAAAAGTACCTTGGGCAGAAGAGACAGAGGTGGGAATGCATAAACTGTCCATGCTGTCCAACTGAATGAAAGGGCGTCCACTCTCCAGGCCTTTGGATGAAAGGTCCTTGAACAAAACGTTTCCAATTGATGATTCCTGTGGGAGGCAAAAAGATCTATGTCTGGCCTCCCCCACACTTGGGTTATTTCTGTAAACACCTGATGATGTAACTTCCATTCGTGTGGATCTGTCATATTTCTGCCAGCGTGTTTTCCAATCCTGGCAGGTACTGGGCTTGAAGTTCGATTTGCCATTCCAGAGCCAAGTTCCAAAGAGTCATGGCTAGTCTGCACAAGGGGTATGAATGTGTTCCTCCTTGTTTGTTTATGTACCACATTACTGTGGTGTTGTCTGTTCTTATCAGTAATTGTCCTGGATGCAGGAAGTCCTTGAAAGCTGTAATTGCATTTATTACTGCTAGCATTTCTTTTTGATTGATGTGAAGGTGCTTTTCTTTTTGGGACCATTTGCCCTGGATGCACCTGTCCGTCATGTGCGCCCCCCAGGCGTAATCTGAGGCGTCTGATGTGATAACTTGCTTTGCTTGAGGCTTGCAGAATGGGAGGCCTGTGTTTGCTTGACATGCTTGGGCCCACCATAGAAATTCCTTTTGCAAACATGGGATTATTGGTATTATTGTTTCCAAACTGTGACTGTGTTGAGACCATAGGTTTTTTAGGTACCATTGAAGTTTCCTCATATGCAGCTTTGCACATGGGATTAAAAGAATGCAAGATGCCATGAATCCCAGAGCCTGCAGGATTTTCCTTGCAGTAAGCCTGGTACTTTTTGCTAGTATTTTGAAGTAATGAGATAGTTGCCCCCGTTTTTCTGGCGTAAGATAGGCCATCTGGGTGTTTGTGTCCAGGTTGGCACCCAGGAAAGTTATTTTCTGAGATGGTGTTAGCCTTGATTTCTCTTTGTTGATTGTGTATCCCAGAGAATGCAATAACCGTGTCACATATGCCAGATGTTCCAGAAGTATGTGTTTGCTGTCTGCTTGGATCAGGCAGTCATCCAAATAAGGGTAAATTTGTATCCCTTGAAGTCTGCAGTAGGCAATCACTGATGCCAGGCACTTTGTGAATACTCTGGGCGCAGTAGATAAGCCAAAGGGCAATGCAGAGAATTGATAGTGGATTGAACCTGCAAGAAATCTGAGGTATCTTCTGCAGCTTTGTCTGATTGGGACATGCAGGTATGCCTCCTTGAGGTCCAATGTTACCAGCCAAAACTCCTTGCCCAGCATGGGAAGAAGTTGCTGTAATGTGAGCATCTTGAATTTTGGTGCAGTAGAAATGTGTTTAGGATGGATAAGTCCAAAATGGGTCTCCAGTTGGTTCCTTTCCTTGGTACCAGAAAAAGTCTTGAATAAACACCTTGACCTTGTTCGTGAGTAGGTACCTCTTGAATAGCTCTCATGCTTATGAGCTTTGAAATTTGTAGTTGTGCCTCTGCCCTTTGATTCTGTGGCAGGTTTGGCATGCCTCTCATTTTTGGAAGAGTGTGAAAATGAAATTTGTAGCCTCTGTTTATAATGTCCAGGATCCATTTGTCTGTTGTGACAATATGCCAATTGGCTGCAAATAATGCTAGCTTTCCTCCCAGAGGTGCTGCCAGCTGAGACGTGCTTGGCATGGAAATGCGGGAGTCATTGGGTTTGCTTCTTGTATTGTTGTGCACTGTCCTCACCACCTCTTGGTGCTGGAGTTTGCCATTGTCATCCTCTATATGATCCTTGTGAATGCCCTCTGCCCCTTGTGCGTCTGTATCTACCTCTTTGGGGCTTGTCAGTGGCTGGAAAGGACCAGTTTTTTGAAGGCCAATTTCTGCTAAAACGTGGTGGTTGGACCTGTAAAAAGGCTTTGACAGTTTGCATAGATTTGGCTTTTTCTTCCATTTTCCGTAGTATCTCCTCAGCATTAGTACCAAACAGCACATCCTTTTGTAAAGGAGCATCTAGAAGTTTAGCTTTGACATGATCAGGCAAGTTTTGTTCTCTAAGCCAAGCATGTCTGCGAATGACTGATCCTGTAGCAGCCGCTCTACTTGAAGCCTCTAGGGCATCATAACCACATTGTAGAGTGTGTTTACCCACTTGCTCTGCACTATGCATCATATCCTGTAACTCCTTTAAATCTGGTTGTTCAGGTTGAGACATTTTATTCCTTAATTGTGATAACAGGAACTGTTGATATTTAAGCATATGAAACTGACAATTTAAGGCCCTCATGGCTAGGGTGGCCGAGTTATATACCTTTTTACCCCACCTTTCTAAAGATCTTGACTCCCTTTCCGCAGGAAGTGGATTCTTGGCAGTGGAGGCCTTCAATCCCTTGGGGCCTTGTGAAATGGTTTCAGGGTCAGCATTATGGCTTTTGAAGAGAAATTGGTGAGAGTTGGGTACTCTGTAATACCTATCAGGTTTGACTGGCGCAGGAGGCAGAGAATCCGGGTTAAGGCAAGCCTCCGAATAAACATCATCAAATATGTCCAAAACAGGGGGTATCGCCAGAGGTCTGTGTTGAGGTAACAAAAGAAATTCCCTAAGCCTTTTCTTAGAATCTGAAAAGTCTTGGCCTTCCCAATGGAAGTGTTCCCTCAAGGTGTGCAAGGTTTCCCCAAAGGAAAAATCCTCAGGAGGAGATACAGAAGGGATGGACTGTTCTGCATCCGAATCCTCAAAAGGGGAGTAAGAGTGTTCCTCTGCATCAGAATGTTCTGATAAAATGGATCCCTGATCAGAAGAGGGAGAATCTTCCTCCACTCTGGGTCTCTTGTCTGGAGGGGGATGAGAACCTCTGATAAGAGTAATTAAATCCTCAGCTATTTTAAGCATCTGTTTTTTAGGCATGGGACCTGGAGATGGGCCCTGTGCCACAGGCCTCTTGGGGTGCCTGGCTGCTTTGGATTTAGTAAAGGCCTTAATAGAAAAAGAAGATGAGGGTCTAAAGACACCGTGGGTGGAGGTGGACCTGTCCACATTAGTAGGCTCAACATTAGCAAAGGCTTCGGTGGTTGTAGTCTGGGAAAGGGCTGATGACCCAGCGGTCTCTGGTACAGAGGACACCGCCAAAGGAGTGTCGTCGGTAGTCGGGGACTGCAAAGGCGTCTCGCTGAGAACCGGACCACGTGTAGCCTGTTTTGGCGGGGACCGCGGGCCTCGCGTGTCGGTCCTTTTCCTTGCGTTTTTTGGACAAAACGGTAGTCGGAGTGTCCGACGACATTTTATAATCAAAAGCTTTACCAAAATAGTGTTGGGCGAACTCCGCCCGACGCTTAATAGTGCGTTTATTGAAGGTAGCGCAAAAGCGACAGCCCGAGACGTCGTGGTCTGGGCCTAAACAAGGTATGCAGAGGGAATGGAAATCCTTATGCGGTATTTGCTTCCCACAAGAAATACAATTATTAACTTTTTCTGACATCCGTCTGAGGCAAGAAAAGTTTCCCCATCGGGGTACTTAGCTTTAATGAAGACTTCGGTTTCCAAAATTTTCGTAATTCAGGAGCTGGCCAACCGGCACTTGCGAACTGCTTCTGCTTCGGGCACCGCACGGCAAAAAAGACTGAAGAACATGGCGTCGGCTGTGTCTTATATACTCTGGCCTCACTGACGTCAAAAGAGAAAGCGACGACAACCGACGCCGGACCAAGACTTTGGAATTCGGCCGACCGAGGGACCGCCTGACGGCAGAAAACCCATCTGTGATTACTGCAGCTGTATGCACGATGAACATCTGAGAAAACTGGCGACTGGCTTAGAAGAAGCGTCGTCGGCAGTGTTGGACCTCGGCAGCCTGTCTCTGTCTATCTTTGCGTTTTATCGGAATCCCGGTAGTCAGATGGCTAACAGATGACACTTCTGGATAATTAAACTGAGAACCGAAATATTTAGAGGTGAAAATATACAGACGACGGATAGTGTGCCGATTAAATAAAGCACAAAACCGACAGCAAAGTATTTCGTGGTCAGGGCCTAGGCAAGGAATACAGTACAAATGAAAATCTTTATGAGGTATTTGCTTTCCACAAGTAATGCAATTATCAACTTTTACTTACATCGGTAAGGAGCAAGAAAAGGTTTCCCCAACAGGGTACTTAGCTTTAGTTGAAGACTTCGGTTCTTAAACTCGAAAATGAAAATTTCAGGAGTCTGCCGACCGGCACTTGCGAACTGCTTCTGCTTCGGGCACCGTGCGGCAAGAATGACTGATGTAATGGCGTCAGCTGCATGTTTTATACCCCTGATGCCCTGACGTCATGGAAGAAGGGACAGCAACCGATGCAGGACCCAAGACTTTGTTTCTCAGGCTGACTGAGGGCTACCTGCAAGTAGATTACCCAAATGTAATGACTGCAACAGTGAAACACGAAGAACATCTGTCCTGGAAGAATATGGTCCTTGAAGGCTGTCAGGGAATTCTGTACAGCTAACATTTCTTTTTGATTGCTATGCAGGTGCATCTGACTCTGGCTCCATTTGCTCTGAATGCACTGCCCTGCCAGGTGAGCCCCCCCATTCATAGTCTGATGCGTCTGTTGTTAGGGTTTGGGCGGCAGGGGGTAGAGTGAATGGGAGCCTTTTGTTGTGGTAGCAGGCCTCTGCCCACCAAAGGAACTCTGTCTTTATGCAAGGAATGATAGGAATCACCGATTCCAGGTCCTGAGAATGTTGACACCATAGGCTTTTTAGATACCATTGTAGTTTCCTCATAGGCAGTCTTGCATATGGAATTAATAGAATGCAAGAGGCCATGAACCCCAGGGCTTGCAGGATTTTCCTTGCAGATAGCTGGGTCTTTGTGGCCAGTAGTTTGAAGTAGGCTGTCAAATAAACTTGTTTCTCTGGTGTGAGGTAAGCCCTCTGGGAAGTTGCGTTTAAGCTTGCTCCCAGGAATACAATCTGTTGGCAGGGTACTAGATGAGATTTCTTTTCGTTTATGGTGTACCCTAGTGAGGTTAGAAGTTTCTTTTCAAATGCCAGATGATTTAGTAGCATGTCCTGGCTTTCTGCCTGAATTAGACAATCGTCCCTGTATGGGTATATCTGAATATTTCTTTGCCTTCAAAATGCAATGACTGGGGCTAAGCACTTTGTGAATACCCTGGGCGCAGTAGATAAGCCAAAGGGAGGTGCAGAGAACCGATAGTGCATGAAGCCTGCTCTGAAGCGTAGGTATTTTCTGCAAGATTCCCTTATTTGGATGTGCAGGTAAGCTTCCTTTTAAGTCTAAGGTTGCCAACCAGGCATCTTTGCCTAGCATAGGAAGCAGCTATTGAAGTGTTAGTATTTTGAATTTTGGGATCACCAAAAAGGTGTTTAGAACAGAGACGTCCAGGACAGGAAGCCAGGAGCTGTCTTTTCTGGGTACCAGGAAAAGTCTTGAGTAAAAACCTTGTCCCCTTTCTTCTGCTGGGACAGGTTGAATAGCCCTGACACTTAGAAGAGAGAGAACCTGCTGTTGAGCCTCTGCCCACTGATTTGGGGGTAGGTCTGGCCCACCGTTTGGGGTTGGTAAGGTGTGGAAGTGGAATCTGTATCCTTGGAAAACTAAAACCCATTTGTCCTGGGTAATGTGTTCCCAGTTTTTTGCATGCTGGGTGATCTTTCCCCCTAAGGGAGCAGGCAGTTGAACAGGGCTTGGAAGGTTTAAGGTTAAGTCATTGTGACATTTTTCCATAGGGGGTGTGTCTTACTACTTCCAGCTTTGGAAGTGGGAGCCCCTCACTACTTAGGCATGTGAGCACCTTGAGAGTGTAGCCTAGGTGGTCTGCTGTTCCTGGGTTTGGACTGAGAAGGCCAGGATGAGACAGGGAAGGACCAATTCTTAGAAAGACAATGCTTACTAAATTTGGGAGGCTGTACTTTCAGAAAATCTTTAACAGTTTGCATAGATTTAGCTTTTTCCTCCATCTTTTAAGGACTTCTGCTTTGTTACCAAATAGGCGGTCTTGGTTTAAGGGAGCATCCAGTAATTTAGCTCTAACATGACCTGACAAATTTTGCTCCTTAAGCCAAGCATGCCTTCTAACAACAGACCCAGTGACAGCAGCCCTGCAAGATGCTTCTAAAGTCAAAACCACATTGCAAAGTATGTTTACGAACTTGTTCAGCAGAATGCATTAAATCCTGTAAATCTTTATTTTCAGCACAGTCAGGAATCAACATCAATTTCTGTTTAAGTAGTCCCATAATATGCTGCTGATACTTTAACATATGAAACTGGCAGTTTAAGGCACTAATGGCCAAAGTAGCAGAAGTGTATACCTTCTTACCCAATCTGTCCAAGGCCCTGGAATCTCTATTAAGAGGGGGTAGGGGTTTTGGCAGTAGTAGCCTTAATGCATTTAGGTCCCTGTGAAATGGTCTCTGGGTCCGCAGTAGACTTCTTGAAGAGGAACTTGTTTGAGCCGGGTACTCTGTGATACTTGTCAGGTTTCCTGGGAGCTGGAGATAAAGTGTCTGGGGCCAGGCTAGATTCCAAGAAGGCATCATCTACAATGTCCAGGACAGGAAGGATAGCTAAAGGCCTGCGTTGAGGAAGGAGTAAAAATTCCCTAAGCCTCTTTTTGGAGTCAGAGCAATCCTGGCTTTCCCAGCGGAAATGCTCCCTAAGAGTGTGCAAGGTTCACCAAAAGAAAAATCTTCTGGAGGGGAAGCAGAGGGAATGGAGTCCTCTGCATCAGAATACTCATAGGTAGATAAGGGCAAATCCTGGTCATCAGAAGAAACAGAAATTTCAGAATCCTGATCAGAAGAATCAGAAAGAAAATCAGTTCTAGGTCTCAGAGGGTGAAGGCTGGCTTCCCCTAATTAAAGTAATAAGGTCTTCAGCCATTTTTATTTTTTTTTTAGGCATATGGGCCTGACTATGCGGTTTGGACGTCGGTTTTCTAGGAGTGGGTTGAGTTTTAGGCATTGAAGAAGAAGACTGCGTCTGTTTGATATGCGAGTCAGTAGGCCTGAAAACACCCTCAGAAGCCGGTTCCTGCACAGTGGCTCCGGACCCATCCAAGGTAGAGACATCCACATTTTCCATGGTCGAAGAAGCATACCGGACACCGAATGGGTATCAGTAGAGGCCTGCGAATCTGAAGTAGTGGGTATCAGGGGCCGCGAAAGCACCTCACCGAGTACCGGTGAACTGGCGACTAGCTTAACTGAAGCATTGTTGGCAGCTTTGGACCTATGCAGTCTGTCTCTGTCTTTACCTTTATGTTTTTTCGGAATGTCGGTAGTCAGATGGCTTACCAAAGCAATTTCTGGATAGTTAGAGTACCAAAATAATTTGCAGCAAAAATAAACAGACAACGAATAATTCGGGGGTTGAATAAGGCACAAAACCGACAGCAAGGGACGTCGTTGTCTGGGCTTAAGCAAGGAATGCAGTACGAATGAAAATCTTTATCAGGTATTTGCTTTCCACAGGTAATACAATTGTTAACTTTTACTGACATCGGTTTAGAGCAAGAAAAAGTTTCCCCAATGGCGTACTTAGCTTTTTTGAAGTCTTCGGTTCTGAAACTCGAAAACGAAAATTTCAGGAGTTGGCCGAACGGCACTTGCGAACTGCTTCTGCTTCGGGCATTGCGCGGCAAGAAAGACTGATGTAATGGCGTCGGCTGCATGTTTTATAACCCTGACGACCTGACGTCATGGTAGAAGGGACAGCATCTGATGCAGGGATTCAAGACTTGGATATTCAGGCCGGCTGAGGGCTACCTGCAGGCAGATAACCCAAATGTAATGACTGCAACAGTGAAACACGAAGAACATCTGTGAAGTGCTTGCAAAGCGTATAGCACTACTCTCATTTCCAGAACATTTATGTGCAAGTGGTTCTCATGATTCTGCCAGATACCTTGGACAGTCATTCCCAGATAATGTCCCCTGGGAGGCACCCGTGGTCAAGACTGCATTTTGTTGAGGGAGAACAAGGGAACGACATAGATAAAGCTTATCTGTATGTAACCACCATGTTAGATCCTTCTTGCAAGAGTTTGTAATGCGTATTTGGTGGGACAAGGGTAGATCCTGCATTGACCGCTGGGCAAATAGTAGCTACTGAAGCACTCTCATATGTAGACGGGCTAGGGGAACTAACAGAATGGTGGACGCCATAGTACCTAGAACTTGAACTATCCTGGCCTGTACTTTGTCTTTGGTCAGCAAGAGTCTGACTTGGTTGTGCAATGATTCTATCCTTTCTGGTGTCAGTTTTGCTGTCATGGTGGTTGAGTCTAGGTCTGAGCCTAAGACGACAATACGCTGCGATAGAGATAGTGGATTTTTTTAGATTTACTGTAATTCCTAATCTGGCGCACAAGGATAGTGTCTCATCCCTGGCTCGGATTAGTCGGTGCTTGGTGGTAGCAGTGAGGAGCCAGTCATCTAAGTACGGAAACACTCACAATATCCCTGACGTCTCAGGTGAGCCGTGACCACCACCATACATTTGGTGAACACTCTGGAGGCTGTAGTGAGGCGAAAGGGCAGTGTTTGAAATTGAAAATGACTGGCTTCCAGCCAAAAGCGTAGATGTCTTCTGGAGCGCCTGTCCATTTTGATATGGTAGGACACATCCTGAAGATCTATGGAGCACATCCAATTGTCTTTTCCAATAAATGGAAAAATTGACTGCAGAGTGATCATATGGAACTTCAGTTTTTTTTATAGACTTTTTCAGTTTACTGAGATCTAGAATTGATCTCCAGTCCCCAGTCTTTTTTGGAACTAAAAAGAATTGTAAGTTCTGGATCTTATTTGCTCTGTGGGGACTTCTTGGATGACTCTTTTCTGAAGAAACGAGATGACCTCTAATGTTGCACTATTTGATTGGGTGGTACATCTGGTAAAGACCGATTTGCAGGGGGATTGGAAACAAAAGGAATGAGGTAACCTCTGGAAATTATATTTTGCACCCATCAATCTTGAGAAATTTGTAGCCAGGCGCTTGGGTACAGTGACAGCCGACCCCCAACTGACGCCAGAGACGGACAGTCGGGCAACTCTTCAGGGGCGACGAAAGGGTGAATCAGAGAAAGCATCTCTATCACCCTGGTGTTGTGGACTCCCTCTGCCACGAGAGCGGCGCCTTCCATTATAACCTCCCCCTCTGCCTCTAGGGGATGGTTTGATCCTGGGCTTGAGGGAAACCTTTTTGGGATTTACGGAACCACATTTTCCCTCCTGTTTGACGCTTGGGATAGGGTCTGGAAGGAAGGGAGAAACGGACTCCGACAGCAGATAAGGTTTTCCCTTCCTGCTCGCACCTGGTCAAAGTCTCTTACCTGCGGTCCAAAAAGAGTTGAACCATCAAAGGGGACATTGGTAAAGGAAGACTTGAAGGACTCCGTAAAATTGCATAGATGCATCCAGTAATGTCTCCTAAGAGAAATCCCTGATGCAGCTGTCCTGCTCGTTCCTTCAGCTGCATAAGAAATCAGCCTCATGGAGGAATTAGCAATAGAGGTAATGGTGGAGAGCTGTGAAAATACCTTGTCAGTGGATCCCGAAACTACTGAACCCTGAAGGGTATCTTCCAACTCCTTTAGGAGATCCCTTTGTAGCGAAGTAAAATGGGACAGGTACTTCAGCGATCGTAAGGTAAACGCCGCTGAAGAAAAAGTACGCTTTCCATACCTATCCCTCCATCCTAGACTCTTTATTAGGTGGATGGATATTTGAGGATGTCTCAGATAACTCCTCCTTTGTGGCTGCTGCTACCATCATAGCATCCACAGGTACTCCCTTGGTTAGAAAGGTTTTGTCTTCTGGAGCAGTAATACATTTATTAGGCCTCCTCGGGACAGGCTCCACTGCGTCCGGAGAGGTCTAAGCTTTTTGAGATATGATCCCTAACAGTTGGTCATATGGCGGTGTCACCCAGGAGGTGGAAGATCGGGAGCCAAAAGCCTTAAGGTACACTGATTTGTCCTCAGATGGGTTAGAGGTCTTCCAATCACCCCTTTGTCTAAGGATTTCTAGGATGGCCACAAAAGAGACATCCTCAGAGGGAGATCCTGGGGACCCTTCTGACTCATCCAAATCAGTGTCAGAAGTGAGAGACTCGGGTGAGTCAATATGCTTCCTCTTACAAACTCTCTTCCTAGGGACCTCTCCAGTGAGGTAATCTGGGGAGGTTTTGGAAGAGGGGACACCTCCTATGGGGGCTCCTTAGGGCTCTGGTTCCCTACGCTTAGGGGCAGGTGGGGGAGAAGAGGCTGCTACCAGCTGCTGGAGGGTTGTCAGGTCCAATTGCAGGGCTTTAGCACTTGACAAAGCTCTCTCTGTCGCCTCGAAAGCCTTACCACCCCACTCCGAAGAAGACCTCCGCTCCGAGGAAATGGAAGGTCGACTTCAAACAGGAGGAGCAGGCTCCAAAGCAGATGTGGGAGCCGAGCTCATGCGAGCCGAAGCACTGAGAGAGAGGGTTGGATCCGAAGAAAAACCGGGGGTGACTATCCCTTCCGGAGTGTACTGGAGAGCGTCGGCTCCCAGACCCCTCGGCTCCAGACTGAGCTGATGAAGTTAGAGTTATCAGTTCCGAGGAAGCAGGAAGAGTTCTCGGAACAGAGGGTTCCAGCACTATATGACCTGAAACATTAAATTCCAAAAGCAAGCCAATCGGAGGAGGAACAGTAGACTGAGGATGGGACGGATCCGAAACCTTTGGGTTTGGAGAAGATACAATTTTTGCCAGCGCCGGGTCACAGCGGCCTCTTCACCACTCGCTCCGCTTTACATCATCAGATAGTGTCCTGGAGGAATGGGTGAAGATAGATGGAGATCTCCTCCTTTCCAAAATAGGAGATCTTAATGTTGGTGAAAATGGTTCCAAGACTGGTGAATGTCTCAATGCATATGACTGTCTCGGATTCGATGAAACAGAAGGCACCGAGACCGACGAAGCAGAATCGGAGCCAGAACTCTTCGGCTCAGTTGCTTTTGATTTTCTTGTCGCTTCCGAAGCAGGAGCCGATGGGGTTTTCCTTTTGTGACTTTTAGAGACTGCCTGACCTTGTTCCAGCTGCTCTTGGAAGGAGCTACTCATCGGATCCCTATCAACAAGTTTCCTTTTACGTTGATTAAGAACCCTGGTGCTGAACGCATGACAAAAAGTACAGGGTTCTTGCCAATGAGGCTCCTCAAGATAGTACACACAACTGGTGTGACTGTCGGTTAACGACATTTTCTGAGAACACTTATCACACTTTTTAAAGGCAGAAGGGCGGTGTTCCTTGTGATCTCTACCTTTATCCTTAGACATTTTGTTTTTATGACAGGAAAATAAACAAATACGATAATAATAGTCCAACTATAAAGAGACAAGGTATTTTTTTTTTTTTTAGCACACAGAGAGGAAAGGCCCTCTACTTTAAACAGGCAACTATGGCCCTCTAACTTAAATGGGCCATACAATTCTTAAAGAAAGGGACAGGGGATGCTAACACTCACGCAATCACTCTAGATAATAGGGTACAATTATTAATAAGAAAGAAGAAGAAATATAGGCAAAAATATTCCACAGCCAACGAGCCAGTAAAGAAGACAACTCCGAAGCTTTTGCGGCAAACAAGATCTGGGGAATTGCCGTGGTGCACCATGGGATAGGGGATAGCCTCAAGCCAGAAAAAGCTCTCGAGCTTTAGTATCGACCGAGTCGGAGCCAAGGTTTGGCTCCGAACCCATCCAGCAGGAATTACGGCGAGATGGGACTACATAACATTATAAGGTTCAACCAGAGTTATAAAATAAGTTGTTCATATAATGTCTTTCAGCAGCTTTTGAGCAACACAAATGATGCAAGACATTCTGTTAGGACAATTTAGTGCCAGTTTTGTTTTTAAATTAATTTAATTTGTACATTTTAAAAGACAGCTCATAGAAAACTGAATGCAATTGTTAACTTTACACAAAGTCACCCTACTCTTTCTGTGCTCTGGGATCTTTTTTATCAACCAGAACTACCACCAAGCCAGGGAAACTGGACCACTGTGGAACATCTGATCTGAAGGCCGGTTTTTCAAGAAAGAAGCACTCCCTAAAGCTGGAGGGTAGTGTCAGTACTAGTTCACAAAACCATGGCAGGCAGCTGTTATGGGGACAGAATCCAGAGACTACGAACATTTCCCTGCATCATAAGAGAATGTACAACCTATTGAGCCACTGACACTGCTCTTACAGACAATATCCATGTGAAATTAATTTCCAAAAATGTAAGCACACAAAGCCACTGTCAGTGACTACAAATCACTGGTTTCTTTTTTGCTGACAAAGGTTTACCCTATAAAGGCTTTGCATATTACTGAATCACAGAACAATGCTAAATTCATACAGACAGAGAGAGAAAGCAGCTATAAAAGCACTGTTTCATGCAAATAAGTTTGGTAAGTAGCAAGTCACCAAATTTCAACTAAACAATGACTTCTCCCACACTATACAGTTGCATTCCTGCAATATTTTTTCCTTAAATCTATTTTGCCTGCCAACCATCCTTATATAGATTTACAGCTCGCCAGGGAAAGGGGACTCCCTGTCTTCTCTGTGTAACAGCTGACTGGTAGGAAAAAGTCATCCACTAGACAGAGAGGATTGCTTGTGCTTTGCCCTACAATGCTACTTCATCCAATCTACTGTTGAATGGGAACACCCTTGTCCCAGTGGTCATTTCCCAAACTAGGGTCACCTGAACTTAAGGTCAGATCCCCAACTACTTCCAGGCTAGAAAACTAACCAGTGCTTTCAGTGTGCCAGCCTATGCCTTTTTCCAGGGTGGCGCTGTGCAGCATTTCTAAATTACCCTAAAGCCACTCCCTGGTAACTAACATGCACACCTGCGTCACAGTGGGGCCTTTCAATACCTCCTCTGCTATGTACAAACACTTCCATACATGCACAGTGAAGGCTACAGTCACCAACTGTCAGAACCATGACCACATCTATTCTATGGTGTGTAATGGCCACCTGCATGTGCTAGGTATCTGTAATTAAGTAGATGGACCATTCCCTCCCAGGATGGGTGCACCCTATCAGATGCTCACCCCTACACTGGGACTGGCACTGTGAAGCATGAAATGCCATGACTGTGAGCATAAAGGTCTGTGCTAGTAAGGGAAAAGAAACCAACACTGTGAGCTACACAAGTAATACAGGAAGCTAAAAATGATACAGATACAACAGAAGTTTCAAAAATCAGAATAACTTACGGAAGCATATATTAAAGTATAATCAAAATTTTTTGTTAAACAGCCACCAATTCACTTTTACGACTGACACTATTTTAAAAAAATCAATCATTAAAGTCCTCTTTCTTAGCATGGTTAGTGAATGTCGTAAGTTCAATAAACCTTGTTAAATATATAGGTGTGAGTTTGAAACAGTCACTTTCTGTTTGAGCATGTTGCTTTGACTGTAAGACCAAATTTCACTTAAAGAAAAAAAAAAAAATCCTACCTGTGGGTGGTACACACTCAGAGATTTCACTTTATGTAACGGTAGTAACACCCGAATCAGAAACATTTTATGTTCCTCTTTCAGGGGTAATGCAAACCCATTGATTATGCTAAGAACAAAAGAGAAAAAAAAGGTAAGTGCATCAGTGAAGCATCATTCTCCCCTACACCTGTCAAAAAGTCTAGTTAACCTACTGTTACATTTCAAAAGATACTCAAATGTTACCAGAATGAAACCAGTACGAGTCACAGCAGTGTCACTTAAAAGTACACTGTAAGAACTTGCCATAACAGACAGAGATTTTGGTTGATCACTATTGCAGTAGTCCTGAACTAATAGGTCTTCAGATGCAGAAGGCCTGACATCTGGTCTAACTTCCAAAGCTCATTATCTTTCCCCCTCCAGGCATGGCAGATGCCTTACCTTCTGGGATTTCAGAATGCCTCTTAACTGGTGTCTGTTCGCATCGTAATAGAGTTTCTTGTTCAAGGAGTAAGGCCACATATGGGGAAAGCTAAGGAATAAGATCCTGGAAAAAATGAGTAGAGTAGAAGAGATCCTCTGTGCTACAGTAAAGGGAAAAAAAGGAGAAGGAGGCTCCCCCTTGGATCCAAACAGGTTTCAAGATCAAGGTCCTGTAAGGGGGAAGAGAAAAGTATATGATAAGGTAAGGTACCCTGCTCTTCCCAAGAATTCCCTCACAGTGAGGGAAGGGATTGTGGGAGGTAAACTGCACTGCAATACTGATATAATTAAACATCTACTAATAAGTTAAGTTCTTACACACTTGTACTGTGCCCTTCAGTTTGATCACTGCTGCAATAATCTTTACTAGTAGGATGATTCGCAGAGGTGGACCAAGTGTGTGTGTGTGTGTTGGGGGGGGGGGGGGGGGCTGGATTGCAGGAAACCAGCTCTGGAGGAAATGTTGAGCCTCTAAAGCTTTGAGAAAAAGTGGACAAGTGACCAAGCAACTGCTGCCATATAGTCTGTGCAATGAGTCTGCTAAGGAAGGCCACAGCTGTGGCTATCCTATCCCCCTTAGTACTGGAAGTTCTCAAAATTCCTTTAAGATTTCTTACACTGGGAGAAACAACAATACAATGCAAAGGGTTAGCAATGTTGACATTGTTTTGTCTCTGCCATTCCTTTCCTTTCTGTTGCAAGACAGACAGACAAATAGTATGAATGTCTACTGTACTTGGTTCTGTGCAAATATGGCGGTTGTACATACAGGGAGTACAGTATTCTGTCCCCACTGTTTTGTAAAGACAGGCAAGTTTGATAGCTTGATTCAGGTAAAATTCTTTTACTCCCCATAAAAGGAGGGATTTCTTCTAAGGTTCACCCTATCCTTACAGAAAACTAGGGCTGCTTCCTTACTTCCCTGTATGTACAATGGCAAAATCAAAAACAAACCTGTATGATGGAACCCAAATATAACCAGTCTATAACAAAATAAAAAAAGTTTTGCAAGTAAAAATAAAAATAAAATGTAGCTCTCAGGATGCAAAAAAAACCTCTTGCCAAGTTTAACTTCAGACCCTGATGAAATTAACCAAAGCCAGACATGAGGTCAAACTACCAATCAGACAAATGATAACCACAAAGCTGCCTTTAAATATGTTAGAAACCTTGAAGACAATGTCCAACAGCACTGTGTAGTTTTCATAATAAATGACATGCCATACTTGGACCAAGAAGACATAACCAATCTACTAACAAATTAATTTAACTCCAACTTCACCCAATCTCTCCCCCCCCCCCTACATTCCTAGATCTCATAACTACATATATACTCCCCCTCAAATCTGTCACAAACAAGTCCTCAGCGCACTATCCAAGGCCAAAAACACTGCTTAATATACCAAACTCAGATAACATACTGGGTTGCTTACTGGCCAGCCTGGAACAGGATCTATCAGATCATCTCTACACAGGCTACTTAACATCAGCTTCCAAACAGGGTTTACTGCTGGACAAATGGAGGTTAGCAGCTGTCATCCCCTTGTACAAATATGTGATCTCAACAGACCAGAGAACTTACAGAACCATAAGTCTGACTACCCTCAAATGTAAGACTATGGAAAGTATTATTATAAAATTAATAAAGAAGGACACAGACAACCAAAAAACTCTCGACCCACGCCTGTTTGTATTTAAGGGCAGAGCCTACCTAGTTGACTTTTTTTTTTAACATGTTTATTTTATCATCACTTAAGGCACAGGCAAACATACTTTACATAAAAGAAAACAAACCATGTTAACAAGTTCACAGTTAAACTTAAACATTATACATCACATACATTCATTTTACACGATTATCCTTAATCTAACATTAAATTGCTCAAATTCTGCTTGCCCTTAAACCTCACTCCTCCTCCAAAACATTATTTTGCATGGATTGTTCCCACAACTTCCATGTTGTTTTTATGTAGTTTTCTCCTACCCTTTTCCAACAAACTACCCCAGTTATTTTATCTCTGTTACAATACCCACTTCTTCAATCAAATATAGTTATTTGGACTTCAATTTCTATTTTCTAGTAATGTTTTTTTTGGAAGCCACCAGAATTAAACTTTGAATGCCTTACTATGTTCTAAGCACTTCAGATCCTGTATTCCAGCTCAGAAGAAATCATTTTCTTAGTTAAACCCATTTGTTTACCCAATAAATCTGGCTGACTTCTTTGAGAAGGTTACTAAAACAATAGATGAGGGCAAATAAGCACCCACTGCGTAACCCGACCTCGCAAAAAGGACTTCAACACCATCCCACACTTGGATATTGTAAATAAACTAGCCCAGCTAAATGTTAATCCCTATGCAACTAGCTGGATAGCAAATAGAACCCAAAAAATTAGGGTGAGCTGCTCTACATCCTCCAAAAGACCTGTCACTAGTGATGTTCCCCAGGGTTCAGTCCTTGGGCCACTCCCCTTTGGCACTTCTCAGAGGTCACAGCTACTGTTAAGGATTTATGGTTGATCAAGTGCGTAGATGACTGTAAAGCTGGTACCATCATAAACTTCCCGGAGGACGCAAAGATCCTCCAAAAGGGCCTCTAAAACCAATAGCTTTTGTCAAAACCATGGACTAAAACTGAATTCCAAGAAATGTATAAAAATATCCTTCAGCAGGCAAACAAGAAATTTCTTGCAAGTATCACATTGGCAACACACCTTGAAACTGAGCTAGTAATTAGGGACCTGGAAACTTATTTAGACAATGAACTGCCCCTCAATCACCATGTAACTACTATTGTACAAAAGTGCTTTTTCATTGCATTGTTTATTACTAAGGGTATTGCTTCTTTGTCCAAAGACTTGATCATTGTACTGTATTCCACATTCAATAGTTTGATTCAGTATAATGCCCCATTCGGTATGCATCTACCAACTCAAATGCCCAACATGCTCTCTTACACTAAGAAAATCAAGTGCCTAAACCATAAAAACTATGCAGACCATCTCAAAGCCTTGTCACTCTTGGTATCGGAAAAACTACTGAGGGGCAATCTGTCTCATGTATACAGCCTCAACAAACCCTGTCCATTCAAGCCTTCTGCACATTCGCAAGCCCAGTGGGGACAAACACCTACTCAAAAGATCTGTATTTATTTTGCAACATAAGTAGAACATGTTGAAGGGATGGATATGCATCACAGAGAATAGTACTTTCGAAATGCCACATAAACAAAAGTACTTCTCTTACAGTAGTTTAGCACCCTTGTCTCTCATGGATGGGGGGCAAAGTAAATATTCTGCATGTCTCTGGTTTATTTGTACTTAAAATATAAGGGCTAAAAAAATTCATGGGAATGTTATGGCTAGGCTTTTACAGATCCTCATGGATCAACAGAGTACCCTTGAACCCATGGATAGGGCTATGGCTGTAGTTTCAAAATGTAGCTGGTAGAGTTTTTCAAGGATATAATTTGGATTCCTACAGGAGCAATTCTTTGACTTGGCAGTCTCAAGTGAAATGCTCCTTTTAGAAACCGCTTGGCAAATAGGAGACTTGTGAAGAGCAGATCCATTAGCAGGTAAGTGAGAGGTGTACTTTGATGGATGAACAGATTGTTCCTGCACTGAAAAACACGCTTAAGTACTGTAGTATCAAGTACACCTGGAATGTACAAAGTTTCTGTATTCTTATGTCATGCAGAGCTCTCAACCTTTACCTCCAGAATTTTAAATAAAGTAAAAAATAATTAGGAAAAGGCTCCAAAATAGGGACACGTTATAAATATTGGCACTGCTATCTTAGAAGTTGTCAACATGATTTTCAGTTTTAGGAATAATCTGAGAAAACACTACATGTCCCTACAAAATAGGGACAAGCTAAAGGGCAACATATGTCTTCAGCCTGCTGTGTTGATCTGCCATTGTATTCTGATACGAGGGAAAGTAAACTGCCTTTAGAGTCAACTAAGACCGATGTGCTATCTCCCAGGCAGACATGGCTACCTTGCAAAATGTATCAGATAGTGTCCCTTCCTCCTCACTGACATAATACAACAGTTGAATTGTCTATGACTATACGGATGGTACCTTCTTTCCACAATGCTTTGAAGGACATTACCTTATTCATACTTATGTTTCCTCCTATAGGCTAGACAATTCCACAGGCCTTGGACTTGAATCTGCTGCTATACCCCTCAAATTAGGTCTTAAGCATCTGTTACTAATTGGTTGAAATGGGGAGGATGAGTGAAAGGAAAGGCCAAGTTCAGCCTGACTCGGATAGACTACCTTTTTGGCTTCTTGGAAATGTAGGGACAATAGGAGCTGCATCTTTCCAGGGACTGGAAATGATGGTTCCAGATGGATCTCAGGTATCACTGGGGCCACATGTGCATTCTGGCAAGAGGTATCATCATTATGGTGGAAGTCATGTACACCAGTGCCATGAGGCAATATCTGGCTGACACCTTCCCTTCCCGTGTTAATTTCCGGAAGTACTGTTTCAAATGCTCCACATTGTCTTACAGATGAAATGCCTTCTGGCAACTGGAGTCTAGATGTGAAGCCTGGAATACAACTCTTGGAGGAATTATTTGACATCTGAAGATGATGCAGAATAATCTGAGACTTTGGATTTGGAGATGCTGCAGATAAGACTTTGAAAACATTCCACAGTGAAGATGAGGGCCGTCTCTACTTCCTGCTAGTATAGTGCTTGGATAATACAGTCATCTAAATACATACAAACACTGACACCCTTTATCTGGCAATATGGAGTGACTAGAACCATGTGCTTTGACTACTGTTATCAGGGTACTTACAAAGGCCAAGAAAGTAGACTGGCCACCTGGCCACTCCTACTTCCTCTCCCACCCACTAGACTTCCTCCCTACCAACTCCCGCCCCTGCACACCATCACCATGCCCAAGCCAATAGGGATAATTATCCTACTTATCCCACCACTCATTTTATTACCCTATCTCTTAACAAGTTATGAACACCTGTCCTTATCAGGATTCCACTACCCAAATTATCACACAAAGTTCCCCCTCCCCACCACCTATAGACGAATTCTTCCCCCATAATACAACCCCCAAAACAACAAAACTGAATGATCTGTACCTAAAAAAGCAACACCATATAACTACCAAAACAAAGCTAGGTCTAAAATTACTATCCAAAGTTCTAAAATTAATAGAATACCTAAGGAAAAACATCACCAAAGATGGAGATATCCATCCCAACCCAGGCCCTACCAGATCAACAGAGCCCACTCAACATCCAATCTCCCTTAGACCAGCTAACTCTCTACTCATTTGTCACTTAAACATAAGAAGTCTGAACAACAAGGTTCACAACTTACATGCCATGCTTGCAACCTACTTACCTGACATCATGTGTCTAACTGAAACTTGGCTTAAACCATCAACCAAAGATAATCAGATAATGTCACCTGGGTTCAACATACTCAGAGCTGACCGATTAAAGAAAAGAGGAGGTGGGATAGCTGTCCTATATAAAAACACGCTAAACATCCTAACTCACCCCAAACAACCACCGCAGGTTGCAAATGCTGAAATTTTAGCTCTAAAAATACAATTAAATAAGCAAAAAAGCATAAACCTAATAGTTATCTATATACCCCCAGGGAACAATATTGAAACTTTAGAAGCCATCTTAAACTGGATAGATAACAACTATCCACAAGAAACAGTAGTCCTGGGAGATGTTAACATTGATTGGAACAAATGCTCTGCACAGTCCAGTCCTACTTCTTTAAATCTCCATGGTTTCTCTCAGGTTATAACCACTACCACCAGACTAGGTAATAATAATCAAAAGGAAAGCATACTTGATTGGGTGCTCATCAAGGAACACCCCCAAAAATATACCCCGGGGACTCTCCCCAATGATCTTAGTGATCATTTGCTTACTTACATTAGGAAAGATAACCCAACCAATGCTAGCTTACCAGTCTATAGAACAGTCAGAAACAAAAAAAAATTTGATCCTCTAAAATTTAACATGGCACTCAATCACTGTAACTGGTCAACATTGAAATCCCTTCCCCTAGATGAGGCAGTCTCACATTTTAATGAAACATTCCTTACCCTACTTGACTCTCATGCCCCCAAAAGGATATCCAGAATCAAAACTCACATAGCACCTTGGCTAACCACAGAATCCAAAACCAAAATAATTAATAGGGACAAAGCATGGAACAAATGGCGTACTACCAAGTTACCACTAGATCGGATCATCTTCCAGCAAATGAGGAATGAAACCAAAAAGGCCACCACCCAAGATAAGAAAAACTACTTTCACCACCTACAAAACAAAAACCAAAAGAACCCTCAAAAATTCTGGGCAGGATTGAATAAACTTCTTCAACCAGGAAAATCCACCACTCCTACCCCAGAAACTCTATCTGATAAGAACCAAGAAGAAATAGCTAACAACTTTAATACCTTCTTCACCGAAACAATTCAGTTACTAGCTAACCAACTACCTACCCCCTCTACCACAACTAACAATATGACACCTAACTCTGCACTATCCTTTAACCTCCAACCCATATCCACTGCCTTCATCCGATCCTGTTTGAAAAAACTAAAACCAACTACCCTCTCAGCAGACCTTCTACCTGCAGAATACCTGCAAATTGCTGCAGATGTCATAGCATACCCTATTTCAATATTAATTAATAGAACCATTACCGAGTCCACTATCCCAGCAATCTGGAAAATATCTTACGTCATTCCTCTTCATAAAGGAGGAACATCCACGAACTCTCTAACTATAGACCAATTGCTATACTATCACCACTTGCCAAAATCATGGAAAAGTGTGTGCATAACCAACTCATGTCCTATCTCACCCAAAACAAGCTACTAACTGATTGTCAGCATGGATTTACACCCAACCATAGCACGACTACTGCCCTCCTCTCTTTCACAGAGAAAATTAACCATAACCGGAATAACAAAAATATCTCCTCAGCTCTCTTTCTAGATATGTCGAAAGCTTTCGACATGGTAAACCACCAGCTACTTCTCAAAACCTTATCAACCTTACATCTAGACACCCAAGTCCTAAACTGGTTTCAGGCCTACCTCGTAGGTAGACAACAGGCAGTTATGTGGCAGAATAAACTCTCCTGCCTATTACCCAATAATATAGGCGTACCCCAAGGGTCCATCCTAGGTCCTCTTCTGTTCTCAATTTTTATAAATGACCTCCATACAGTTATCCCCGAAGCCACCTGTATTCAATATGCAGATGACTCAACTATCATCTGTTCTAATCCTATCCTTGACAACCTTCTAATAACCACCCAACACTGCTTTACCAAAGTTGAAAATTGGCTAACTAACCATCAACTCATCTTAAACCCAAAAAAAACCCAACTTCTCCTTTTCCACCCATCCAACCCAACACCTTTCACACACTTTACCATTCAATCTAACAATGGTACCATTATTTCTCCTACTACCAACGCTAAACTATTAGGAGTAATTATCGACAATAAACTACGGTTTGACACCCACATCAACCAAACTATTAAAATGGTTAACAAAAAACTTGGTTCTTTATATAGGTTAAAAACCTTCCTAACTCCAGCCGCTAGGTTAGCTACTGCCCGCTCGCACCTCCTATCCACCCTACTATACGCCTCCCCAATCCTTACGAACCTCAACAAGTCTGACCTCAATCGTCTTTCCACTTCTTATAATCACATAGCTAGATTCATCACTGCCCTACCTTACAGAACACATCATTGCATCAGCCTGAAAAAACTTGACTGGCCAGAACTCCCTAATCTTCTACTGGAATACCAACTCATTGAAGCCTTTAAAATCCTGAAACATCCAGATAACACCCCTGCACTAAATAACATCCTAACCCCTTACTCCAACCTAAGCTCTCTTCGCTCATCTAACAAACTCTTAATACAAACTTGCAAGTCCCATAACCTAGGAGGCGATTCTCTCTACTCTAATATTATTGGCAAGGTATGGAATTCTCTTCCCCAGAAGCTTACGTCCTTACCATCACTAGCGCTATTCAAAAAAGAACTAAAAATCCACTATAAATCACATTGGCTTTGTCCATGTACAAACCCTGACTAACTTTCACATGAATAATTCCTACAAGTAGGCAATTTCCTATTATTCAACTAAGTGTGAATTAACCTGAATGTAATGTAATGTTATCATTTGTACCTTCTATTGTGATTTTCTGCTCACTCTGTACACAATGTGATATGTCTTTATGTACCTTGATTAACCTTGTTGGAGCTTTTCTCCCCGGGACTCCGCTGAAAATGGACATGTATCCAGTCGGACTATCCCGGTCAACAAATGTAAAATAAAATAAAATAAATAAATAAATAAAATAGTGAGACCCTCCTGCTTTGAATCCAAGAAAGCACTTCAGGTCCTTCAACAGAAATATGGAGTTAGGCACCCTTGAGATCTAAGGTTACCTGTATAGCCTCCGAGAGTAGGAGGGGCAACAATGTATGCAAGGTTAAACATTTTGAACATTTGGACCTTGAAAAAGGAACTGAACTTTAACAGCTCCAGAATGGGTCTCCAAAGAAATTCCATTCTGGATCTAAAAAACATCTTAAGCAGTACCCCTTGTTTTTACTCTTTTAAGGGCAACTGTTTTATGATTCTTAATGAAAAGGAGCTCATGCAAAATGGTGGAATTAGAATCATTTGCTCCTTTGTTCACAGGAGGAATGCCTATCAGCTCTGCACAGCGCATCCAGGCATGCCTCCTCATGGAAATGCCTTGAACCCACAGCTCTTGACGTTCCTTCTGCTATGTTGGAAACTAACCTCATGGAACTATTGGATATAGCCTGTAGGGTTGCCAACTGAAGTGTTACTGAATCCTTAACCTCTGCAGAGGTGGTTCCTGAGAGAGTAACTGATAATTCCCTGGTCAAATCTCTCTGAAGTATAACAAAATGTGCCAGACAGTTCAGTGACTGCAAAGCAAAGGTTGATGAAGCAAAGACATGCTTCCCTAGTATGTTCTTTGCCCACAACTCCCTGTTGGGGGGGGGGGGTGGACAGTGGAACTTTCATCGGCCAGTTTTCTTTGTGGCCTCCGTAATGAACATGGCATCACCTGGAACCCCTTTCCCCACAAAACTGTCTGTCTGCAGGTGGTGCCATTATCCTATCCAGTTTCTGAGGTATGGGTTCTTTGGAGTCAGGCTCCTTCCATGCCCACCTAGAGATCATATCCACAAGCTCACTGGCAGGCAGAGTTGCCCAGGAAGTAGAGGGTCCTGTAGCAAAAGCCTCTAGGAGAATGGATTCCTCTGATGTAGGGTTGGCGGATATACAAGCCACCTCTGTTTCAGGATTTCTAGGATGTCTCCAAAGGGAACATCTTCAGGTGGTGACTGTGGGGACCTATCACCTTCATCGAAATTTGCGTCTTTGGTGATGGACTCCTGTGGGGAGTATAGGTGCTTCCTCTTGCATGTCCCTTTCCTGAGTACTTCCTCAGTGGAATGTTCTGGGGAAATTTTGGAAGAGGAAATCAAAATTCTCTGAGAGAGAACCTGAGGTTTCAGTACAGAATGTCCCCACGGAATGGGTTGCTGGGGCATTATGGTGGAACAGGTAGAATTCTGAGGTAAGGTTCCATCAGGAATATCAAGGCAGCGAACACTCTTCGCAGCCTCGAATGCAGATCTCAAAAGGAGCCAGAAAGAGGCTCTGATCCAAGAAATTAGGTTTCTGAATCATCCCCATCTCTCCGATCTATCGGCACCCTCCGAGGAGGAAGCCAGAGCTGAACTGTCCAGTACCGAGGAATACAGATGGCTCCAAAAACCTTGGAGTTGAATGCTGGCCCCCTGAAGCTGCAAACAGGCTTTGGCTCCAAGAACATGCCTGATCTGAAAAGATCGGAGATCTCAGAGACTATGTTGGAACAGATGATACGGAGAGCCTCGGATTCGAGACTGATGGATCCAGATGACTGGGATCCTGAAGCTCTAAGAAAACAGGTGGTGTTACAGGGTGAACTTGCACGGGTGGTGTGGTGGAAGGTTGGGTAACATGATCCAGAGAGGTAGGCCCCAAGGGAAAACCGATCTCCTCCTGTGCCAAGAGGATCGATCTTGTCATTCTCTCCGCATCTTCTTTTGTCAGACTTCTGGAAGAATGAGTAGAGTAACTGGAGGGGGATGCTGGCCTCTGCAAAAAGAGTGATGGATGCCTGTCTGGCACTGGGTCAACCGGAGAATATCTAGTATGAGGACAATATAGAGTCTCCGAAGGCTGTGTATGATCCAAAGATTTTGTCTGATCCAACTTGGATTGTGCCAGAAATGTCATAGTCACTTTAGAAGTCGTAAGATCTGAAGGAGCAGTCAGATCCTGAATTTTCATATTTTTTTCTGAAACAGGGTTGAGACCGGATGTTTAGCATTCCTTTGCTGAGAAGAGTCAGAGGAAGATTTTGATGAGGTGGAAGGCTTCGACTTTGGAGACTGGGATATGGCTTCTCCAAAACAGGAAGGGAGGAGACCTTTTAATATCAACTTATTTTTGCATTCAGTTAAGGCTCACGGATTAAATCCATAGCAAATCGAGCAATCGTCCGGTAAGTGCAATGGATCCAAGCAGTGCACACAAAGTGAGTGTGCATCCGAGATAGGCAACTTATCTCCACATTTGGAACATTTCTTGAAACCCACAGGTTTGACACTCATCATGCAATATATAAAACAATAATAATACATGAAAATTCTTAAGATAAGACAATTCAAAATAGTAAGCAACTCCTCTCTTTTTTTTTTTTTTTTTTTTACACAGGATGGAAGAAAAGCAGAGGAATAACACCAATGATAGGAAGAACTACAACCAGGTCATAAGAAAAGGGAGACACTAATAATAGCATCTGCCAGTACCAAGTACAAAAAGAGCAGTAGAAGCAGTACAAGAAGAAAGGATTACAACACTCTTAAGGACAGTAGAGGAGAAGGGGAGGCAAGGAAATACCAACAATGGTATGTCGTACACAAAAAGTCAAAAGGGCAAGGGAGAATAAAGCAGCAGAGAGGAATTATGAAGAAAAAACTTTACTTATCCAAAATAGCTTGAGAAAAACTGGTAGACCACATCTGTTAGCTAGAAGTGGCAAACAAGATCTGAGGTAACTGGCAGGGTGCAATCTAAGGGAGAAGCTTGGGAAATCTGGTGGCTGCGAGCTTTAGCATTTAACGAGTCAGATCCGAACCCATTCGTTGAGTATAGAAAAAAAGACTGCCAACATCAGATCCACTGCTTATGCAGACACACTCTAGTCACTTGTCTGCTTGGGCAGGACTACAATGTATGTTTGCGAGAGAAGTTAAAATACATCACTGAGGCCAGTTTTATACAAAGAAACATCTGAGGTGTACATAGTCTATAAAGTAGAGTTGCTGGGTAGAGAGTTAGTCTTTGGATGAAAATGGCCCATACCTGCTGTTGCCTAATCACAGATTAGTCAGTAGTATGGCTTGGCAGAATCAGCATCACTGTGGGTGTGTATGGGGGTGGTTGGATGTGTGTAAAAACAGTACGACTTATTTTACCTACCACAGCCAGTCCTAATGATTTATGATTCCTTGGTCAAAAGACCCAATTTTCAGATGCTGTACACCCCCCTGCAAGGAGAAAAACTACTTAACAAGCAACATACACTATATATACAGACAAACACTAAAACTTAACCAGTCCACAAGATCCACACTGGGGAATAGTGATGACTGAACTGCAAATCTAACATTAACATTATAGAACATACATACATTTCTATATTTATGGCTGAAGTTCCATTAAATATCACCATTAGGACAGAGTCCTAAGCTATCTATTCACTGTGGCGAATCCCAACAGATGATGTCCCAAATAACAGTGGCACTAAATGAACTAGATCTGGACATGACATCCATACTGGAATATCATGTAAAAGTACTTACTGATGCCCACATAGCCTGTACACAAGTATTATCCAAAAATGTACTCAGAAAACCTGAGATGCAGTCATGGTTTTGACCAAATGAGCTTGAGGCTCAGTCATTAAGGTTTTATTTTGCTTGAAATAAAACATAATGCAGCATGTAAGACATTTAGAAATTTAACAGTGATAGCTTATAGCCCAGGATTCTGAGCTGCATAATAAAACAAAAACAACTGAGAATCATTCCTGATCACCCCTCTATTTACATAAAATCTAAGTTGCCTATGAACATCTGTGCACCGCAACACATATTCCCCTTGTCAGTATAACTTGGAAAGAATTCTAGAAGATTAACAACCTGATTTGAATTTGCCTTTGTTGCAACTTTTGGCAAAAAGAAAAAGATTTGTTTTCAAGAGGACATGCTGTTCTTATGAAGCACAAAATAAGGAGGATCCACAGACAAAGCTTGAAGTTCAGAAATTCTTCTGGTGGAATTGACAGTGACCAGGGAGTCTTCCAAGAAACAAATCTGGGTTCAGCAGCAGCTGGCTAAAATGGGGGTTGGATCAGAACTTCTCGCCTACAGTATAAATCCCATGAAGGAACAACATCTTTAACTGATAGACAAAAAAGGCAGATTACAGGAAACCTCACAGACCTTTAGAGATGGAGAGTTGGTTTCTTGATGGAAAACGAAAATGACAAGAGAGTCTGAACAGTAGCTTGCTTATTTGTACTTGTCAAGTGGAATGACAACATTGAGCCATATAGATCTTTTACAGACTCAACCAAAAATCATTGTCTAGTTAAGTGATTTACTCAGTCACACAGTTTGTACATGGAAGCTGAGGAAATCAAAATAGTGGACCACAGCTCATTAACGGCTTATAACCTTAAACTTCTGCTCTAACTGCCAGACTAAAAAGAAGAAATAGTTTAAGCCCTCAAGTCTCAAATCCTTATACCTATATTCAGGATTCCAGTGCACAACCACTATGCCATGGCAGTACAATCAGAGTCAAAAGATTTGGGATAATTATTTCAAAACAGAAAGAATCAGAGAAGTGAAAGGTTCTAAACCCTGGGCCCTAGCCCAAATGGAAAAAAATGAGCACTCTTACTCTTACATTTTCCTATACCATGCCTCTGAGCAGATGCAAATATCTGAATCACCCTGTCAAGGCTCAAAGGTTCCCTTAGCCATCATCAGAACTGGAAAATATAGGAGGTTACACTTGGATAATAAAGGCTCGGACAGGTCTTGCCAGATGGATGAAACAAAAGTTTCCTGGTTGGCCCCCAGCATTCAGGCATTGTTCAGATGACAAGGGCATAAGAGGGGGAACAATGACTTAAATGTAACTATATGAATGAACTCAGCCTTGTGCATTTTGGCTTTTTCCAGAACATTTGGAATGTGGAGAATTGGTGGAAAAGTATAAAGGAGATGTGTTGGCCACTTCTATAGGATTACATCCTTTCAAAACATTCCGAATAACAGAAAAGAAGCTACTGCAGTTGTAAACTGGTTAGGGATGAAAACAGGTCAGAGCCAGGCTTCCCACAAACTGGCTAAGAAACCACTTGTAATCTGTAAATAATGGTTGAACCTGTCCATTAACATGATGGCTTGTCCCAGGACACAGATAACTATAAGCAAGTGACTGAGTGCAAAATCCCACTCACAAAACACTCACCTCCTGCTGGCAAAGGGGTAGGAATGGGTACCTCCCCTCCCCCTTGCATGGTTAAACTTCAATACCACTGCCATATTAACAGAGTGAATGGCAATGGCACCTGGGGAAAGGAAGTCTTAAAACACATGCAAGATCAGGAAAACTGCCCCCATTTCCATAATAGTCTTGTGCAGGTGGCCTCTGTGTGCCCATGTGCCATGGATGGTCTGCTACTGGCAATGTCAATGAACTCTAAAAAAAAGAGAAGCATCAAAGTAGTATCAGAGGATTGGAAGGCTCTGCCAGACTGGACTGGTGAATCCATGAGAGATAATCTTTGCAAATTTAGAGGATTCAAAACTTGATTCTATTGCATTAAATATCCACCATAAAACTCATGTGAAAACTAGAATGTGGACTGTGTAAAGAAAATGCTTGTAAGAGACCCAACACCATGACAGACTGTGCTGCTGTCACATTTTGATTTTTGCAAAACTTGTGAAACAATTGCCTACATCAACTTAATTCTGTCCTATAGAAGGAAAGCTCGTCATGACCATGCCCATCCTTCATCTGACTAAAGTGAAGTACTGTATGGACACCAACTGGAATGTCTTGCTGCTCATCATTATCCTTAAAGACTGAAACAGACTGAGTTTTTTTTCAGACTGTTCAATGTGTGGATTACCAGAAGCCATTCATCCAGATACAGAAAGACCCTGGTTCTCTGCAGTCTGAGATGCTCTTCATGCCATACATACAGATACTGAATACCCTTGTGGGGTGAAGTGAGACCAAATGGAAAAGAATTAAACTGATCATGATGGGCTCCTTTGCCACTTGGATATGAAGATAGGCATCTTGGAGGTTGAAAGTGCACATCCAGTCTCATTCTTGCAGATAAGTATTGCACTGTGACCATAAAAAGGTCTCTGAACCAAAAAGAACTGGCAAGTAAAATCCTCGTCTTTGCTGGTCTTGTGGGACAGTTTGGATTACTCTTCCTTTGCCATCTCGGCAAAGACAATCATCAGCTATTGGTCAACATTGCCCTTTCATTCATTAGACTCTGGACTGACTGACTCATCCCTGCTGGACTGGGCTTATCAACATGGAGACACAGCTGATAGATCACATTCTTCTTTTGTGTAAGAGAGAGATAAAAAATCTATGTATCCTGACCCAGTGTTACCCATTCCTAACCAGAAGATTTTTTTTGTATACCTTACAATTATTCTAGGGGAAGGGCATGCAATTATGCAAACATTTGCATCAGCATTCCCACTCATCACATGTCGTCTACATTAGAATGCACACACGTTTGTAAGGCACTGATGCTGTTTCTCCAGTCTCCACCTGAGACCAGCTTAGTGTAAAAAAAGCGCCATGCACCTGCACCATGGTAAGAGAAAGTACAGTTGTGTAACACTAACCACAAATGTAGATGGTGAGTGCATTCACTGTTGCAGTCATCACCTGTGGGTTATCCCTGCTGTGGTAGCCTTCGGCTGGCCCGAATACCAGTCAGTGTTTTTCTGCATCGGCTGCTGTTGCTTGTTGCCTGACGTCAGGGTCATCAGTGCTATTAAGGAAGGCAGCCGACGCCATTACATCAGTTTTTCTTGCGCTAACCAGTCAGAGGTCCAAGTAAATATGGTAAAGTGGTCCTGGTGGCTAAAAGCCACTGTTAGAAACTTATGTCTCCCTAAACAAAGAAGATATAAGGGGAAAGAGGGTGGGAAACCAGGACTGCAACAGTGAATACTCTCAAACATCTATATTTAGGGTAAGTGTACACAACTGTACTATGCTCTTCGTGTTTCACAGTTGCAGTCATCACCTGTGGGAGGATTCCCAAAGCTGAGGAGAGGGATGGTAAAATTAGTAAGAGACCTAGGAATGGGTCAGCATGTCTTGCAGAACTGCAGAGGCAAACGCTGCCCTAGCCTTAAAAAATAGAAGTAGGTGGTAATGCTTGGTAAAGGTATGGACAGAAGTCCAGGTGGCAGCTTCCAGGATGTCCCTGGTGGGAACCCCTCTGAGGAATGCTGTGGAAGTGGAGGCTGCCCTAGTGGAATGGGTTTAAATAGACTTTGAGGGGGGGGTTCTCATGCAATCTGTAGTAGAAATGGATACAGTGTGATATCTAATTGGAAATGGTTTGTTTGGAAATGGGCTTCCCCGCTGACCCTGGGGCAAATCTGACAAGTAGTTGGTCTTTTTTCCTGAAGGGTTTAGTATGCTCCAGATAGTATCTGAGCTGTATGTGTACACCTAGTGAGTGCAGAATTCTTTCCCCCTTGCTTTGAGGGTTAGGAAAGAAGGTGGGTAGATGTATGGCCTGGTTGAGAGTTGCATTAGATACCACCTTAGGCATAAAGGAGGGATTAGTCCTCAGGAAGACCCTGTCTGCATGGAAAATGATGAAGGGCTCAATGGCCATCAGTGCCTGAAGTTCTGAAACCTTTCTGGCTGAAGTGATAGCTAGGAGAAAAGCAGTCCTCCAGGAGAGGTATCTTAGTTCTGCTGAAGCAGCAGGTTTGAAGGGTGGTAAAGTTAGTTATTCCAAAACATAATTTAGGTTCCAGGCTGGAGTGGGTGGCCTTCTGGGAGGTCTGATATTAGAAACCCCTCTGAGGAATTGTTTAATCAAAGGATGGGAGAACAGGGGCTGTTTTGCATCAAAATGAGCTAAAATGGCTAAGGCATGGATTTTAATAGAGGAAAAGGAGAGGCCACTATTAAGTAGATCCGCTAGGTAGTCCAGGATAAGTGGGATGGAAGGTTGTGAGGTATTGCCCCCTCTGGAATGGCTCCAGGAGCAGAACCTTTTCCATTCTCCTGCATAAGATTTTCTGGTGCTGGGTCTTCTGGCCTCTGTGATAAAGTCTAGGACCTGTTTGCTTAACAGGGGCTCCTTGTTTGCCTTTAGAGCATCAGCCATGCTGATAGTTTGAGAGTCTGCAAGTCTGGGTGCAGCATTTCGCCCTCCACCTGAGTTAAGAGGTCTGAGATCAGGGTAAGCTGCCTGGGAGGCTGTAAGGTCAGGCTGCGCAGTAAGGGGTACCAATGTTGTCTGGGCCAATCTGGAGCAATGAGGATGGCCTTTGGTCTCTCCTCCCTTATTTTGATCAGTACTTTTGGAATAAGAGGCACGGGAAAGAATGCGTACACAAAAGAGGGTGTTCCAGAAGAAGGTCAAGGCATCCACCTTCCATGCTAGGTGGTGAAACCCCCTGGTACAGAATTTGTTTAGCTGATGGTTGAGATGAGAAGCAAAGAGATCCATATCTGGAGTCCCCCATGCCTGAGTGATTTGTAAAAAAAAATTTTCTGTGGAGCTGCCATTCGTGGGGCTCAAGTAAGTTTCTACTTAAGTGGTTTGCCAGGGTGTTGATCCCTGGTAGGTATCGGGCTATCAGGTGTAGTCCCATGGAAGTGGCTGTCAGCCAGAGGTTCATGGCTAGCCTGCAAAGAGGGTAAGAGTGGGTCCCTCCCTGTTTGTTGATGTACCACATTTACTGTGGTGTTGTCCGTTTTGAAAAGGAGAACCCCTGGCTTGAGATGGGGCTTGAAGGATGTCAGAACCTTCTGTACTGCCATCACTTCCTTGTGGTTGATGTGTAAGGGAAGGTGCAGGGCATCCCAAAGACCTTGGGTGCACCTGCCTTCTAGGTGAGAGTGCCACAAGCTAAGTCTGAGGTATCGGTGGTAATGGTCTGCCCGGTTGGGCGGAGGGTGAAGGAAAGACCCTTGTTCTGGGCAAAAGCCCCTGCCCAGCAGAGAAACTCAGCCCTTATACAGGGGATCAGAGGGAGAGAGGTCTCTAGAGGTTGACAGTGCTGACACAAAAGGTTCTTTAGGTACCACTGAAGTTTTCTCATGTGAAACCTGGCCAGAGGAATTAGAAGGATGCAAGATGCCATGTACCCCAAGGCTTGCAGGAAATTCCTCTCAGTGAAGTGGACTTTTGGAAGCCAGCTGGGTAAAATAGAGAGGCAGGAAAGCTCTGCTTTTCTGGGAATAGGAAAGCCATTTGGGATGCTGTGTCCAGCAGTGCTCCTAAGAAAATGATCTTCCTGGAGGGTGTTTGCTTTGATTTCTTCTCATTGATGGTGTACCCTAAGGAGGTTAGGAGGGTTTGGAAAAAGAGGAGGTCCTTGAGGAGCTCTTCTTTGCAATCTGCCTGAATGAGGCAGTCATCCAGATAAGGGTAAATTTGTATATTTTTCTGTCTGCAAAAGGCTATGGCCAGGGCTAAGCATTTGGTGAATACCCTGGGAGTAGTAGATAAGCCAAAGGGTAGCACAGAGAACTGGAAGTGTTGTGTGCCTGCTCTGAAGTGAAGGAATGTCCTGCAGGATTCCCTTATGAGGATGTGGAGATAGGCATCTTTTACATCTAGGGTAACTAACCAGGCATTTTTTTTGTCAGCAAAGGCAGCGGGTGCTCCAAAGTTAGCATTTTGAATTTGGGGACAACCAGAAAGGTGTTCAGAATGGACAGATCCAGGTTAGGGTGCCAAGTGTCCTCTTTTCTGGGAACAAGGAAGAGTCTGGAATAAAAGCCTTTACCTGTATGATTTGAGGGGACAGGTATACTGCCCCTTGGGATATGAGAGTATGGACTTGTTTCAATGCCTCTGCCCACTGATTTGGAGGTAAGTTTGGGTACCCTCTTAGAACTGGGAGTCCGTTGAAGGAGAATTTGCATCCCTGAAAAAAGAACTTTAAGACCCATTGGTCCTTTGTTACAGAAAGCCAATTTTCTTTGCAGAGGGAGAACCTTCCTCCTAGTTTTTGGTGAATGAAAAGAGGGCAGGGGGGAAGAGGGAGTCATTGAGAGTTTTTGCCATAGAGGGATGGCTTAGAACTCCCTGCCTTTGGTGTAGAAGTGGTCCACTGTTTGGTTGTCTGCTGTCCCTGGGATAGGAGTCTGGTTGGTCTGTCCCTGCGAAGCTTACCTTACCCCCCCCCATCTGCTAGGTGCAGGAAAGGACCAGTGTTTTGAGGGAAAATTCCAGCTGAACCTAGGAGGCTGTACTCGAAGGAAATCTTTTACTGTTTGCATAGATTTTGCTTTGTCTTCGATCTTTTTAAGCACCTCTTCTGCTTTTACTCCAAACAAGCGGTCCTTATCCAAGGATGCATCAAGTAATTTAGATTTGACATGATCAGGGAGAGGTTGTTCCTTCATTTATGCACGTCTCCTAATGACAGATCCTGACACTGCTGCCCTGCTTGAGGCTTCTAGGGCATCATATCCACAGCGTAATGAATGTTTAGCCACTTGACAAGTAGAGTGCAGTAAATCTGCTAACTCTTTCGAACTGGCACAGTCAGGAAAGGGTGAAATTGTTTTAACAGTTCCAAAGTGTTTTGTGGATATTTTAACATGTGGAACTGACAGTTGAGTGCTCTAATAGCGAAGGTTGCAAAGGCGTATACTTTTTACCCCATCTGTCCAGAGCTTTGGAATTCTTGTCAGAAGGAATAGGATTCTTTGTAGAACTAGCCTTAGCTCCTTTTGGTCCCTGTGTAATGACCTCCGGGTCTGCAGCAGGATTTCTGTACAGGTATTTGTGAGAATATGGTACTGTGTAATACCAGTCAGGTTTTCTGGGAGCAGGTGGGAGGGCGTCAGGAGTTAAGCTGGACTCATGGAAGACATCATCAACCACCTCAAAGATTGGAGGGATGGCCAAGGGTCTGTGCTGGGGTAGGTCTAGAAACTCTCTCAGTCTTTTCTTACACTGAGGGAAGTCCTGGAATTCCCAGTGAAGATGTTCCCTGAGGGTGTAAGGGTTTCCCCAAAGAAAAGATCTTCTGGTGGGGAGGCAAAAGGAATGGATTTCTCTGCATCTGAATCCTCATAAGCAGTCAGAGGTTGTTGTTCCTCTTCAAAGTCTGAATAAACAGACTCCTCAGAGTCCTGTTCTGTCAATATTTCAGGAGAAAGGTCTCTTTTCCTTTTAGAAGGTGTGGCCTGACTACCCCTGATAAGGGTGATAAGATCCTCTTCCATATTAAGCATTTGAGCTTGGGGTGGTGGTGCAGGAATAAAATGGTGGCTAGAGGTAGTTTTCCTAGGAGTGGACTTGCTTCTAGGCCTAAGAGTATCCATCAGTCTGAGAGAAACGGTAGTTGGAGAAGACGTCTTTTTTTGTCTAGATTCGGTAGTGCGAAAAACCTCCTTGGAAGCCGGTGCCTGCATCGTGGCTCCAGACCCAACCAAGGCAGAGACAACCAAAGGCTTGGAAGACGAAGAAGATTTCTGTGGCATACTGGACTCTGAAAGGGTTTCAGTAGAGGCCTGCGAAGGTATCAAATTGGGCATCAGGAGCAGCGAAGGCGCCTGACTGAATTCCAGAGAACTGATGAACTGCTTAGCGGTACAGTCGTCGGAAGGCTTAGCCTTGTGTGGTCTGTCTCTATCTTTACCCTTACATTTTTTTGGAATGTCTAAGGATTGTTGGCTGACTGGTGCCACTTTGGAATGTGAAGACGGAAAACGAAAATACCTGGCTACAATAAGACCTCTATGATGAACGGTTCTCGCGTTAAAGAGGGCACAGAACCGGCAATGGGAAACGGCGTGGTCTGGGCCTAAACAAGTGATGGAATATGAATGGAAGTCTCGGTGTGGTATTTGCTTTCCACAGGTGAGACAATTGTTAACTTTTACAAACATCGGTTAGTGCAAGAAAAAAGGATCCACAACGGGGTACTTACCTTTAGACAATTTCAGCTGTAATTCAAACTCTGGTAGCAACTGACCAGCACACTTGCGAACTGCTTCTGCTACGGGCTCCGCGGCAAGAAAGATTGATGCAATGGCGTCGGCTGCCTTCCTTTATAGCACTGACGAACTAACGTCAGGCAGCAAGTGACAGCAGCCGATGGAGGAAAAACAATAACGCTGGTATTCGGGCCGGCTGAGGGCTACCACAGCAGGGATAACCCACAGGTGATGACTGCAACAGTGAAACACGAAGAACATCTGGCTATTGGCTGCTCAAGCCTACTCACCTCCGGCCAGCACTCCAGCTTAAAGGGTCTGTAATAGATTTCAGGATGTCAGCATCATAGGCAGATGCCCAGTTTCTGGAATAAGGGGCAAGATTGCTCTCTTTTGTACAGAGCTTAATATTTATTTTCTTACAGTAGCCTTTTGATGGGATATCTAGAAATGGTAAACTACTGTATAAGAAGGGGATGAAATGGACTGAATATTTTCTTAGCACAACTGTTCTCACTCGCTTGTGATGGCAACCCATGCCAATCTGCAAAGCAGAGCAGCCATGAGACAGCTATATCCTTAAGAGTTCTGTTATACGTTGGCAGCTGTTGTAAAAACTGCCATGACCTCTTGGACCTCTTCCAAAACTTTCATTGTCTTGCTGGCACTGACCATACCTGAACCACATTTGATTCAAATTTTGCTGCATGCTAAAAAAAGGTGCACTGTGTAGTTTGAAATTTATCAACAGTAGTGAGGGTCTTGCTCACCTGCATCTGTTTCCTCAAATTGTCTTTTACCTTCTGTTTTAACAACTAGAGTTCCAGTGAAAGGGGTTTTCACAAAATTGGCCTCAGCAAACTCAGGTGCAGCCAATGATGGTATCTCATAGATATACTAGTTCAAGCTGCACTAGCTGAAAAGTACAGTTGTGTACACTTACCACAAATGTAGATGTTCAAGTGTATTCACTGTTGCAGTCATTACATTTAGTTATCTGCTTGCAGTAGCCCTCAGTCGGCCTGATTAACAAAGTCTTGGGTCCTACGTCGGTTGCTGTCTCTTCTTCCGTGACGTCAGGTCGTCAGGGGTATAAAACATGCAGCCAACGTCATTACATCAGTTTTTCTTGCCCCAGATGTCAGGTGCCCCCCTAATGGGAAGCAATTAAATCTATAAATATACAAGGTTATACCTCCAACAAAAAAGCAAATACACCAAAAAGCTTTTAAGCATTGAAAAGAAGAGAAGAGGTATAGCCAAATGAAGTCAGGGGGCTGGAGGGAGGGTAACCAGGGCTGCAACAGTGAATACACTTGAACATCTACATTTATGGTAAGTGTACACAACTGTACTATGTTCATGTTTCACTGCTGCAGTAATTACATTTGGGTAGATTCCCAAAGCTAAGAATGGGAGAAGGAATTTAGATAGCATTAGGACCAGCTATAAGGCCCTGCAAAACTGCAGTGGCAAAGCCATCTCTGGATTTAGAGAAAATTGGCAAATGGTAATGCTTGGTGAAAGTATGCGTAGAATTCCAGGTAGCAGCTTCTAGGATGTCCCTGGTAGGTATGCCTCTGAGAAAGGCTGTAGAGGTAGATACAGCCCTGGATGAGTGGGGTCTGATCCCCTATGGGATAGGGTTTCCATGGTGCTTATAGAAGAAATTAATGCAATGGCCTATCCATTTGGAGATGGTTTGCTTTGAAATAGCCCTCCCCTCTGTTCCTGCAGCAAATGCCACCAGCAGTTGTTCAGATTTCCTTTGAGGATTAGACCTGTCCAAGTCGAATCTAAGTTGTCTGTGCACATCTAAGGAGTGCAGTATCCATTCCCCTTTGTTCTGTGAATTAGGAAAAAAGGTTGGCAAACGAATGGACTGATTAAAGGCCACACTGGATACCGCCTTTGGCATGAAAGAGGGACTGGTCCTGAGGGACACCTGTCTACATGAAAGATGATGAAAGGCTCCACTCCCATAAGGGCCTATAAGTCAGGTACCCTTCTTGCTGAAGTGATGGCTAAAAGGAAAGCTGTTTCCCAAGAAAGGAATTTTAAATCTGCAGTAGCAGCTGGCTCGAAAGGAGGAAAGATAAGTTTCTTCCAATACAAAGTTAAGGTTCTCCTGGGTGGTCTTAAATTTTTGCCCCTCTGAGGAACTGCTTGAGCAGTGGATGAGAGATAGGTGGGGGTTCTGTGTTATGAGTTGAAATGGTTGAGGCGTGAATTTTTATTGTGGAAAAAGACAGGCCCTTGTGAAGCATCTCAGTTAAGTATTGTAAAATCTGAGGTAAATTGGGCACTGCTGTGCTAAGCCCTTGAGATTGGTTTCAGGCACAGAATCTTCCATTTTTCAGCATAAGATTTTTTAGTACTAGGCCTCCTTGCTCTAAAATGACATCCATCACTGGTTTTACTGAGGGATGGTAAGGGAGAGCTTAGGTAATTAGCCAGGCTGCTAGGTTCAGTGTTTGAAGCTGAGGGTGCAGAATCTGGTTCTCCTGCTGAGACAGTAGGAAGTCTGAGGCAGGTGCCATGGGGCCAACAGTGACACACTGCGCAGGAGGGGGTAACAGTGTTGGTGAGGTCAGTATGGTGCAATCAAAATCATCCTTGGTTTGTCTTGTTTGATCTTTAGTAATACTTTGGAGAGCAGAGGCAGAGTAGGAAAGGCATAAACTGATGGGTTTTTCCAGCTGATGCACAGAGCATTCACTTTCCAAGCTTGTTTGTGGGGAGTCTTTGTGCAAAAATTGTCCAATTGATAGCTCTGGGGGGAGGCAAACAGGTCTATATCTGGGCTCCCCCATTTGCTTGTCAACATGTTGAAAATCCTTGGTTCCAGTTTCCACTCGTGTGGGTCCATGAGGTTTCTGCTTAGTTTGTCTGCCAGTGTATTTAGTTTTCCTGGCAGGAATTGAGCTTGTAGATGCACTTGGTAGCTCAGGGCTGTGTTCCACAATGCCATGGCTAATCTGCAGAGGGGGTAAGAATGTGTACCTCCCTGCTTGTTTATGTACCACATAACAGTGGTGTTGTTCGGCTTTACCATTAATTGCCCTGGAAGAATGTGGCCCTTGAAGGCTGTCCGAGCATTCTGTACAGCTAACATTTCTTTATGACTGATGTGAAGGTGCATTTGAATTTGGTTCCATTTGCCCTGAATGCACTTCCCTGCCAGGTGCGCCCCCCCCCATGCATACTCTGATGCGTCTGCTGTTAGGGTTTGGGCAGCAGGGGGTAGTGTGAATGGTAGTCCCTTGTTCTGGTGGCAGGCCTCTGCCCACCAGAGGAACTCTAGACGTAGGCAAGGAATGATAGGAATCATTGTTTCTAGATCCTGAGAATGTTGACACCATAGGCTTTTTAGATACCATTGTAGTTTCCTCATATTTAGTCTTGCATATGGAATTAGAAGAATGCAGGAGGCCATGAACCCCAAGGTTTGTAGTATTTGTCATGCAGATAGCAGGGTTTTTATGGCCACTTGTTTGAAGTAGGCTGTCAAGTGAATTTGTTTCTCTGGTGTGAGGCAAGCCATCTGGGAAGTTGTATTCAAACTTGCTCCCAGGAATATAATTTGTTGACAGGGTACCAGGTGTGATTTATTTTCGTTTGTGGTGTACCCCACACAAGTTAGCACCTTTTGTACAAAAGCCAGATGATTCAAAAGTATGTCCTGGTTTTCTTGCGTATTTCTTTGCCTGCAGAATGCAATGACTGGAGCTAGGCACTTTGTGAATACCCTGGGTGCAGTAGATAAACCAAAGGGCAGTGCAGAGAACTGATCGTGCGTGTAGCCTGCTTTGAAGCGTAAGTATCTTCTGCAAGATTCCCTGATTGGGGTGTGCAGGTATGCTTCCTTTAAATCTAATGTCATCAACCAGGCATCTTTGCTTAGCATAGGAAGCAACTGGTGAAGAGTCAGCATCTTGATTTTTGGAATCCCCAAAAAGGTGTTCAGAGTAGACAAGTCCAGTATAGGACGCCATGAATTGCCTTTTCTGGGTACCAGGAAAAAACTCGAGTAGAAACCTTGTCCCTTTTCCTCTTCTGGTACCAACTGAATAACCTGTATGCTTAAGAGACAGAGTACTTGCTTTTGGGCCTCGGCCCACTGATTTGGAGGTAGATCCAGCCAACCGCTTGGAGTTGGTAATGTGTGGAAGTGAAATCTGTATCCTTGGGGCACTATATTTAAAACACATTTTCCTGGGTAGTGAGTCCCCAAGTTCTTTGCATGAAGTGCAATCTTTCTCCCCAAAGGGACAGTCAGTTGAGAAGTGCTTGGAAGTTTTAAAAAGAAGTCAATGAGACAGTTCACCATAGGGGGGAGTTTTATTACTCCCAGATTTGGAAGTGGTGGCCCTCCACTGCTTAGTCCTGTGCTGCCCCTGGGATTGAAGCCTGGGTGCTCTGCTGGATCTGGGTTTGGACTGAGAAGGTCTGGAAGAGGCGGGAAAGGACCAATTCTTAGAAGGCCAATTCCTACTAAATCTTGGAGGTTGTACTTGTAAATAATCTTTAACAGTTTGAA